>NW_011494951.1:4548949-4589484 GCF_000754665.1 Bison bison bison | reverse complement strand
TATATATATATATATATATATATATATATATATATAGTGTATCAATCAGAAAACTAAATATTCTAAAGGTAGAAGAAAAAATATTTGTTTAAAATTTCAGCATTTCTCACATACACAAATGCACAAGGCATTGGGGGAGAATAATGAATATAAAGATGATTAAGACATTATTTCTACTGTTGAATAACATGTTCTAAAATAAAATGAACAGCAAACATACTCAAATAGACACTCTCACATCTCTGAAGTTCACTGAAAGTCTATGCATTTACATACAACCTCTTCTGCTTTTTAAACCTCTCAACAACTGTAAAAACTACATACTACTATTCCAAACTTAATGATAAAAAAAGTTTCATTCTCCAAGTCTGTGAGTCTCTTTCTGTTTTGCAAATAAGTTCTTTGGTGTCATGTTTTTAGATTCTGCATAGAAGTGATATCACGTGGTATTTGTCTTCCTCTGACTTAATTCATTTCATTTCGGTTCAGTCCCTCAGTCATGTCTGACTCTTTACGACCCCATGGACTGCAGCACGCAGGCTTCCCTGTCCAACACCAACTCCCAGAGCTTGCTCAAACTCATGTCCATCAAGTTGGTGATGTCATCCAACCATCTTACCCTCTGTTATTCCCTGCTCCTCCTGCCTTCAATCTTTCCCAGCATCAGGGTCTTTTCCATTGAGTCAGTTCTTCACATGAGGTGGCCAAAGTACTGGAGTTTCAGCTTCAGCATCAGTCATTTCGATGAATATTCAGGACTGATTTCCTTTATGATTGACTGGTTGGATCTCCTTGCAGTCCAAGGGACTCTCAAAAGTCTTCTCCAATACCACAGTTCAAAAGCATCAATTCTTCAGTGCTCAGCTTTCTTTATAGTCCAACTCTCACATCCGTACAGCACTGCTGGAAAAACCGTATCTTTGACTAGATGGACCTTTGTTGGCAAAGAAGTATCTCTGGTTTTTAAGATGCTGTCTAGGTTGGTCATAACTTTTCTTCCAAGGAGTAAGCATCTTTTAATTTCATGGCTGCAGTCACCATCTGCACTGATTTTCAAGCCCAAGAAAATAAAGTCTGTCACTGTTTCCATCGTTTCCCCATCTATTTGCCATGAGGTGATGGGACCAGATGCCATGATCTTAGTTTTCTGAATGTTGAGTTTTAAGCCCACTTTTTCACTCTTCTCTTTCACTTTCATCAAGAGGTTCTTCAGTTCTTCTTTGCTTTCTGCCATGAGGGTCATCTGCATATCTGAGGTTACTGATATTTCTCCTAGCAATCTTGATTCCATCTTGTGCATCATCCAGCCTGGCATTTTGCATGATGTACTCTGTGTATAAGTTAAATAAGCAGGGTGACAATATACAGCCTTAATGTACTCATTTCCCTATTTGGAAGCAGTCTGTTGTTCCATGTCCAGTTCTAACTTGCTTCTTGAACTGCATACAGATTTCTCAGGAGGCAGTCAGGTGGTCTGGTATTCCCATCTCTTGAAGAATTTTCCAGTTTGTTGTGATCCACACAGTCAAAGGATTTGGCATAGTCAATAAACAGAAGTAGATGTTTTTCTGGAACTCTTTTGCTTTTTCAGTGATCCAGTGGATGTTGGCAATTTGATCAGTAGTTCCTCTGCCTTTTCTAAATCCAGTTTGAACATCTGGAAGTTCGTGGTTCATGTACTGTTAAAGCCTGTTTGGAGAATTTGAGCATTACTTTGCTAGTGTGTAAGATAGTGCAATTGTGCGGTAGTTTGAGCATTCTTTGGCATTGCCTATCTTTGGAATTGGAATGAAAACTGACCTTTTCCAGTCCTGTGGCCACTGCTGAATTTTCCAAATTTGATGGCATACTGAGTGCAGCACTTTCACAGCATCTTCTTTTAGGATTTGAAAGCACTCAACTGGAATTCCATCACTTTCACTAGCTTTTTTCATAGTGATGCTTCCTAAGGCCCACTTGACTTCGCATTCCAGGATGTCTGGCTCTAGGTGAGTGACCACACCACCATGGGTCATTAAATTTTTTTGTATAATTCTTCTGTGTATTCTTGCCAGCTCTTCTTAATATCTTCTGCTTCTGTTAGGTCCATACCATTTCTGCCTTTTATTGTCCCATCTTTACATAAAATATTCCCTTGTTATCTCTAATTTTCTTGAAGAAATCACTAGTCTTTCCCATTCCATTGTTTTCATTTATTTCTTTGCACTGATCACTGAGGAAGGCTTTCTTATCTCTCCTTGCTGTTCTTTAGTACTCTGCATACGGGTGGTTGTATCTTTTCTTTTCTCCTTTGCTTTTCATTTCTCTTCCTTTCTCACTTATTTGTAAGGCCTCCTCAGACAACCATTTTTCATATGATAATCTCTAGGTCCATCCATGTTGCTGCAAATGGCATTATTTCATTCTTTTTAATGACTGAGTAATATTCCATTGTATATATGTACCTTATCTTCTTCATTCATTCACCTGTTGAGGGACATTTAGGTTACTTCTATGTCTTGGCTGTTGTAAACAGTGCTGCAATGGACATGGGGCACATGTATCTTTTTGATCCATGTTTTTCTCTAGATATATGCCCAGGATTGGGGTTACTAGATCATATGGTAGCTGTATTTCTAGTTTCTTGTGGAAAATCCATGCTATTCTCCATAGTGGCTGTACCAATTTACATTTACACTAGGACTGTAGGAGAGCTCCATCAGTACTCTATTCTTGCAAACAAACTTCTTCTTTCTTAATGTCATCAAGTCCGCACCACTTCTCATCATAGAGCTGTTTCATTCTCCAGCTCAGTAGTTTGTAACAAGACATAATTCTGCCCCTACTCAGGGGACAGTTAGACATTTTTGGTTGTCATCACAAGGGGAATGAGTGTTATTGACCAAGTCATGGATGCTGCTAAACACCCTACAATGTCAGAGGACCCAGAGTCACTAGTGCCGAGGCTGAGACATCCTGTCTAGATCCATGGCTTGGCCGTGGGAGCACATCCTCTCCCAGCCTCTCTGTTAACATGACTCTAAAGTGTACTTCTCATTCTTACTGCTGGTTTTATACTTTTAAGGGCTTCCACCTGGACATTTACTGGGAAAAATTACCAAAATATTCTGGGCCTCAGTTACTCAGAAGCATACTCAACCACCCTGAGCTTTATTTCTTCATCTTATGAAAATTAAATGAGATAATGTGGAAGCAGCTTTATCCACTTCACCTCCAAGACATTTTTCTTTTTTCTCTTTTTTTTTACAAAAACACATTTGCCACAGTCCTGTCAAGCACAAGAGAAAGACATCTCTTCCTACTTATGGTTAATGAGACTAAACATGTTTAAACAGCCGGTTCTCATTACACAAATCAAAATGCTCGCTCAACCTCTTCTATAAATGCTCGGCAAAGGGTCTGATTCTCAGCCTCTAGTGTTTGTGTTTTATATGTTAAAATAAGGTCCCTGCCTACAATATCTGTTTTTTTTTTTTTTCTCCTTTTTTTAATAGCTGTGTTTCCAGCTGGTTTTATTTAAAGCTAGGCTTTTGATCTCTTTTCAATTCTGGGCCTCAGTCCAACTTGGCTGTCAATATTTCAAAAGCTCCCTTGGAGCCAGCCTTACTTAGAAGATGGCCCCATGCCAACTAGGAGAACTGGTCTATCCCATCTGATGGTTTGGTTAGTGTGCTGGGGTTTCAGGCCTGCTTCCATCATGTGTATGGTATAAAATGTATCAGTCTGTAGTGATGCTGCTCAGGACACTGTAAATTCATAGAATATTATGGTTAGACATGATTATATAATTCACTTAGTCCAACAGACCAACTTTACAAATGGGAATACTGAGGCTCAGAGAAACAAAGAAGCCTACAAAGAGGACCTATTTTTTGACTCCATCTAAACCTTGATCCACAGTGCTTATGTTGTTACACCATGATAGGATTAAAACAATGACATGAAATAAAATGCTGGCCTCTTACCTCTTGTGGTTGAGCACTTAGTAAGTCCTTTTATGTTGCTTTCAATCCTACAGGTCACTATTCCCTCCTACTTTTCCACCTATACAACTGTCACTTCCATGTTTGTAGAAGAATGTTTTCTAACACACAGTTCTATGTTTTCTTCCCTCTGAGTATCTCCAGTTATCAACTTCCTCCCAGCCACCACTCCCAATATCACACTCTAAGCTAGTCATCACCAATACTCCTCTGATAGCAGGAATAGGACATCATTCTACCCCATGTGCTCCACCTCAATCTACCAGCTCATTCAAACTTGTGATCCTTTATCCAGTAGTTAATTCTTGTGCCTTCTCAGATCACCAATCCATTAACCAACTCCTCAGTACTATTGGTCCTCTCAAGACCTCGATTCAAATTTTATTCAGTATAAACACTTGACTACATAAAAAATATATACCTTAAAGTTGGACTGGAAATGTGCCACAAACAGAAATCTAGAGGAAGTATATACACTGGACTTCCTTCCCTAGTGGCTCAGGTGGTAAAGAATCTGCCTGCAATGTGGGAGACTCACTTTCAATCCCTGGGTCATGAAGATGCCCTGGAGAAGGGAATGGCAACCCACCTGTTACTCTTGCCTAGAGAATCCTGTGGACAGATGAGCCTGGAGTGTTACAGTCCATGTGGTCATAAAGAGTCAGACATGACTGATTGACTAAAATACCAGATACACTGGGGAAAATATTTACAGATTGCATCATAGACTTAATAATGTCTAATGTCCTAAACATGCATTGATTTCCTAAAACTCAGTAAGAAATACAAAATAATTTTTAAAAAGACCTAACAGAAAAATAAATAAAGAGTGAGCACAGGCTGTTTAAGATAGAGAAATAAACTATCTCAGTATATAACTGAAAGTGAAACTATATTTTTCTGGGCTCCAAAATCACTGCAGATGGTGATTGCAGCCATGAAATTAAAAGATGCTTACTCCTTGGAAGAAAAGCTATGACCAACCTAGACAGCATATTAAAAAGCAGAGACACTACTTTGCCAACAAAGGTCCGTCTAGTCAAGGCTATGGTTTTTCCAGTGGTTATGTACGGATGTGAGAGTTGGACTATAAAGAAGGATGAGAGCCAAAGAATTGATGCTTTTGAATTGCCGTGTTGGAGATGACTCTTGAGAGTCCCTTGGACTGCGAGGAGATCCAACCAGTCCATACTAAAGGAGATCAGTCCTGGGTGTGCATTGGAGGGACTGATGTTGAAACTGAAACTCCAATACTTTGGCCACCTGATGAGAAGAGCTGGCTCATTTGAAAAGATCCTGATGCTGGGAAAGATTGAGGGCAGGAGGAGAAGGGGATGTCAGAGGATGAGATTGTTGGATGGCATCACTGACTCAATGGACATGGGTTTGGGTGGACTCCGGGAGTTGGTGATGGACAGGGAGGCCTGGTGTGCTGTGGTTCATGGGGTCACAAAGAGTTGGACATGACTGAGCGACTGAACTGAACTGAACTGATCTTTTAAACCTGATTTATAGGAAAAAATCTAAAATTTCATAATACTCTCATATAGAGGAACACTTATAGATGGCTGATAAAAGTTTCTGTTGGTACAAATTCAGGGGAAAATTAGAAATTTCTATTAAATTGAAATCCAAATAAAATTTTACTCAGCAATTTCAATTTGAGGAAATTATGGGTAAGCCTTCATGTATATTCAACAATATTCAATGCTATTTTGTTTTTTAACAGCAGCAAGTAGAATATGACCTAAAACTCCATTAATGTAAAACTAGCCAAATAAATCGGGGCTTCCCTGGTGGCTCAAATCATAAAGAATCTACCTGCAATGTGGGAGACATGGGTTCAGTCCTTGGGTGAGGAGGATTCCCCGGAGAAGGGAATGGCTACCCACTCCAATATTCTTGCCAGGAAAATTCCATGGACAGAGAAGCCTTGTGGGTTACAGTCCACAGGATCATAAAGAGTCAGACACAAATAACACATACATGCATGTCAATTGTGGGGCCTAGTGCAAAGTGAAAATGCAGAGGATAAAAATCAGATAAAAGTATCTTTAAGAGGATGAGATTGTTTGATAGCATCACTGACTCAATAGACATGAAGCTGACCAAACTCCAGAAGATAGTGAAGAACAGGGAAGCCTGGCATTCTGCAGTTCATGTAATCACAAAGAGTTGTACATGACTTAGTGACCAAACAACAAAAACAACCAAATAAATCTATATTCTTCCCTTTATGTTATATTAATCAGCCATTAAAAAGAATGAGAGAGCTCTATATACTGATTTGTAATGATCTTTATTTTATATGTTATATATATATATATATATATATTTAAAAGGGAAAAAAAAGCTAGATACAGAACCATGTGTCTTATATATTACCATTTGTGAAGAAAATTTTAAAACATTCACATGTGTTTCATAAGCATAGAAGAATATGTACTCACTGCACTGGAAATTGATAACTTTAGTTATCTCTGAAGAGGAGAAATGGTGAGTTGAAAACTTGCATGAGGGAAGGGAAAACACAGTATTACTTTTTCTTGTATCCTCTTTCATCTCTTTGACTTCTATAATGTAAGTGCTTAAAAAAAAAATCAAAAGGAATTAGTAAATAAATACTTCCTAGGTGACTCAGTAATTAAATATCCACCTGCCAAGCAGGAGGTGTGGTTCGATCCCCAGGTCAGGAAGATCCCTTGGAGAAGGAAATGGCAAATCACTCCAGTATTCTTGCCTGGGAAATCCCATGGATAGAGGAGCCTGGTGGGCTACAGTCCATGGGGTTGGAAAGAGTTGGACATGATATAGTGACTAAACAACAAAATAAATAAATAAAGTAACCTTTTAGTGACTGTATTCCTCACTACTGTATATGATCTCTGCATAGCACTTATTGCTTATAATCGTCCTCTTCATATTTCTATTACACATCCCTGCCACAAGGATGAAAGCTAAAAAAGAATAGGACCCATGTCTGTTAAGATCCGATCATAAGTCCTTTGTGAATTAAATGAAGGGTCTGCCTGAATGGATATGGTTCCTACAGCCAGTGGCATATTTTGGATGGAGACCAATGAAATTTCTGCTTGTACTTGAACGTTTGCCTGATCACTCTTATGCAAATAACCAAAACATATATGCAGCCTATTACCTTTCTGGCTTGTGTATATTCTTCCTCAAACATTTAGAACAGTATCTTCTATATAGTAGAAGCTCAGTGTATATTTGTAATATAGATAGATAGATAGATAGATATAGATAGATAGATAAGACACAGTGTTGAACTCACTGGGAGCATGTTACTAAATAGAAATTATCACACTGCAGTAGGCTGAGGCAGGCATAACACTTACTTAATTTGCTTTATCTCAGTGATTACTCTGCTTGAAGTTTAGTGTCTCAAAAGCCATTGTAGTATTTCTTTAAATCATTAGTTTTTCTAGAAGAGATGACTTCATCTTTACCAGATGTAAAAGTCTCTCCAAAGTAATTTTGAGCCACGATTAAGTTATATAATTTTAGCCATAAACTTGAGATTTGATTCACGTTCAGATCAAACTAAGAGCAATCAGGAACCATATGTACCTGCAAAAGGATAACATGATGAGATTATTTTGAAAAACTGCTATACATCCCTCTGTCCAGTTAACCAAAATTGCTCTTATATTTTAGATAAATACATAAGACTTAGCTTTCTCTCTTTACATTCTTCCTACTATGACTTTCTTAATTTTGATCTTTTCCTTACCTCTCCTATCACACTTATTTTTCTTATTGTTGTTATTTGTTTTGTTTTCATTTCTTGGTGATTTGACATCTGGTAGTACCAGCCTTCCCTTCTCAACCACACTCACTTTTTCTAATTGTATTGTTTCTCATAGCAATAAAAGATTTTCAAGAAAATCATAGAACCAAACTGGTGAGTGATATAAGGTTTTGATTTAGCAGTACAAAACTTGAAGTTTTTGTTTCCAAGTCATAAAGTAGCTCAATATTTCTCCTATAGAATGAAGTACATTGGTGTTACAGTCCATGTGGGAAACTTGTTCATTTATATCTAGGCAGGGAACTATGACCTATATGGGTGAAAGAGTATGCAGAAGTGATGAATGCACTAGAATTAGAGTCAAAGACCTTGAGTTCCATCCTGAGTCTCACTCACCAACTATAAAATGTTCTATAAGACGCTTATTGCCATTGAAACTCATTTTCTTCACTCAATTCAGTTCAGTTCAGTTGCTCAGTCGTGTCCACTCTTTGTGACCCCATGGACTACAGCACTCCAGGCTTCTCTGTACATCACCAACTCCCAGAGCTTACTCCAACTCACTTCCATTGAATCGGTTGATGCCATCCAACCATCTCATCCTCTGTCATCCCCTTCTCCTGCCTTCAATCTTTCTCAGCATCATGGTCTTTTCCAATGAGTCAGTTCTTCAAATTAGGTGGCCAAAGTATTGGAGCTTCAGTTTCAACATCAGTCTTTATAATGAATATTCAGGACTGATTTCTTCTAGGATTGACTAATTTGATCTCCTTGCAGTCCAAGGGACTCTCAAGAGTCTTCTCTAACACCACAGTTCAAAAGCATCAATTCTTTGGTGCTCAGCTTTCTTTATAGTCCAACTCTCCCATCCATACATGACTACTGGAAAAACCATGGCTTTGACTAGATGAACCTATATCAGCAAAGTAATGTCTCTGCTTTTTAATATGCTCTCTAGGTTGGTCATAGCTTTTCTTCCAAGGAGCAAGCATCTTTTAATTTCATGGCTGCAGTTACCATCTGCAGTGGTTTTGGAGCCCCCCCAAAATAAAGTCTGTTACTGTTTCCATTGTTTCTCCATCTATTTGCCATGTAGTGATGGGACCAGATGCCACGATCTTTGTTCTCTGAATGTTGAGCTTTAAGTCAACTTTTTCACTCTCCTCTTTCACTTTCATCAAGAGGCTTTTTAGTTCTTCTTCACTTTCTGCCATAAGGGTGGTGTCATCTGCATATCTGAGGTAATTCATATTTCTCCCAGCAGTCTTGATCCAGCTTGTGCTTCATTCAGCCTGGCATTTCTCATGATGTACTATGCATATAAGTTAAATAAGCAGGGTGACAATATACATTACATTAGGCATTATTAGTTTCATCTTATAAGGCTTTAGTGAGAATTTATTCATCCTTTGCAAAACATTTGTTGAAAATTCATAAGCATTGTATTACTGGTTGGAATAAATTATCAAATGAGAGGGCATGTGTGAGTCTAAGACATAGAAGCCATTTGATAAAATATAAAAGCAAGATTTGGCGGGGGTGGGGGGGAAGCCCAAGGAATGAGTGGTTAATTCTAGTTGAAAAGACTTACAAAATTTTTAGGAAAAAGGTGATATAAGCAGGACCTTGAAAGATGAGATAAGACTTTAATTTCATATACACCCATGGCTGATTCATGTCAATGTATGGCAAAAGCCACCACAATATTATAAAGTAATTAGCCTCCAATTAAAATAAATAAATTTTTTAAAAAGTAAAATAAATAAATATATTGATCTGCATTTAAAAAAAATAAAGTAAGTCATGGGAAAAAAAATTTCCTAAAAGGAATAGGAAGGGTGTATTTATTCAAAACGTATTTATTGAGCAATTACTATGTTCCAGTGCTCTGGATGCCATGAGTATTATCATTAACAAAAAATGTAATCCCTATTGAAATTTACCATCAAGAAGTGAATGTTTTTCTAGAACTCTCTCGCTTTGTCTATGATCCAACAGACGTTGACAATTTGATCTCTGGTTCCTCTGCCTTTTCTAAATCCAGCTTGAACATCTGGAAGTTCATGATTCATGTACTGTTGAAGCCTGCCTTGGAGAATTTTGAGCATTACTTTGCTAGCATGTGAGACGAGTGAAATCGTGCAATAGTTTGAACATTATTTGGCATTGCCTTTCTTTGGGATTGGAATGAAAACTGACCTTTTCTAGTCCTGTGGCCACTGCTGAGTTTTCCAAATTTGCTGGCATATTGAGGGCAGCACTTTCAACAGCATCATCTTTTAGGATTTGAAACATCTCAACTGGAATTCCATCACCTCCACTAGCTTTGTTCTTAGTGATGCTTCGTAAGGCTAATTTGACTTTGTGTTCAAGGATATCTGGCTCTACGTGAGTGATCACACCATTGTGGTTATCTGGGTCATGAAGATTTTTTTTGTATAGTTCTTCTGTGTGTTCTTGCCACCTCTTCTTCATATTTTCTATTCTGTTAGGTCCTTACCATTTCTGTCCTTTATTGTGCCCATCTTTGCATGAAATCTTCCCTTGGTATCTTGAATTTTCTTGAAGAGATCTCTAATCTTTCCCATTCTATTGTTTCCCTCTATTTCTTTGCATTAATCACTGAGGAAGGCTTTCTTGTCTCTCCTTGTTATTCTTTGGAACTCCACATTCAATTGGGTATATCTTTACTTTTCTCCTTTGCCTTTCACTTCTCTTCTTTTCTCAGCTATTTTTAATGCCTCCTAAGACAACCATTTTGCCTTTTTGCATTTCTTTTTCTTGGGGATGATCTTGATCACTGCCTCCTATACAATTTTATGAACCTCTGCCCATAGTTCTTCAGGTATTCTGTCTATCAGATGTAATCCCTTGAATCTGTTTTTGAGTTCCACTATATAATTGTAAGGGATTTGATTTAGGTCATGTGGTCTAGTGGTTTTTCCCTATTTTCTTCAATCTATGTCTCAATTTGTCAATAAGGAGTTCATGATCTGAGCCACAGTCAGCTCCTGGCCTTTTTTTTTTTTTTGGACTGTATAGAGCTTCTCCATCTTTGGCTGCAAAGAATATAATCAATCCGATTTCAGTATTGACTATCTGGTGATGCCCATATATAGAGTCCTCTCTTGTGTTGCTGGAAGAGGGTGTTTGCTATGACCAGTGCATTCTCTTAGCAAAACTCTGTTAGCCTTTGACCTGTTTTGTTTTGTACTCCAAGGCCAAATTTGCCTATTACTACAGGTATCTTTTGAATTCCTACTTTTTCATTCCAGTTCCCTATGATGAAAAGGACATCTCTTTTAGGTGTTAGTTCTACAAGGTCTTATAGGTCTTCATAGAACCATCCAACTTCAGATTCTTCAGCATTATTGGTCAGGGCATAGACTTGGATTACTGTGATACTCTATGGTTTGCCTGAGAAATGAACAGAGATCATTCTGTCGTTTTTGAGATTGCATCCAAGTACTGCATTTTGGACTCTTTTGTTGACTACAATGCTTGCTCAATTCCTTCTAAGGGATTCTTGCCCACAGTAGTAGATATAGTGGTCATCTGTATTAAATTCACCCATTCCAGTCCATTTTAGTTCACTCATTCCTAAAATGTTGATGCGCACTCTTGTCATCTCCTGTTTGATGACATAGATTGACAAGATGGTGGAATAGAAGGATGTGAGCTCATCTTCCTCTATGAGAACTCCAAAATTGCAACTTGCTGCTGAACAACCATTGACAGGAGAATGTTCAGTTCAGTCGCTCAGTCATGTCCGACTCTTTGTGACACCATGAATCACAGCACACCAGGCCTCCCGGTCCATCACCCAGACTCACATCCATCGAGCCAGTGATTTCATCCAGCCATCTCATCCTCTGTCGTCCCCTTCTCCTCCTGACTCCAATCCCTCCCAGCATCAGAGTCTTTTCCAATGAGTCAACTCTTCACATGAGGTGGCCAAAGTACTGGAGTTTCAGCTTTAGAATCATTCCTTCCAAAGAAATCCCAGGGCCGATCTCCTTCAGAATGGGCTGGTTGGATCTCCTTGCAGTCCAAGGGACCCTCAAGAGTCTTCTCCAACACCACAGTTCAAAAGCATCATTCTTCGGTGCTCAGCTTTCTTCACAGTCCAACTCTCACATCCATACATGACCACAGGAAAAACCATAGCCTTGACCAAACAGACCTTTGTTGGCAAAGTAATGTCTCTGCTTTTCAATATGTTTTCTAGGTTGGTCATAACTTTCCTTCCAAGGAGTAAAGTGAAAGTGAAAGTGAAGTTACTCAGTCGTGTCCAACTCTTTGAGATCCCATGGACTGCAGCCTACCAGGCTTCTCCATCCATGGGATTCTCCAGGCAAGAATACTGGAGTGGGTTGCCATTTCCTTCTCCAGGGGATCTTCCCGGCCCAGGGATCAAACCTAGGTCTCCCACATTGGAGGCAGATGCTTTAACCTCTGAGCCACCAGGGAAGTTCCAAGGAGTAAGCATCTTTATGACTGCAGTCACCATCTGCAGTGATTTTGGAGCCCCAAAAAATAAAGTCTGACACTGTTTCCCCATCTATTTTCCATGAAGTGATGGGACCGTTTTCTGAATGTTGAGCTTTAAGCCAACTTTTTCACTCTCCACTTTCACTTTCATCAAGAGGCTTTTAGTTCCTCTTCACTTTCTGCCATAAGGGTGGTGTCATCTGCATATCTGAGGTTATTGATATTTCTCCCAGCAATCTTGATTCCAGCTTGTGCTTCTTCCAGTCCAGCGTTTCTCATGATGTACTCTGCATATAAGTTAAATAAGCAGGGTGACAATATGCAGCCTTGACGTACTCCTTTTCCTATTTGGAACCAGTCTCTTGTTCCATGTCCAGTTCTAACTGTTGCTTCCTGACCTGCATACAAATTTCTCAAGAGGCAGATCAGGTGGTCTGGTATTCCCATCTCTTTCAGAATTTTCCACAGTTTATTGTGATCCACACAGTGAAAGGCTTTGGCATAGTCAATAAAGCAGAAATAGATGTTTTTCTGGAACTCTCTTGCTTTTTCCATGATCCAGCGGATGTTGGCAATTTGATCTCTGGTTCCTCTGCCTTTTCTAAAACCAGCTTGAACATCAGGAAGTTCACGGTTCACATAGTGCTGAAGCCTGGCTTGGAGAATTTTGAGTATTACTTTACTAGCATGTGAGATGAGTATAATTGTACAGTAGTTTGAGCATTCTTTGGCATTTTGCAACCCACCAAAAAAAGATACCCCATGTATAAGGGCAAAAGAGAAGCCCAAGTAACATGGTAGGAGGAGTGAAATTTAGAATCAAACCCCATACCCACCAGAGATGCTCAGAGGATTCAAACAAGCCTTGTGCACACCAAGACCCAGAGACCCCACAGAGACTGAGCCAGAACTGTGTTTGAGTGTGTCCTGTGGAGATATGGGTCAGCAGTGGCCTGTCGCAAGGGCTCTGTGTGCACTAAAGCTGGGTAAGGCCTAAGCCCTCTTGGAGGAGGTCACAATTAACCACACCATAGAGCTGCCAGAACTTACACAGGACTGGGGAAACAGACTCTTCGAGGGCACAAACAAAACCTTGTGCACACCAGGACCCAGGAGAAAGGAGCGATGACCCCACAAGAGACTGACCCAGACTTACCCGTGAGTGTCCAGAAGTCTCCAGCAGTGTCATGGGTTGGCAGTGGCCTGCTGCAGGGTCAGGGCACTGAGTTCAGCAGTGCGTGCTTGGGACCCTTTGAAGGAGGTTGCCATTATCTTCATTAGCTCCACCACAGTTTGGCTTGAGGTCAAACAATAGGGAGGGAACACAGCCCTGCCCATCAACAGAAAATTGGATTGAAGATTTATTGAACATGGCCATGCCCATCAGAACAAGGCCCAGTTTCCCCCTCAGCCAGTCTCTCCCATCAGAAGCTTCCATTAGCCTCTTATCTTTATCCATTAGAGGGCAGACAGAATGAAGACCACAATCACAGAAAACTAACCAAAGTGATCACATGGATCACAGCCTTGTCTAACTCAGTGAAAATATGAGTTATGCCAGGTAGGGCCACCCAAGATGGATTGGTCATGGTAGAGAGTTCTGACAAAACATGGTCCACTGGAGAAGGGAATGGCAAACCACTTCAGTATTCTTGCCTTAAGAACCCCATGAGCAGTATGAAAATGCAAAAAGATAGGACACTGAGAGACGAACTTCCCAGGTTCATAGGTGCCCAATATGCTACTGAAGATCAGTGGAGAAAAATATCCAGAAATAATGAAGAGATGGAGCCAAAGCAAAAACAACAGCCAGTTGTGGGCAGCTTATAAAGAACAGAAATTTATTTCTCACAGATCTGGAAGCTGGGGAGTCTAAGATCAAAGTACTTGTGATGTATCATGAAAGTCTGCTGCCTAGGCTCTTCTATCTGCAACCCTACATAGCAGAAGAGATGAGATAGACCTCTTGAGTCTCTTTTATAAGGGCACTAATCCCAATCATAAGGGCTCTGCTCTCATAGCCTAATCACTTCACAAAGTCCTACTTCCTAATATCACTTTTGGGGTTAGAATTTCAGTATATGAATTTTGAGATGATGAAAAAATTCAAACCATAGCTCATATACACACATATATCTCTATCTGTGCTTCACAATTTACCTCCAATGCAGGAGACTCAAATTCAACAACAGTTAGTAATAAGTGTAGTAGAGAAAAATATGGTCAGGTAGTGGACAAGGTTTTTCATCAGTTGGTATTCCTGGAAGTAATAACTTGAGATTGCAACTAAGGTGGCAGAAAGGCCTCACTGAGAAAGTGATAGTTGATTAAAAACTGGAGGAGATGAGTGAGTGAGTCAGGCTCTAAACATTGGAAGTGAAGAGAATGAGAGAATGTTTGGATCCCAGATATATTTTGAAGTGAAAGCTGATACTATTTTCTAATTGACTAAGAGTAGGGCTTTAACAGAGCATCTTTGGGAGAAGATAGACAGTGCGTATTTTGGTCATATTTAACTTGAGATCAATTAAACACTTGAGTGGAGAGGTCCTGGGGGCTTCCCAGGTGGCGCTAGTGGTAAAAAACCCACCTACCAATGCTGGATACCTAAGAGACACAGGTTCGATCCCTGGATTGGGAAGATCCCCTGGAGAAGGGCATGGCAACCCACTCCAGTATTCTTGCCTGGAGACTCCCCATGAACAGCGGAACCTGGCATACAGTGCCCATGAGGTCATAAAGAGTCAGACATGACTGAAGTGACTTAGCATGCATGCATAGCATGGAGAGGTTCTGAGTTCAAGAAATAAGTGATGACATGCAATTTGGAGTCATCAGCGTATGAATAGCTTTAAAACCACTACAGTGGATGAAATCCCCTCAGGAATGATGTGTTGAAGACAAGGAGACCAGAAACTGCCCCCTTGCATGTTCTTTTTTTTAAAAAATTTATTTATTTTTGGTAGAACTGGGTCTTCATTAGTGCGCACGGGATTTCTCTAGTTGCTGCGAGCGGGGGCTACTCTTCATTGCAGTGCATAAGCTTCTCATTGTGGTGGCTTCTCTTGTTGCAGAGCACATGCTCTAGGTTCATGGGCTTCAGTAGCTGCAGCTTGCGGACTCTAGAGCACTGGCTCAGTAGTTGTAGCACATGGGCTTAGTTGCTCCATGACATGTGGAAATCTTCCCAGATAAGGGACCAAATTCATGTTCCCTGCGTTGGCAGGTGGAATCTCATCCACTGTATCACCAGAGAAGTCCCTTTGGATGTTTTTAACTCAGAGGCTGGGAGAAGAATAGGAAACAACAAAGAAGAATGAAAAAGGACATCCAACAAATTGGGAAGAAAACCAGAATTGGCTTGGAAAGCTACTGGGAGACATAATTTAAAGAAGGGATGATCAAATGTGTTGAATGTCAGTGAGAAGAAAAAGTTATTTGTTAATTCAACAAATACTAACTGAAGACCTACTATGCACTAATCAGTCTCCTAAGTGACAAAAATAGAACCGTGAAAAAACAGATGAGTATCCTTCTTTTAATGAACATCAACTAAGTTGACAAAAATTCAGGATGTGGAGGAAATTTGCCCCTGAAAAAGGTCTTTTCTGTGATTGAGGTGGGGGAAGAGTTTAATTGAAATGAGATCAGGCATGAATGACAGCAATTAAAGGCAATGAGTCAAGTCCTATCTTTGAGAGTTTTTGCTCTAAAGACAAAAAGAAAAATGAGAAAGAAGAGTGTAGAGGTTAAGTGTCTGTGTTAATTTGACCTAGCCATTGGTGTCCAGAAATTTATTCAAACATTATCCTAGGTGTGTCTATAAGGATGTTTTGGATGAAATTAACACTTAAATCAGTACGCTGATGTAAGCAGATTGCTCTCCTTAATGTAGATGGGCTTCACCAATCAGTTGAAGGTCTGAATGGAACAAAAAAGCTGATCCTCCCCTGAGTAAACTAATAATTATTTTAAATAATTTCTTTGTATGCCAGCCATTGAACTTGGACTTAAGGTTTTTCCTGCCTTTGAACTTGAAACACTGGCACTTTCATAATGACCTTTGAAATGGAATCTACGCTATCAGTTCTCCAGGGTTCCAGTTGCCAACAACTAACTCACTCTGCAAATCTTGGGGCTTGTGAGTCTCCATAATCCCATGAGTGTGTGTGTGAGTCACTCAGTCATGTCTGACTCTTGTGACTTTATGGACTGTAGCCCACCAGGCTCCTCTGCCCATGGGATTCTCCAGGCAAGAATTCTGGAGTGGATTGCCATTTCCTTCTCCAGGGGAATCTTCCTGACCCAGAAATTGAAGCCAGGTCTCCTGCATTGCAGGCAGATTCTTTACCGACTGAGCTATGAGGGAAGCCCAATCATGTGAGACAATTCCTTAATTCTCTCTTTCTCTCCCTCTCCATATAGTAGTTGGATATATAGATAAACATATAGGTATAGTTATATTAATATATATATACACATATTATATATATATACACTAATCCTATAACTTCTACTTCTCTAGAGGATCTTGACTAACACAGAGGTAGAGGGCGATTTGTTGGTTTGTTTAAATATGCAAGCAGTTAACCACATGCTTTATTCTAATAAAGAAGACCCTGGAGAGAGGTTAAGAGAACTGATGATACTGGAAGACAGGGGAGAATAGCTGGAGTGATACTCTTGGAAAGTAGGGAAGAGGTTGGATCTGACATACAAATAGAGATACTAGCTGTACCGAGTTGAATTTTGTCCCTCAAAAAGACATGTTCAAGGCCTAACTCCCAGTGCCTGACTGACTTTACTTATAAATAGGATCTTTGCAGATGCAATCAAGTTAAGATGTGGTTCCACTGGTTTAGGGTAGATCCTAAATCCAATGACTAGTGTCCTTCTAAGAAGGTGGTATGAAGACACAATTTCTCAGGAGAGAATGCCATGTGTCTATGGAAGCAGAGTAGAATGCTACATCTACCAGCTAAGAAGCACCATAGATGCTCAGCCACCACCACAACCAACAAGAGACAAAGAAGGATTCTACTCTAGAGGCTTCGGAGGGAGAATGTTCTGCTAGCATCTTGATCTCAGACTTATAGTCTCCAGAGCTGTAAGAAAATAAACTTCTACTGTTTTAAGACACTCAGGTTCTGATACTTTGCTTCAGCACCCCTAGGAAAATAATAAACTAGCCTTAATGGCATCCATAGCCATTTCAGGAAAAGGAGTGACTTAGTTATGGGGACATAAAAGTCATGTTGTGCTTAAGAATAACGATCTATTTTATGGGCTCAGTGACAAAGAGCTCGGGTGGATGTCTTAGAGTAACTGTTAGGGCTTCAGGTATCAAACCCTTTATCCTTCCTTTTCTCCAAGTTTTTGGCCTAGAAAGCCAACACATATAGAATTTGTGCAAAAGGGACATAAATATCAGTTCTAGGCATGTTCACAAGTTATTTACAACCCCTCATCCAGTAGTCTCTGGGGAATTTTGTAATGGGGCCAAAATAAAGTTTTTTTCCCCACTTCCCCAGACTTTCAAAAACTTACATTTAAATACAATAAATAGCATGTTATTTGTTAATTTTTTTGGCCATTCTACAGGCTTGCAAGATCCTAGTTCCCTGACTAAGGATTGAACCAGGGCCCTGGCGGTAAAAGCCCCGAATCCTATCCATCGAACTGCCAGGGAATTGACCCCAACCCCTGCACTTTTTAGGCTGGATCTACCTACAGTAAATCATGCCTGTAGGGCCATAAGGCTCTCAGAATGTGTGGTCTACTCAAAAACACACACCTGCTTCTGTAAGGCAGACCTCAGAACTTGCCATGTATGTTAACTCCTTTGAGATGTGAAGAAGAGAGTGAAAAAAGAAAGACCAGAAATGTCCCCCCTTATATGTCTCTCTGCAGGAGACTATGGAAGTTCCCACTCTATGAAAGCATGGAGAGAAGAGTTAGGGAGTTCTGGTCTAATAATAATGGACCTTAAGTATCAGGCTAAGCGATTATACTTCAACTCAGTAGCAAAGATTACTCCTAGCTATGGAAATTCGCATTTCCATAATGTTGTAAGGCACTTAATAGTACCCCAGTGGGCAAAGATACTTATGATGCTTCTTAAGTCTAATTACAATGAAGCTTAAGCCAGAAAGTTATATATAAAAAAATGTTTGAATTCTAGCCAATGCAATATTTAATAGAGCAAAATTCCAACAGAACACAAATCAGACATTTGCACAACTTTTTAAAATAAATTGTATTATTCTAGAAAATTCACAGGTTTCAGCTTCAGAATATCTGTATTTAAATCCTGACTCTGTCACTCACAGATGATATTGAGCAAGACATGACACTCAATTTCATCATCTGCTAAGAAAAACTGATACTTGTTCAAATAGATCTCAGCCCCTGGTTAGGGTAATCCTACAGCCAGTGTACTCAAGTCAATCCCAGATCATTGCCTCACCTAAGTGATGATGTCCTTTTACTCTCATAAATATGCAGATTTGTCTCATAAAATTCTATGATCACCCAGTTCATATGTGATCATATGAAAGCAAGATGAGAGTTTTAAAATAATATATTGATGCTAATGTAATTTGTGCTGATACTCTCTCCTTAAGGGTGAGAGATTAAGCAAGAGAAAATCCAGAAAATCATCTACTTCTGCTTCATTGACTACACCAAAGCCCTTGATTGTATGGATCACAGCAAACTGTGGAAAATCCTTAAAGAAATTGGAATACCAGACTACCTTACCTGCCTCCTGAGAAATCTGTATGCAGATCAAGAAGCAACAGTTAGAATTGAACATGGAACAACAGACTGGTTCCAAATTGAGAAAGGAGTATGTCAGCTCTGTATGTTGTAACCTTGCTTATTTAACTTATATGCAGAGTACATCATGCAAAATGCTGGGCTGGATGAAGCACAAGCTGGAATCAGCATTGCCAGGAAAAATAACAATAACCTCAGATATGCATATGACACCACCCTTATGGTAGAAAGTGAAGAGGAACTAAAGAGACTCTTGATGAATGTGAAAGAGGAGAGTGAAAAAAATGGCTTAAAACTCAACGTTCAAAAAACAAAGATCATGGCATCTGGTCCCATCCCTTCATGGCATATAGATGGGAAAACAGTGGAAACAGTGACAGACTTTATTTTCTTGGGTTCCAAAATCACTGCAGATGGTGACTGCTGCCATAAAATTAAAAGATGCTTACTCCTTAGAAGAAAAGCTATGATCAACCTAGACAGTGTATTAAAAAGCAGAGACATTACTTTACCAACAAAGGTCTGTCTAGTCAAAGCTATGGTTTTTCCAGTAGTCATGTATGGATGTGAGAAACCATAAAGAATGCTGAGCACCAAAGAAATGATGCTTTTGAACTGTGGTATTGGAGAAGACTCTTGAGAGTCCCTTGGACTGCAAGGAGATCCAAGCAGTCAATTCTAAAGGAAATCAGTACTGAATATTCATTAGAAGGACTGATGCTGACTCATTGGAAAAGACCCTGATGCTGGGAAAGATTGAAGGCAGGAGGAGAAGCAGATGACAGAGGATGAAATGGTTGAATGGCATCACCAACTCAACGAACATGAGTTTGAGCAAGCTCCAGAAGCTAGTGATGGACAGGGAAGTCTGGCACGCTGCAGTTCATGGGGTTGCAAAGAGTCGGCCATGACTGAGTGACTGAATTGAATCATGCTGTCTCTTCAGCCAAGTTCAACTCTTTGTGACCATATGAATTGTAGCCTGCCAGGCTCCTCTGTCCGTGGGATTCTCTAGGCAAGAATATTGGAGTGGGATGCCATTTCCTTCTCCAGGGTATCTTCCCAACCCAGGGATCAAGCCCATGTCTCTCGTGTCTCCTGCATAGGCAGGCGGGTTCTTTACCACTGAGCCACTGGGAAAACAAGGTTTTTGTCTTTTTAAAATTGAGCTATAGGAGTTCTTTATATATTAAGGATACAAAGTCATTGCCAAATATATGATCATAAATTATTTCTTCCAATCTGTGGCCTGCCTTTTCATTTTCAAAGCTGACTTTTAATGAAGTTTTCATTTTTCATGAGGTTCAGGGTGTCAATTGATTTTCTTCTCTTTTAAAAGCATTGCTTCTTGAATTCTAAGAAAACTTCACCTCCCTCAAGAGCTAAGAGATTCTTTCCCATATCCTCTTCTAGGAACTTCAAAGTATTTGTTTTTATACATAAGGCTATGATTTATGTTTATGTTTATGGTGTGAAGTGTGGCTAGTTGTGGTACTCAGCCACTGCCATGTCCAACTTTTTGTGGCCCCACGAACTGTAATCCACCAGGCTCTTCTCTCCATGGAATTTCCAGGCAAGGATCCTGGAGTGGGGTGCCATTTCCTACTCCAGGGCATCTTCCCTACCCAGGGATTGTCTCCTGCATCGGCAGATGGACTCTTTACCACTGGTACCACCCAGGAAGTATGAAGTATAATTAGAGACTCATATTTTTTCATAGAGAAGTTCATGTTTTCTAACACTATTATTGAAAATATTTTCCATTCGCCATTGAACTGATTTGCCATCTTAATAAAAGACCATTTGGCAGGATATTTCTGGACACATTGTCTGGTCTATTTTTGTGCTTTATATTGTGTTCCTTTGATTTATTTGCCTATGTTTATTTTCATAACACATCTTAATCATTGTGGCTCTATGATGCCTTAAAATCAGATAGTGTGTGCTCTCTTGCCTTATTCGTCTTTTTCAAGATAAATTTTAGTGTAAGCTTGTCAACTTTACAAAAAATCCATGAGAATGGAATTGGAACTACACTGAATTATGTATTAATTTTGAGAAGATTGACATCTGTATTGAGTCTTTCACCCCATGAGCACAGTACTTATCATCCTTAACTTAGATAGTTCTTTAAAACTATCTTTTAGCAATAATTTCTGATTTTAAGCACATAAATCTTATTCATCTTTCCTAAATATGTTATGTTTTAGGGATGACCTAAATGGTATTTCTTTTTAAATTTCAAATATCAACCCGTTATGAGATATACAATTTACAAATACTTTCTCCCAATTCATAAGTTGTCTTTTCATGTTGTTAACTGTTTCCTTTGCTATGGAGAAGCTTTTTAGTTTTATATACTGCCACTTGTTTGGTTTTGCTTTTGTTCTCTGAGCTTTTGATTTCATATTCAAAAGTCATTACCAAAACCAAAGTCAGGGAGATTTTCCTTATGTTTTCTACTAGGAGTTTTAGTGTTTTGGGTCTTATATTTAAGCTTTTAATCTATTTTGGTTTATTTTTGTGTATGGTACAAGATAAAGGTTCAATTTCATTGTTTTGCATGTGGATATCTGTTACTCCAACAGCATTTATTGAAGAGACTACCCTTTACTCATTGTGTATTCTTAGCATCCTTGTCAAATATCAATTGCTCATATATGCTTCTTTGATTTCTAGGCATTCTATTCTGTTTCATTCCGTTTCATTACTCTATGTGTCTATTTTTATGCCAGTGCTGTATTATTTTGGTTATCATAGCTTTGTAATATAATTTGAAATTAGAAAATATGATTCTCCTTCCTCAAAGTATGTTTTCTTATCACACACACACATACATACAAATGGTAACTACGTGAAGATGATATGTTAATTAGCTTGACTGTAGTAATCACTTGACTACATACATGCATATCAAATAATCCTGTTATGCAGCTTAAATAAATAAAATTCATATGTAAAAATAAATTAAAGTTTAAGATAGTTAAAAGCATTTTTTTCCCCAGATGTTTTTTGCAGATATGAAGAAATAGACCTGATTTTTGTGTACTGACTTTGTATTCTGAGATTTTACTGAATTCACTTATGAGGCCTCAGGGTTTTATAGTTTCCTTTGGAATTTGTAAGCATACCATCAAGTCATCAAAAGATAGTTTTGTTTCTCTTATCTCAATCTTTATGTCTTTCACCGTTGTTTTTTCTTGCCCTGCTGTACTGGCTAGGACTCCCAATACAAATATCCTCTGGCATTTATTGCCATAAATGTTTGCTGATGGAGAATCCCCTCAGTTTTTTTTTTTTTTTTATTCAAAAATGCTTTTATCTTTTTCTTTGGCTGCACTATGCAGCTAGGGCGTGAACCCATGCCTGTAGTGGAAATATGAAGTCTTTCCAATACCTGTTGGACCACCAGGAAAGTCCCTTCTACACTATTGCTTTTTCTTGACACAGAAGTATAGCTGTAATTCCCTTAGCTCCTCCCCTTAGCAACATTTACCTATCTTATCTGTCATCCCCTTATAATCCTGATGGACAAAAAAATAAAAATATTTTTTGTTATTCTGTTAATCCGAAAGAAGCTATTAATGGCAGGTATTGGTCTATGGCATTTAATACCAAGCCAGATGGAGCGGAGAATACTATGTGCTGCCCTTATACCATCCGCCTGTACCATTCCAGTCAATCTCATACCATTTCCAGCTATTATCAGCCACATAGCCTTCACCTAAGGTTTCCTCTGGCCTCCAGACCCACTCTATCCGTACATATAAGGATCTAAAAGTGCCACAGTGCATGCGCCACCCTCTCTCTGGAAGTAAACTCAACAAACGATTGGATGAAATTGGTATGAACCAACAGCACCTTCCCTTTGTCTAGGATGGCTCTGAGACACACATTCTCTTCTGATGCCCAGAGTTTCCCAGAAAAATTTAAGCTCTGTTAGCCTCAGGAGCTACCGCGCATCTGAGGTCAGGGGGCAGCGGCCGACAGGAGCTACACCCTGCTCGAGGCCAGGGGCGGAGTCTGAGAGGAGCAACCCCAAGTCCAAGGAGCAGTGGCTGCACGTGTGAGGAGGGCTGAGAGGAGCTATGTTCAAGGTCAGGAGGGGCGGTGGTGAGGAGATACCCCTCGTCCAAGGTAAGGAGCAATGGCTGCACTTTGCTGGAGCAGCCGTGAAGAGATATCCCACTTCCAAGGTAAGAGAAACCCAAGTAAGACGGTAGGTGTTGCAAGAGGGCATCAGAGGGCAGACACACTGAAACCATAATCACAGAAAACTAGTCAATCTAATCACACTAGGACCACAGCCTTGTCTAACTCAATGAAAGTAAGCCATGCCCATGGAGCCACCCAAGACGGGCGGGTCATGGTGGAGAGGTCTGACAGAATGTGATCCACTGGAAAAGAGAATGGCAAACCACTTAAGTATTCTTGCCTTGAGAACACCATGAACAGTATGAAAAGGCAAAATGATAGGATACTGAAAGAGGAACTCCCCAGGTCAGTAGGTGCCCAATATGCTACTGGAGATCAGTGGAGAAATAACTCCAGAAAAAGTGAAGGGATGGAGCCAAAGCAAAAACAATACCCAGCTGTGGGTGTGACTGGTGATAGAAGCAAGGTCCGATGCTGAAAAGAGCAATATTGCATAGGAACATGGAATGTTAGGTCCATGAATCAAAGCAAATTGGAAGTGGTCAAACAGCAGATGGCAAGACTGAACGTCGACATTCTAGGAATCAGCGAACTAAAATGGACTGGTGTGGGTGAATTTAACTCAGATTACCATTATACTTACTACTGACTTAGCAGCAGCAGCAGCAGGAGACAGGAATCCCTTAGAAGAAATGGAGTAGCCATCATGATCAACAAGAGTCCGAAATGCAGTACTTGGATGCAATCTCAAAAATGACAGAATGATCTCTGTTCATTTTGAAGGCAAACCATTCAATATCACAGTAATCCAAGTCTATGCCCCAACCAGTAATGCTGAAGAAGCTGAAGTTGAACGGTTCTATGAAGACCTACAAGACTTTTTAGAACTAACACCCAAAAAAGATGTCCTTTTCTTTATAGGGAACTGGAATGCAAAAGTAGGAAGTAAAAAAACACCTGGAGTAACAGGCAAATTTGGCCTTGGAATAGGGAATGAAGTAGGGCAAAGGCTAATAGAATTTTGCCAAGAGAACTCATTGGTCATAGCAAACATCTTCTTCCAACAACACAAGAGAAGACTGTACACATGGACATCACTAGATGGTCAACACCAAAATCAGATTGATTATATTCTTTGCAGCCAAAGATGGAGAAGCTCTATGCAGTCAGCAAAAACAAGACCAGGAGCTGACTGTGGCTCAGACCATGAACTCCTTATTGCCAAATTCAGACTTAAATCGAAGAAAGTAGGGAAAACCACTAGACCATTCAGGTATGACCTAAATCAAATCCCTTATGATTATACAGTGGAAGCGAGAAATAGATTTAAGGGACTAGATCTGATAGATAGAGTACCTGATGAACTATGCATGGAGATTTGTGACATTGTACAGGAGACAGGAATCAAGACCATCCCCATGGAAAAGAAATGCAAGAAAGCAAAATGGCTGTCTGGGGAGGCCTTACAAGTAGCTGTGAAAAGAAGAGAAGTGAACACCAAAGGAGAAAAGGAAAGATATAAACATCTAAATGCAGAGTTTCAAATAGCAAGAAGAGATAAGAAAGCCTTTCTCAGCAATCAATGCAAAGAAATAGAGGAAAACAACAGAATGGGGAAGACTAGAGATCTCTTCAAGAAAATTAGAGATACCAAGGGAACATTTCCTGAAAAGATGGGCTCGATAAAGGACAGAAATGGTATGGACCTAACAGAAGCAGAAGATATTAAGAAGAGGTGGCAAGAAGACACAGAAGAACTGTACAAAAAAGATCTTCATGACCAAGATCACTCACCTAGAGCCAGACATCCTGGAATGTGAAGTCAAGTGGGCCTTAGAAAGCATCACGATGAACAAAGCTAGCGGAGGTGATGGAATTCCAGTTGAGATATTTCAAATCCTGAAAGAGGATGCTGTGAAAGTGCTGTACTCAATATGCCAGCAAATTTGGAAAACTCAGCAGTGGCCACAGGACTGGAAAAGGTAAGTTTTCATTCCAATCCCAAAAAAGGCAATGCCAAAGAATGCTCAAACTACCACACAACTGCACTCATCTCACACACTAGTAAAGTAGTGCTCAAAATTCTCCAAGCCAGGCTTCAGCAATATGTGAACCGTGAACTTCCAGATGTTCAAGCTGGTTTTAGGAAAGGCAGAGTAATCAGAGATCAAATTGCCAACATCCACTGGATCATTGAAAAAGCAAGAGTTCCAGAAAAACATCTATTTCTGCTTTATTGACTATGACAAAGCCTTTGACCATGTGGATCACAAGAAACTGTGGAAAATTCTCCAAGACATGGGAATACCAGACCACCTGACATGCCTCTTGAGAAACCTATATGCAGGTCAGGAAACAACAGTTAAAACTGGACATGGAACAACAGACTGGTTCCAAATAGGAAAAGGAGTACGTCAAGCCTGTATATTGTCACCCTGCTTATTTAACTTATATACAGAGTACATCATGAGAAACGCTGGGCTGGAAGAAGCACAAGCTGGAATCAAGACTGCTGGGAGAAATATCAATAACCTCAGATATGCAGATGACACCACCCTTATGGCAAAAATTGAAGAGGAACTAGGAAGCCTCTTGATGAAAGTTAAAAAGGAGAGTGAAAAAGTTGGTTTAAAACTCAACATTCAGAAAACGAAGATCATGGCATCTGGTCCCATCACTTCATGGGAAATAGATGGGGAAACAGTGGAAACAGTATCAGACTTTATATTTTGGGGCTCCAAAATCACCACAGATGGTGACTGCAGCCATGAAATTAAAAGACGCTTACTCCTTGGAAGAAAAGTTATGACAAACCTAGATAGCATATTGAAAAGCAGATATATTACTTTGCCAACAAAGGTCCATCTAGTAAAAGTTATGGTTTTTCCAATGGTCATGTATGGATGTGAGAGTTGGACTGTGAAGAAGGCTGAGCGCCAAAGAATTGATGCTTTTGAACTGTGGTGTTGGAGAAGACTCTTGAGAGTCCCTTGGACTGCAAGGAGATCTAACAAGTCCATCCTAAAGGAGATCAGCCCTGGGTGTTCTATGAAGGAATGATCTAAAGCTGAAATTCCAGTACTTTGGCCACCTCATGCGATGAATTGACTCATTGGAAAAGACTCTGATGCTGGGAGGGTTTGGGGGCAGGAGGAGAAGGGGACGACAGAGGATGAGATGGCTGAATGGCATCACCGACTCGATGAACATGAGTTTGAGTGAACTCCAGGAGATGGTGCTGAACAGGGAGGCCTGGCGTGCTGCGATTCATGGGGTTGCAAGGAGTCGGAAACGACTGAGCGACTGAACTGAACTGAACTGAGCCTTAGTAGTCAGTTGCTTAGTCCTAACCCTGTGATATCACATGAGAATTCCTTCCTGTCTCATTTACCTGGAATCAACCCCAAGTAAAAACTTGTACCTGAATCTTTGTCTCAGGATCTGCTTCTGAGAGAACCCAGGTAACATGTTAAAAAAACCATCTCAAATGCTTCAATCCTAAAGAAGGATTTCCTGGTTATTAGAATATATGTCTGGGCTTACATCTAAGAATGAGTTCATGCTTTCCCAGCCATCAGCTTGGGTCTAAGTTAATAGTGGGAGTTGCTGATGGACAGGGAGGCCTGGTGTGCTGCAGTCCATGTAGGTGCATAAAGTCAGACACAACTGAGAGACTGAACTGAATTGAACTGAATTTAGTTCCCAAGGGGTTTCTTTGGTGGCTTAGATGGTAAAAAATCTGCTTTCAATGCGGGAGACCTGGGTTCAATCCCTGGGCCAGGAAGATCCCCTGGAGAAGGAAATGGCAACCCACTGAAGTATTCTTGCCTGGAGAATCATCCTATGGACAGAGGACCCTGGAGGGCTATAGCCCATAGGGTCACAAAGAGCCAGACACGGTTGAGTGACTAACACTTTTACTTTGATGTTAGTACCCAAGTCTCAGGAAAGAAGTTCTTTTTCTCTTCTTATAAAGAAGAAAACACATCTTGTAAACCTGCCTCCCCCAAGAATCTTTTGTTCCTCCTCTCACCCCCACCACAGCCATCTCTTTTGTGAATTAGATCAATTAAGTCTTTGGTCCCTATGCAATGATTTCATTGTATAAAAGTCAAAGAATTACAGTCACATAGAAGAGAAGGGCTTCCCAGGTGATATTAGTGGTAAACAACCCGCCTGCCAAAACAGGAGACATAAGAGGCATAGGTTTCATCCCTGGGTTGAGAATGTCCCCTGGAGGAGGGCATCGCAACCTACTCCAGTATCCTTGCCTGGAGAATCCCATGGACAGAGGAGCCTGGTAGGTTATAGTGCATGGGGTCACAAATAATTGGGACACAATTGAAGCAACTTAGCATGCTTACAATAGAAGGAGGCAACAGAAGCTACCATCTTTATTCTAGAGATGAGGAACTCAACAGAAGACATCTGAGCAATTTGCTGAAAGTCTAACAGGAAGTTAGCAGCAGAACAGGGAATAGAATCTAGGTCTCCTCAATATTTGTTCAGTGCTTTTGGTATACATCAAAGAGAATATTTGTATAAAAGTGACCTATAGTCCATGAAGCATAATAAAAAATTGAATAGAGAGACTAAAGATGTCATGCATTTATTCAATAAATATCTTGAATACTTATTATGTACTAGACCCTGTTTTAGATGAAACAGGAAGCAAAATAGAAAAATATCTTCACTTTCATGGAACTTATGTTTTGATGGGTGAGACAGATAATAAATAAGCCTGGAAATAAATAAGGTACCTAGTACGTTAAGTGCCACAGTGAAAAGTCATGTAGAGAAAGGGAGTAAGGAACACACAAAGAATTAATATGAATTATAATTTGAGAAGGAAACACTTCTCTTATGCAGTAATATCTGGAAAAGGGGCTTCCCCAATGGCTCAGTGGGTAAAGACTCTGCTTGCAATGTAGGAGATACAGGAGATGCAGGTTCAGTTCCTGGGTCGGGAAGATCCCTTGAAGAAGGAAATAGCAACCCACTTCAGTATTCTGGCCTGAAAAATCCTATGGACGAGGAGCCTGGCAAGCTGTAGTCCAAAGGGTTGCAAAGAGTCAGACACGACTGAGTAATTAAGCATGCGTGGACACTGGACAAAGGCTAAATTGTTTCATACAGCTCTTCCTACATAGAAAGTTCTGCATTCACTCCTTTCCTGATCAACTTCTACTCATTCTTGGTGGCCCTTCTCTCAAAGAGAATTTTTGTTACCTATCACCCACCCAGATAAGGTCCACTAGTCCCATGGTGTGTTTTGACCAGTTAAACCTATGATGGTCTGAAACCACCTATTATTTGATTATTTGCTCATGTCCTTGACCCACCCCCAACTAATCTATCATCTTTATGAGATACAGGGATAGCAGTTATCTGTCTTTTTGGCATTATATCACTAGCACCCAGGGAGAGATAGACTCATAATAGGCTTTACATATTTGTTTAATAAATGAATGGGTGGATGGATGGAGGGAGCAGAAATTAGGAGGAACGTGGTGTGATTGATAGCCTCTGAAGACAGTGCCATAATACCCATCCCTCCCTCCCATTATAGACATCTGTGACAGCCCAAAAGCAGAGTAGTTTCCATCCTCTGTATTCTGGGTGGGCTGTCATGACTTGGCTGTCAAAGTAACTTGGCAGAGGTGACATTGTGAGACTTCTGAGGCTATGACTCAAAAAAGTTGCAACATCATCTCACAGCTCTCAAAGCACTCATTCTGGAGAAGCAGGCCACAATGTTAAACTGACTATGTAAGACCTCCACGACAGGAAGGAGCTTAAGGTAGGCAAGTCAAGAGGCCATGTGGAAGGAGAGAAACTTGAGCAGCCACAAGTGTCTCAGTCCAGCTGTGAGTCTCCAGCCCCAGCTGCCATCTGTTTGTGACCCCATGAGAGAATTCAAGCAAAACAGTTCAGCTTGGTCCACAGAGCCATGGAGGATCATAATATACTGCTGTTGTAAACCACTAAGTTTTGGAAGATTTCATTACATTACAGTGGATAACTGGCATACCTAGAAAAATAACATGTTGAGAAGCTTAGCACATAGTTTGAAACATACAACAGTCATGCAGAGTAGGGTTTCTCTGGTGGCTCAGCAGTAGAAGAATCCACCTGCCATTGCAGGAGACCTGAGTTTGATCCCTGGGTCAGGAATTTTCCCTGGAAAAGGAAATGACAACCCACTCCAATATTCTTGCCTAGCCAATCCTGTGGACAGAGGAGTCTGATGGGCTATAGTCCATGGGGTCACAGAAAACTTGAACACGATTTATGACTAAACAACAACAACATACAAAATAGAAAAGGTAGGGATGAATGGACCCATTTAACATATGACAAAAGCTGAAAATCACAGAGGTTAGCAGAAAGCCAGTAAGTGGTATAACCAGGATTATATCTAGCCCTAGAATCAAAAGGAAGTCAGGAGATAGAGGAGATGGAAACAAAAGGTGTTGGGCCTTCAGAGCAGCCTTAATCTTTTCTCAAATCCTTCTTCACTGACTTGAGCTGAAGCCAAGAGTATATAATCCGTGTGATCCTCACTGAGCTAAATAGTCCCACCCAACCCCCAGACTTATATATGAGCAATATTTTTTTTAAAAAATTCAAAGTCCTCTATGCCTGGAATAGCATTAGCCTTCATCCTCCCCCTCTCCATAAAGCACACTCCTGGGAGATATGTCCTCTCACTCTTGTGTCTTTCTAGCTGCTTTTGGACCTGATCCAGTGATTTAGTAACTACCAGGAAACCCAGTAGAGCAAAAAGTTCAAAGCTACTTCCTGCTAATTAGCGCAGGCAGTTTTGAGGGTCCCAGCTGTGCAATTCATTTTCATATGCAGTATCCCCAATTAGGCCAGCTCTGTCTGAAATTTCTGGAGCCACAACTTGGTAATCAGTAGATAGAGTCACCAAGCTAGCATAAGGTCAAGGTATATTTTCTTTAGAGGCTCCCCCAAGACAACACTTCAAAATAATTTTCTAGGGTAAAATCCATATTTCATATTCATTATGAAAAATAATTATTCAGTCCTTGAAAGGGATGTATCAGTGTTAAAAACCTTGCCATTTCTCTTAATGCTATAAGCTAAAGAAAACACCGTAAGGTTTTGTTTCCCTGACTTGTCTGACCCCTCTTCTCATATTTTGAGATAAACTCTCCATAGATGATGAGAGCTTTCCTGTCTTTTCTTTTCCTTTTAGTCAAAAGATCCTTACTGGATCGCTGACCAAGGAATCCACTTAGCTTTAAGCACCTGACATGTAGATGCTATTTCTATTTTTATTAAACTTTTTATTTTGTATTGGAGTATAGCCAATTATTGGAGAAGGCAATGGCACCCCACTCCAGTACTCTTGCCTGGAAAATCCCATGGATGGAGGAGCTTGGTAGGCTGCAGTCCATGGGGTTGCTAAGAGTCAGACACGCCTGAGCGACTTCACTTTCACCCATTGGAGAAGGAAATAGCAACCGACTCCAGTATTCTTGCCTGGAGAATCCAAGGGACTGGGGAGTCTGGTGGGCTGCCCTCTATGGGGTCGCACAGAGTCAGACACAACAGAAGCGACTTAGCAGCAGCAGCAGCAGCATAGCCAATTATAGGGAGACTCTTGAGAGTCCCTTGAGCAGCAACGAGATCAAGCCAGTTAATCTTAAGGGAGATTAACCCTGAATATTCACTGAAGGACTGATGCTGAAGCTGAACTTCCAGTATTTTGGTCATCTGATGCAAACAGAGGACTCATTGGAAAAGTCCCTGATGCTGGGAAAGATCAAGGGCAGAAGGAAAAGAGGGCATCAGAGAATGAGATGGCTGGACAGCATCACTGATGCAATGAACTTGAACTTGGGCAAACTCCAGAAGATGGTAAGGGACAGGGAGGCCTGGAGTGCTGCAACCCATGGGGTCACAAAGAGTTGGATACGACTGGGCAACTGAACAACGACAATAGCTGATTAACGACTTTGTGACAGTTTCAGGTGGACAGCAGAGGGATTCAGCCATACATACACATGAATCCATGTTCTCCCAAACTCCCTTCCCATCCAGGCTGCCATAACATTAGACAGAGTTCCCTATGCTATACAGTAGGTCCCTACTGGTTATCCATTTAAATATAGCGGTGTGTACATGTCCATCCCAAACTCCCTAACTATCCCTTCCCCTCATCCTTCCCCCTGGCAACCATAAACTCGTTCTATAAGTCTGTGAATCTGTTTTGTTCATTTTATAATGTCTTTTAAAATTCCACATATAAGTGATGTCTTACGATGTTTCTGCTTCTCTGAGTTTCTTCATTCAGTATAATGTTACTTCTTGAAGAAAATATTCTTTCCTGCATAAACTATGCAGAAGACACCTTGATCAGAGTTCCTTCCATGCAGACAGCCCCTTTAAAAGGAAAATGACACCCACGGGACCTGAAGAAGTGGGTTTTGGCCAAGATAGCCAGTCCATGGCCAAAGCAGTGCTCGGCTATCTTGCATTTAAGTGGAAAGTCAGGCTGAGCCAATCAAATGCTCTTCCTCTCTGCAATGCAAAAAGAAATTTTGAACAAAAGAAGCCTGAGCAAAGAAGCAGTTGCTTAAAGCCTCAGCAGAGTGAGAGGTTAGAGGGCGCGTGCTGGATCTCCAGTGAAAGAACCAAAGCTATGAATCTATAAAACAGAGAAATGAATGAAGGGTGAGAAAAGCCCACTGGCAGCAAGAGGAGGCAGGAGCACATGTAGAATGTGGGGTCACCCCAAGACAGTGAATGAAACCATGCAGGTCCCTGGCACAGCCTTGGTTACAGAAGGCCCCTTGGTCTTCTGAATCTTAGATTTGTCCTAGTCCATGTGCATCTTTACAACCTGCTTTTCACTTAAGCTGGACAGAGTTCAGGTTCTTTATGAGAATGCTGGCAATGTGCTATGGAGTAGAAACCACCCTAAACCTAGCCTTAAATTTTTAAGGGAGACTGCTGTAAGATCTGGAGGTGATCTCCTAGGGGCTGGACTTGAGGAAGCATGCTCTTCCGAAGCCCCCAGTGAGGCTTCGTGGTGGACAGGTGTGTGCGTGTCTGCGTGTGTGCTCAGTCGTGTCCGAGTCACTGCGACTGTTAAACAGTTAAACTGAAAGTCCAGGAACTGGTCAAAGATTTTTGCTTATGACAAGTAAAAACTTTGTGCTGCACTTAGTCACTCAGTTGTGTCTGACTCTTCGCAACCGCATGGACTGTAGCCCACCAGGCTCCTCTGTTCATAGGATTTCCCAAGCAAGAATACTGGAGTAGGCTGCCATTTCCTTCAACAGCGGATCTTCCCAACCCAAGGATTGAACCCACATCTCTTGCATCTCCTGAATTGACAGGTGAGTTCTTTATCAGCTGAGTCATCCAGGGAAGCCACAGGGAGATATTTACCTAGCCCAATTCAATCTTCCCATTCGGAAAATATAAAACCTTCATGAGCAAGATTAAGCTTGGGCTATTGTCACACAAAATGCTGAGCCATCTTACTGGCCTTTCTGAAGCTGTTGAGTTTTAGCCAGAAAAACACTTGACAGTCTCAGTGCTGAGAGGCTTCTGAGATTTTGGTGTGGTTTATGGTATATCCCCTCATCTACAATCCCACCACACCTTAATGCCCCTTTCTGGCTCCTTCTAACCAAGATCCTTCAGAACCTAAAGTTTCTCCTCCATATGCTCCTTCATAGGCCTATAAGTGGGGACTTTTCATTGTTTTGTTTTTGCTTTTTTATCTATCATTTCCTGTGTTAAACCACTTCAGACTGTAGACCACCAGGCTCCTCTGTCCATGGGATTTTCCCAAAAAAGAATACTGGAGTGGATTGCCATGCTCTCCTCCAAGGGATCTTCGCAACCCAGGGATTGAACTCACGTCTCTTACATAACCTTCATTGGCAGACTGGTTCCTTACCACTAGCACCACCTAGAAGCCCCCAAGACCAATTCAAATTATTTTTTTTATCCCAAATCAATAGCAGTCTTGATTTTAACTTATCTTAAAATCAATATGCGTTTATTATACATGATCTGAAAAATGCAAATCAAAGAAGAAACAAAATCCCCAGCCCAGAGACAATCAATATCAAAAATATGTTATTTTTCTGTCTTAATTTTTCATGAATATATTATTCATAGATATGCAATCTGATGCTTTTGTATTATATATATTCTGATATTTTCTTTTAACATTGTTTCATGAATATTTTAGACTATTATTAAAAATCTTCTAAAATATGCTTTTAAAGTTGCTGCATAATATCCTCTCTGATGAAAAGACAATAATTTACTCAATCATTGTTCTGTTGTTATATATTTAGATCAGTGCTTCAATGGTCATAGCTCTTCCAGAACAGTTGATACTGTAGATTGGGTCTCATTGCTGTACAGATGGCATGTGGCCCAGATGACCTGAGAGGTCAGAGGTCAGAAGGTACAGGAGCTCAGAGTGCCCTTAGCAACCACCCCATCTGCATTTAATTCAGGCTGAACCATTTGCTTTGTGCATAACCTCTGGCAAGCTCTGTAATATGCTGAGTTTCAATTTCCTCATCTCTGAAATGGGGATAATAAAAGTAGAGTTGTTGGAAGGATTAAATGACTTAATATCTACAGCTGGTTTATGATAGTTCTGCTGCATTAAGCTGTTTTAATTAGTCCAAGGTTGTTAGGAGGGGACATCCTTATGCCTAATATGGACTTTCTTGTTGGTGGACCCGTTTGGTTAATCCATGGCTTCCCTTCCTGCTACCCTTCAGAGGATGGACCTTCTTTCATGGGAATTTGGAAGAAGGAATGAGCATATGCAGGGAAGTGGGTTTTAAGCTGGCTTGAAGCTCAACATTCAAAAAACTAAGACCATGCCATCCAATCCTATTACTTTATCACAAATAGATGGGGAAAAATTAGAAACAGTGGCAGAGTTTATTTTCTTGGGCTCCAAAATCACTGCAGATTGTGACTACAGCCATGAAATTAAAAGCTGTTTGCTCCTTGGAAGAAAACCTATGACAAACCTAAACAGCATACTAAAAAGCAGAGACATCACTTTGCCAACAAAAGTCCATATGGTCAAAGCTATGGTTTTTTCAATAGTCATGTACAGATGTGAGAGTTGGACCATAATGAAGGCTGAACACTGAAGAATTGATGATTCTGAACTATGGTGCTGGAGAAGACTCTTGAAAGTCACTTGGATTTCAAGGAGATCAACCAGTCAATCCTAAAGGAAATCAATCCTGAATATTCATTGGAAGGACTGATGCTGAAGCTGAAGCTCCAATACTTCAGCCGCCTGATGTGAAGAGCTGACTCCTTGGAAAAGACCTGGGAAAGATTGAAGGCATGAGGAGAAGGGGACGACAGAGGATGAGATTGTTGGATGGCATCACTGAGTCAATGGACATGAGTTTGAGAAACTATGGGAGATAGTGAAGGACAGGGAAGCCAGGCTTGCTGCAGTTCATGGGGACACAACTGCAACTGAAGAGCAACAACAAAGTGGGTTGAATAGTGCCCCCTACCAAAAAAAAAAAAAACAAAAGATATGCCCAAGTCTTAATCCAAGAAACCTATGAATGTAACCTTACTTAGCAAAGAGATTTCTGCCAATCCTGAGATAAGGTCATCCTGGATTTAAGGTTGCCATTTAAACCCAATGGCAAGCATCCTTTGAAAGGAAAGCAGAGGGAGTTTTGACAGAAAGATAGAAAATAAAGGTGACATCCCACATGAGGATGGATGCAGAGATTAGAATGATGCGGCCGCAAGACAAGAACGTTTGGAGAAGCTGGAAGAGGGAAGGAAGAAGGATCTCTCTAGAGCCTTCAGCGAGAGTGTAATTCTGCTGACCCCTTGTTTTTGGACTTCTGGCCTCTAAATCTGTGGGAGAAGAGATTTCTGTTGTTTTAAGCAACTACCCTCCCAGTTTGTTACAGCAGTTGCAGGAGAACTAATGCATAAAATGTCCACCCTTTTGCTTGGTGGGAAAGCATCCACTAGGATCACAGGACTAACCCTGCTTCTCCGTGTCACAGTCCTTACAGGGGTGGCCCCTACATGGGCAGGGTTGGAGCATTTGGCATTGACTGTGCTAGGGTAAATGAATCAGTCTAACAAGATCAAGGTCAGAAGCCCACTTGATTGCATATTTATGTCACTTTCTTCCATTCCAAATGATCAAGCATTTAAGTCATGCCTGATCCTTTGTGACCCCACAGACTGTATCCCACCAGGCTCCTCTGTCCATGGGATTTCCCAGTCAAGAATACAGGAGCAGGTTGCCATTTCTTTCTTCAAGGACTCTTCCCAGATCGGGGTTCAAACCCATGTTTCTTTCACTGGCAGGTGGATTCTTTACCATTGAGCCACCAGCCACTTCAGGGAAGTCCAAGGAAGTGAAAGTGAAAGTCATTTGTCCAGTCTGACTCTTTTTGGCCCCATGGACTACGCAGTCCATGGAATTCTCCAGGCTAGAATACTGGAGTGGGTGGCCTTTCCCTCCTCCAGGGGATCTTCCCAACCCAGGGATCGAACCCAGGGACCCTGCATTGCAGGCAGATTCTTTACCAGCGGAGCCACAAGGAAAAACTAGGGAAGTCCATATCAGTATTGAAATAGACCTCTGGATCTCTGTATGTTTTACATCTTTGTTTCTCACTCTTAGTGTTTAGAACTCAAAGATCGCAGGGGTTACAATGAACTCTTGGTACTTTTATCTCTATTTTATTTATTTTTATTTTTCACTGGAGTATACTTGCTTTATAATGTTGTGTTAGTTTCTGCTGTACAACAAAGTGAATCAACTATATATCTCCCATCTGGAATCTCCCTCCCACCCACCCCTATCCCACCCCTCTGGACATGGGATAAATTGAGAGATTGGGATTGACATATATACTTGTATCTTTAAACTTTTCTCTTATATCAGCTCTTCGGATAACAGTGATATTCTTTTATGGATGGACCAGAATATGTCTAACTGCTTTCATGATACTGTCATCTGAACCACTTAACATTTATTCAGCTTTGTGGATGATTTCTAAATTTTCCTGCCCTAGCTCAGGCTCCTATGACCTCAGCATTGAATGTTGGATGCTTGCCTCTGACTTGCTTTTTGAATTTTCTCTTCACTTCTCAATGCTAACCCAATACCATGTTAGATTTACTCACTCTTTGGGCTTGATCCAGCATCATCTCTCATCTTCCTGGGCTACCCATCATGCTGTTTTTCCACCAGGTTCCTCTTTCCCATTTCCACTTGGCAGCAGTCTCAGAACCTCATGATTGTGTATTAATAAACCCTATTATGATGAGTAATGTCACAATTCTGGTTTGGATTCTCATCCCGTGTGATAACAAAACATAAAATATGGCAGGATGCTTTTATTGGAATTTTATGCACTGTAATGTTTATGCTCTGCTCCAATTCAGTCCAATTTTTTTTTTTTCCACATACAAAAGTTGATCTTTCCTGAGACCCATGCCTGCAACTCCACACTAGGATAAAAGCGACCATCCTTGCCACTACTTGTTAACTAAATCATGTGATGCCTTGTGATGCTTCATAATGGTTTTATATTCCTAACTCATATTTGTTCAACTAGAATATAACTTATTGGAAAAGTATATTCCTTAAAGCTTAGTGTGGGGCCTTTGCCCAGGACCCATGCTTTAGAATTTCCCTTAAAGTACATTCACACACACAAATTTAGTAAAAGAAACAGAGATGCCTCTTTTACTTTGAATCAGGTGCTTCCCTTCATGTACATTGTTGTTGTTCAGTCACTCATTCATGTCCAACTTTTTGCAACCCCCTGGACTGCAGCACATCAGACTTTCCTGTCCTTCATTATCTCCTGGAGTTTGCTCAAACTCATGTCCATTGAGTTGATGATGCCATCCAACCATCTCATCCTCTGTTGCTCCCTTCCTCTGCCATCAATCTTTCCCAGCATCAGGATCTTTTCCAATGAGTCAGTTCTTCACATCAGGTGGCCAAAATATTGGAGCTTCAGCTTCAGCATCAGTCCTTCCAATGAATATTCAAGGTCCATTTCCTTTAGCACTGACTAATTTTCTCTCCTTGCAGTCCAAGGGGCTCTCAAGAGTCTTCTGCTGCTCCTGCTGCCAAGTCGTTTCAGTCATGTCCAACTCTGTGCGACCCCATAGACAGCAGCCCATTAGGCTCCACCATCCCTGGGATTCTCCAGGCAAGAACACTGGAGTGGGTTGCCATTTCCTTCTCCAATGCATGCAAGAGTCTTCTCCAGCACCACAATTCGAAAGCATCAGTTCTTTGGTGCTCAATCTTCTTTATGGTTCAACTCTCAAATCCTTATATGGCTACTGGAAAAACCATCACTTCGATTACATGGACCTTTGTCCTGCTGATATAGTATGAACCTTAACCTTAAACATCCTCTCTCATAACACACTAGTCAGCCACTGGAAAAATTCTTCCCATATCTTTTCTCCTGTATCCTTGAATAAGAGATGACTACATCCCAGAGACTTGAAGGTATGTGGGTTAAACCAACTGCTGACTTTCAATGTGGTTGCTCCTTCCGAATCCAAGGAGGATTTGAGCAGAGGAAGTACCAAGAAAAGACAGATTTATTAGTTTATCACATCTTTCCCTTCAGATGGCAAGAGTACATTAAATTATTGCACAATAAAGAAAAGTTTTTTGTCATAACAGGAGTCCTTTTTGTTCTATTTAATGGTACTGGAGATGTGAAAAGAAATAGGTAAGGAATACAGCATATTTTAACAGCTTATTATTTTTATTTATACACTTTAAATATTTAGACATATGGTGTGTGGGCTTACATTTATTCTTCTGCTCTGCACCCTGCAAAGGAAAGGGGTGGGATTTCTGGGAATTTGGTAATCGTGCCTCCTGCTCCTGGATCTGCCTTCAGTGTTCAGCTCAGGACTGCTTTGTGTTTGGGAAGTGTCAAGTCACGTTTGTCAGATTAATCAAAGCTAAATATCAGAGACTGGATCTTCTTTCAGTTCTGAGACAGTATGGGCTTATCAGGAGACCCTCAGGCAGAAACCAAATTAACTCAGCTCTAGGGTAGTATTACCAGAGCACCTTTGCAAACAGAGACAGGAATCTATAGCAGGAAAAAAACTGGAATCGGGGGAAGTGAGCAGTCTGAAGATAAGGCTGATCCCAAAAGGTGTCATCTTTCTGTCTTGTAACTGAGGATGCAAATAAAGTTATTCTCACATAAGAAGGAAGCAGAGAGCATGGAAGTGGACAGGACAGGAGAAATGGGGGACTTTCTACAAGGGGATTTCACAAGCCACATAGAAACCCCACTGCACCAAGGTCAGGAAGGCTGAACTTTGAGCACTTGTAGCTCAGAAGTCAGAGAATTCTAAAACTCTCTCATCAGTTAAGATATCAGAAATAATGTAGCCAGCACTTCCAAGATGGACCAGTGAAGTTGGAGATGATACAGAAGCCGAGCATCAGAGCTCTAGAAAGGAGAGTTTGGTGGCTATATATATCTGTCAAATCACAATTACAGAAGAAATTTTAAAAACAGTCTATTATACAGGTATGAATTTTCTCAACAAATGGCTTGTCTTTGTGAAATCCTAAACTAAGAATGTTGTCAAACGAACAAGAGAGGGGTGAGAGTATTGAGAATTTTAGCAAAAATTCTGGTGCCTGGATAGTGTGAAATGGGAAAAGATGCTTCTTACTGAATGGCAAAAGGAAAAGAAAAGAAATGAGAATAAAGCTAATGCAGAATGCAGATGCCACTGCCCAAGATGAATTAATCTATTATACTTCTCAATCATAATAAAACTTGAAGAAAGCTAGCATGCTCTCTGAGCTACAAAGTAGTAATTTAAGATATATAGAGTATAATCAATATGCCCAAGATCATAAAGCTAGCAAACAGGCCCTGCCAGGATTCAAATTCAAGACATCTTACCATTAAACTCTGATTTTGACCCTTAACACACCCCTTCTGATCCTGGTACTAATTCATGGTTGACTTGAGACTTGGCAGGTGACATTTTTAACTAATGCATTAGCTTTCCGTTGCTACTATAGTGAAGCACCTCAAACTAGTTAGATTAAACCAATATACACTTATCATAAGGTACAAAATGGGTGGATCATGTCCCCTTCTTCCACTTTTTAAAGCCTACCATTCCCCTCTGCTTCTGTCATCACACCTTTTTTACTTATCAGGACCTTATGATTACACTGAATCAACCTGAATAAGTAAGCCAACCTGGATAATCAATCTAGATAATCCAACATCATCTCCCCATCTCAAGATCCTTAGTTTATTTATGTCTGCAAAGTTTCTTTCACTTTGTAAGGTAATACAATCACAGGCTCTGGAGATCAGGACATGGACATCTTTGGAGAGGATATTATTCAGCTCTCTATTGATTGATAATGTCAGGCACGTTGTAGATATTCTGCCTTTATTGAGTGCTGGCAGAGTTTAGAGCCTCTCACAGACAAAGAGAGATCAGAGTCTCTTACTGACCCATGGCCCAACTGTATTAAACAGAACCCGGAGTCCTGTGATTGTAAAACAAAATTCTCAGGGAGATAACAGGACAGTCAATGTGAGTGACAACAGAAACAGAGTTCTTTGATTGATGATCTTCTCCACCAAGATGGTCAGAGGCCCTGCCCCAAAGGCCCTGGCTTGGCAGGATCTATACAGCAAAGTATCCACACAGGTTCCTTGGGCCCGGATGAGTCTGAAGGAAGCACTTGGTCAAGGAGACAGGAATCTCTACCCTGGCAGAAGAGATGAGATTGTTTTAATTCAGAAGTAACATACAAAATCATGGGATCTGTAAAAATGAAAGGGCCAGGGAAGTTAAACTGACTCCAAGTTCTCTTCCTTTCTCTCACACTCAGATATACATCACTCATCAGCTCTGTAAATAGCTTAACCATCCTGACCTTGATTTTTCACCTGAAAAATAGAAATAACAATGCCCTAGAGATAATTGCAAGGAGAATTGAACGGCATACAATTCACACTGCAGAGAGCTCACCCTAATTCTTAGCTGCTGCTGCTGCTGCTGCTGCTGCTGCTAAGTCACTTCAGTCATGTCCAACTCTATGCGACCCCATAGACAGCAGCCCACCAGGCTCCTCTGTCCCTGGGATTCCCCAGGCAAGAATACTGGAGTGGGTTGCCATTTCATTCTCCAATGCATGAAAGTGAAAAGTGAAAATGAAGTCGCTCAGCCGTGCCCGACCCTTTGAAACCCCATGGACTGTAGCCTACCAGGCTCCTCCGTCCATGAGATTTTCCAGGCAAGAGTACTGGAGTGGG
>NW_011494951.1:4530553-4548849 GCF_000754665.1 Bison bison bison | reverse complement strand
GCCGTGCCCGACCCTTTGAAACCCCATGGACTGTAGCCTACCAGGCTCCTCCGTCCATGAGATTTTCCAGGCAAGAGTACTGGAGTGGGTTGCCAGTTCCTTCTCCGTAATTCTTGGCATATAGCTCTAAATAATGGTTTTCCCCATTGTGGTTCAATAACATAGCTTTACAGACCAGCTGTATAACCTCTGGGTTTGTTTCTAGAGGCTTCACTTTTCCAAACTGAAGGGTAGAATAATACCTACTAGAGTTACTAAAGTGGGCTTCCCAGGTAGCACTAGTGGTAAAATAATTCTCCTGCTAGTGCAGGAGAGGTAAGAGCTGTGGGTTGGATTCCTGGATTGGGAAGATCCCCCAGAGAAGGGAATGGCAATCCGCTCCAGTATTCTTGCCCAAAGACTCCCATAGACAGAGGAGCCTAGAGAGCTATAGTCCACAGGATCAGTGGACTATAGACATGAGAGTCAGACATGACTAGGCATCTGAGCACAGGGCTACTAAAATTAGAGAATTTATCAGAGGACACAATTCAAATGCTGTGGCCCATACTGATGGATGGCCTGTGACTGGTGGTTTATGTGACATGTTCAGAGCTGTGTGGCAAACACATAAGAGGTCTATTCTACAAACTTGATGTCTTTCAGTGTGAATGAATGAATGTATTCTAGTAAACACATTCATCAGTGAATGAACGTCTGTCAGTTTGTGCTTGTGCTCAGAAGGTCTCTGTGTTCTGTAATGTTTTCTTTCTTGTCCTCACATTATATTGCAAGTGTCTCCTCTCCATAAAATATGCCTTGACCCCTCTTTGTACTCTCTCATTTTCCTATCCTGTTTTCAGTACTTGAATTTTAGCTTTCAGTTCATACTGACTTGTGTTTTCCTGTGAATAAGTCATCCCTGGTGCTACATAAGGAGCTAAAGTCCTCTCCTGGACTGTATCTTCATCAGAGCTCTACAAAACTGAAGCATTCACCCACCTCTGTTGGCTCCAGGTTATTTTCCTGGAAGTGGATGGTGTTCTTCCATGAGGATTCAGCACAATAGCTATCTCAGTTTGGGTTCACTCAGATGCAGACTTGGTATCAAGTAAGCAGGTGCAAGTAAACAAACAAACAAACAAACAAAACAAAACACTAGAGGACTAAGGAGTGAACCCTGGAACAGAAAGCAAGGAATAAGGGTTTGTTATCACTCTGGAGAATTCTAGAACAATGAAGATGATGCTTCTAAGAGTTAGCCCATTTACAATATTAGTGAACTGGAATATTTCAATACAAATTCCTGCCATACTTGAGGACTTTTGGTGAGTCAGCATGAATTCTCCAGTATTTCTATTCAGCCACATCATAGGCAGAGTGAACTCAGGCTTTCAGAAATCAGAAACTTGCAACTAGAAATCCATCAGGGGACAGAAGAGCCTGGCAGGCTACAGTCCATAGGGTTGTAAAGAGTCAGACAGGAGTGAAGTGCCTCATCATACATTCACTCATGGCGAGGGACTGTGAGAGCGGCAAGGACAGCTTCTGCCATAAAGTACAAGCTGCTCAGTTCAGTTCAGTTCAGTTCGGTCGCTCAGTCGTGTCCGACTCTTTGCGACCCCATTGACTGTACAGCCCACGGAATTCTCCAGACCAAAATACTAGAGTGGGTAGCCTATCCTTTCTCCAGTGGATCTACCCAACCCAGGAATCAAACTGGATCTTTCACTTTGTGGGCTGAATTCTTACCAGCTGGATTCTTTACCAGCTGAGTTACCAGGGATGCCCCTGTAAACATAAAACTAGAATTAATTAAAATTAGACTCTTTGGCTCCAGTTTCATCCACCTCATTAGAACTGATTCAAATGTATTCTTTTTAATGGCTGAGTAATACTCCATTGTGTATATGTACCACAGCTTTCTTATCCATTCATCTGCTGATGAACATCTAGGTTGCTTCCCTGTCCTGGCTATTATAAACAGTGCTGCGATGAACATTGGGGTAAAAAGTCTATTCAGTTTCTCTGACCACTTTTTAATCAGGTTGGTTGTTTGCTTTATGTTATGAAATTGTATGAGTTTTTTATATATTTTGGATATTAACCTCTTATCAGATAAATGGTTTGTAAATATTTTCTCCCATTCTGTAAGTTGCATTTTCATTTTACTGATTGTTTCTATTGCTGTGCAAAATCTTTTAAGTTTGATGTAGTTGCACTTGTAATTTTTTGCTTTTGTTGCTTGGTGTCACATCAAAAAAAATGGTTTCCAATATCAAAGTTCAGGTACTTTTTACTTATGCTTTCTTCTACGAGTTTTTCAGTTTCAGATCTTATATTCTAGTCTACAATCTACTTCAAGTTACTTTTTATTAGTGGTATAAGATAAAGATACAATTGCATTTTCTTGATGTAATTATCCAATTTTCCCAATACCATTTACTAAAGAGATTATTCTTTCCCTACTTCATACTTTAGTTTTCCTTATCAATTATAAGTTGATCATACATGTGTATGTTTATTTCTAGGCTCTCTATTATATTCCTTTGGTCTTTCGTTTATTTTAAAACCAGTCCCACCTGTTTTAATTACTATAGCTTTATAGTACAGTTTGACATCAGGAAATGTGATGCTTCCAGCTTTGTCCTTTTTTTCTCAAGGTTGCTTTGACTTTCTGGACTCTTGTGATTCCATAAAAATTTTAGGTTTTTTTTTTCTCTGTTTCTGTGAAAAATGCCATTGGGTTTATGATAGGGATTTTATTGAGTCCACGAAATTAAAAGACGCTTGCCACCTCTTCTTAATATCTTCTGCTTCTATTAGGTCCATGTTATTTCTGTCCTTTATCGAGCCCATCTTTGCATGAAATGTTCCCTTGGTATCTCTAATTTTCTTGAAGAGATTTCTAGTCTTTCCCATTCTGTTGTTTTCCTCTTTCTTTGCATTGATCACTGAGGAAGGCTTTCTTATCTCTTATTGCTATTCTTTGAAACTCTCCATTCAGATGGGTATATCTTTCCTTTTCTCCTTTGCTTTTCACTTCTCTTCTTTTCACAGCTATTTGTAAGGCCTCCCCAGACAGCCATTTTGCTTTTTTGCATTTCTTTTCCATGGGGATGGTCTTGACCCCTGTCTCCTGTACAATGTCATGAACTTCAGTCCATAGTTTATCAGGCACTCTATCTATCAGATCTAGTCCCTTAAATCTATTTCTCACTTCCACTGTTATAATCATAAGGGATTTGATTTAGGTCATACTTGAATGGTCTAGTGGTTTTGCCTACTTTCTTCAATTTAAGTCTAAATTTGGCAATAAGGAGTTCACGATCTGAGCCACAGTCAGCTCCTGGTCTTGTTTTTGCTGACTGTATACAGCTTTTCCATCTTTGGCTGCAAGGAATATATCAATCTGATTTCCATGTTGACCAGTAATGCAAATCAAACCACAATAACATATCACTTCATACCTATTAGAAACGCTACCATCTAAAAGCCAAGAGATCAAAAGCATTGGTGGTGATCAGAAGGTAACTCTCATACATCATTAGTGGGAACGTAAATTGGTGCAGCCACTGTGGAAAACAATAGGAGGATCCTAAAAATTAAAAATTGAACTATCATATTATCCAGCAATTTCATTTTGTGGCACATATCCAAAGGAAATGAAAACAAGAATTTGAAGAAATATTTGCATTCTCATATTTATTATAGAATCATTCACAATAGCCAAGATACGGAAACAACTTAAGTGTCCATCAGTAGATAAATGGGTAAAGAAGAAGTGAGATGTGTGTGAGTATATACACACACGTATTGGAGTATTAGTCAGTCAGCAGAAAGAAGGAAATCTGCCATTTTCAACAACATGGAAATGAGGAGATACTGATCAAATGGTGCAGACTTCCAGTTAGAAGATGAATAAGTTCTGAGGATTTAATGTATAGCATTAGGAACATAGTTAATAATACTGCATTACATAGTTGGAAGTTGCTGAAAGAGTAAATCTCAACTGTTATCACTGCAAAAAAGAAATGGTAATTATGTGATGTGATAAATATGTTAGCTAACTCTACCATGGTAATCAGATTGCAAAATATAACTGTACCAGATCAACATGTTGTATACCTTAAACATACACAATGTTATGTATCAATTATATCACAGTAAAGTGAGGAGAAAAGACTAGACCTGTTTCATCCATAAACCATATGAACTTAAATCACTCTACTTATGTATCTAAGTCAGATTTTCCCCTAAAAGATGGATATTAGAATAATATGTGCCTTTTGGAATTGTTGTAAGGATTAAATAAAATAATATAATTAGTATACCGCCGAGTTCATCTACATGATAACAGTTATTATTATTGTTATTATTAAGCTAGTTTTAGGGTGATACTGGAGAAGGAAATAGCAACCCACTCCAGTATTCTTGGGTAGAGAATCCCGTGGACAGAGGAGCCTGGTGGGCTGCTGCCTATGGTGCCGCACAGAGTCAGACACGACTGAAGCGAGCAGCAGCAGCGTGATACAACAGCCTCCACACAGGAGTGCCTAACAAATATTACTGAATCTAAATTTATATATACCAAAAATCTACTTAAAATTCCAAAAGACATTATCTTGACTTTTCCTTATTTGTATTTTTTCACCACACTACATGACAGAAAAGTACAGATGTTATTGAAAATAAGTCTTCAAACATCAGGGACACATTTTAGTGTGTGTATATATATATATATATATATATATACACATATATATATAAACAGAATGGTTTTGCTTTCCAGCGCTCCACAAAAAATAAACTAATTAGAAGGAAGGAAAAAACATAAAAAGAATTTTTTTCTTTAAGCAGGACATGAAAAGAGAGCTATTCTTCAAATATTTATAGGGTTTTGGCCCAAGAGTCTCCCATGTTTTCCTCTCAATTCAATAGCCTCAGGAAGATGGGGAGGGTGCATTGTATAATGTAATGGGAAGAGGAGACCCTCTGGAGGATTTCAAGGTTGAGATGCTCCACTGTGACGAGGGGGTATGGTAGGTGTTTTCTGCCTCCTTTTCTGGGTATTACAAGTGGGTGGGGAGGGAAAGGAAGTAACACAATTTGGAATCTGGAAGACACAGAAGGAAGAAAGTTTTTTGTTTTTTAATGAATAGGCGGCTTTTAATGGTTACCATATTTCTGATTCTGTAAGTCACAAATCACAGAACTCAATATATCGAGGGGAAGATACTGGGAAGACTCAGAACGTGAGTTTTAAGTCCCAGACTTGGCAAGGGTTCTCTAGAGCTCAGCACAGGGCTGGGTGGTCTTCTAAACCAGCGAGGTGGTGTCATTAACATGACTCAGCACCAGTATCTCTCTATTTTCACGTGACAATCCCAGAAGACAGAACAGTTCAGCTGGGGCGAGCTGCCTGTGCTCTGGGTCATCAACAGTGGTGAAGGACAAAACCCCTGGCCCTGAAGTGACCTGGGAGAGAGGCAGCCAGCCTACTTGGCATTTAGTGCTAGTCCATGATCTTTCTTTTGCCCTTTACTCTTCTTCTTCTTAAGAAGAGTAGATGGACTGAGGGTTTCCTTCATTTAAGAGGCATTTTTGACTGCTGTGAATTAAAAAACAAAGAAACACAGAACAGGACTTCAGGTAACAGAGAGCTGTGACTTTACTGCAGTCAGTTAAAGGAATGACACATTGAATGTGTCTTCTAGATAGTCCAAACTAATGTGAACTTGAGATTCAGGATAGAAGTGGAAGAGAAAAGAACTAAATAAATGAAATAATTCAAATGCCATTGGAAACACAAGAGAAAATTTTCACCTACGGAGTATCATTTAACCCTAATAGCATCCTAATGAGAAGGGATCAATAGTTCCATTTTTTATATATATATATAAAAAATATATATATATATATAGGAAAACTATGTTGTAAGTGGACAGAATTTTTGTGTTAATGCTGCTGCTGCTGCTGCTGCTGCTAATACATGATTTTTATGCTTCTAGGTTGAAGCAACTTTAGTGAAAGATCATGCCATTCCTGAAAACTCATATTTTTTAATAATTCCAATTGAGTTATACTTTACACACAAAGATATACATTCATCTGAGTTGTAAAGGTCAATAAGGCTCAGTTCAGTTCAGTTCAGTTCAGTTGCTCAGTCGTGTCCCAATCTTTGCAACCCCATGAATCGCAGCACACCAGGCCTCCCTGTCCATCACCAACTCCCAGTGTTCACTCAGACTCACATCTATCGAGTCAGTGATGCCATCCAGCCATCTCATCCTCTGTCGTCCCCTTCCCCTCCTGCCCCCAATCCCTCCCAGCATCAGAGTCTTTTTCAATGAGTCAACTCTTCACATGAGGTGGCCAAAGTACTGGAGTTTCAGCTTTAGCATCATTCCTTTCAAAGAAATCCCAGGGCTGATCTCCTTCAGAATGGACTGGTTGGATCTCCTTGCAGTCCAAGGGACTGTCAAGAGTCTTCTCAATAAAGTTAGACAGACATGTGTAACCAAATCATCCTTACCTCCTACCACATCAAGAATTTTTCCCATCACTCAGGTATGTACCTCATGCTCCTTCCCAGTGATCCCCCTAGCAGTCTCTGATTTGATTTCCATCATTTCATATGAACAGATAAATACATTGGCTGTTCTCTTGGGACCTTGATTCTTTTGCTCAACATATATATATATATTCATCCGTGTTATTGTATGGATCAGCAATTCCCTTTTTTTTCAGTTGAGTAGTATTCCAGTGTAAAATTATACCATCTTTTATTTTTCTCTCTTAATTCTTTTCCCTAATAACGGGCATCTGAGTTTTTTTCTGTTTTGGAGCTATTACGAATAAAGTTGCTTTGTGGACTTCTGTGGTGGTGCAGTGAATAAGAAGCCGCCTGCCAGTGCAGGAGATGCAGGTTCGATTCCTGGTCTGGGAAGATACCACACGCGGCAGAGCAACTGAGCCCCTGTGCCACAACTTGTGAGCCTGCAGTCTAGAGCCCATGAGCCAAACTACTGAGCTCATGTACCTAAAGCTTGTGCTACAAAACAAGAGAAGCCACTGCAATGAGAAGCCCGTGCGCCACGACTTGAGAGTAGCCCCTGCTCACCACAATTAGAGAAATCGAACCCTGGTCTCCCACATTGTAGGCAGAAGCTTTACTGCCTGAGCCACCACGGAAGTCCTCTTAGTCCTCTTAGGCCTTCCCTGGTGCTCAGAAGGTAAAGCGTCTGCCTGCAGTGAGGGAGACCCAGGTTCGATCCCGGGGTTGGAAAGACCTCCTCGAGAAGGAAATGGCAACCCACTCCAGTACTCTTGCCTGGAAAATTCCATGGACGGAGGAGCCTGGTAGGCTACAGTCCATGGGGTCGCAAAGAGTCAGACGCGACTGAGCGACTTCACTTTAAACTTTCTTAATGTTATCTTTTAACCCAAATTTTTGTTTTAATCAGACATATTAATATTTTAAATTCAATTTTTGATTTTTTTGGAGTTAGTGCTTTTGGTGTCCTAGAAAAGTTTGTCCAACTCCCACATTTTATAATTTTAGCTACAGTTTGTGTTCTGATCTTTCTTGAATTTAAATACCATATGAAGTGAGATACAGGTGGAGGTTCATCTATTTTCATATTACTGATATGAAATATGTTTTTCTGTCACTATTTAAAAATTTTTCTTGCCCTTGAATTTGCCTTAGTGCCTTTGTAGGAAATAAGTTTAACATTCATAAAAACATTTCATGAACATCTGATTCAGTCCGAAATTTTTTGTAAGCACCATCTTTCACCAAAAAAGAAATACCCTGTTTTTACTCAAGTTTGAAATTTTTGTCTCTCTTACCAAAACAATACATTCTACCTAAAATGTTTAGTTAACATCTGACCAGTTTCACCTAAATTAACCTTTATAAAGAGGAACTTCTAAATGCTTCTAGGAAGGAAAACAAGAAACGAACATATTCAAAGGATCAGGAATCAGAAAGACATTACATTTGCAAATAGAAAAGCTGACAGCCATGAGACAGTGAAAAATGCCTTTGAAATTCTGAAAATAAAATATTTAACCTTGGATTCTATACCTCAAACATTAACTGCAAGTGAAGATAGACTAAAGACAAGTATTCAGGTAAGTACGTTCTTACCTGAGTGTTATTTTCTTTGCACTCTCTCGTAGAAAGCTATTGAAAGTTGTTTCCATAAAAATAAGGAACCAAAACAAAATGTAGAAGGCGTGAGATCCATAGCACAGAAGATGCAAATAATAGACAATGAAACTCCCAGATAAATCGTTAAGAAAATTTCTAGATCTCATCTGTACAACTAAACCAGAAATCAATCAGCACAGATAAGAACAGGTCAGAAATCTCAAGGCAGCACAAAGCCTTATATATTTCAATGCAGCAAAGTTTTCATAGTTCAGAGAACTATGGGGAACACATTAGTAACAAGTGCATAGATAATTACTCACAAGACAAAATATTACACGCGGAAAATTTAAAATCACCATAGCTTACTAAATGACCCAGCAATCAATAGATTTATGTGACCGTGATAATTTAAATTCTCAATAATGATTAAAATCAAAATATGATATGTATACCACAGGTAGAAGGAAAGCTGCAAAATGAACTGATGATTGATGCACGGAAAGGAGATGTAAAAGAAAGAAAAAAATCCTCACTTTCCATCCTAAGAACACATTACATAAAGTTTAAAAATTGTAAAAGCAATAAGCAGACATTTAGTTTTGTTATATAAACATGGAGATAAATGACAGAAGTGGCTATTCTTAGTGAGGAGAAAAGAAACTGAAAGGCATTTAAGGACAATCTCTTCCATAACAGTACTTGTAGAATGGTTTTACTTTTTATACTAAATGCCTGCATAACTGATAATTTTTTTAAGCTGCTTCTTCTTCTTTTTTTTTTTTTAAGAAAATATCCTAAACTTAAGAGTCTGGAGGGGCTGAGTTCAAGTGGAAACACTTCCATAAACTACAAGTGTTTTTCAAGGTACCTATGCATCTCAGTTCCCTTTCTTTTAATAAAATGAAGATACTTAAGCCCATTTTGCAGTTTTAGAAAGACAAACTATGAAGCTTTCACTACTAAAATGCACATAGAAAAGTCTTTAATAATGCATTTCTCAGCGATTGTCTGAGTTGAAATTGTTAAATTGTTAAAATGCAGGTCACTGGGACTTCCCTGGTGATCCAGTGGTTAAGACTTCACCTTCTAATGCAGAGTATGGGTTCAATCCCTGGTTGGGAAGCTAAGATCCTATATGCGTCATGGCCCCAAAACCAAAAAACATAAAACCAAAACCATATTTTAGCAAATTTAATAAACACTTCAAAATGGTCCACATCAAAAAAATATCTTAAAAAGAAAAATGCAGGTCCCTTCCATCATCTGTAAATCCTAAAACCTAGCCTTCATACTCAAGGATTTGTGCATTTAATAAAGACTCAGTTGGTTCCGATGCTCAATAGAGCTTGGGAATTAGAGGCACATGGTTTTGATCCTTGCATAGATTAGTAACATGGGAAATTTCCTTGGACAGCCTTGGCCTCTGTTTTCAAACTTTTGGAAGAGAGTGAGATGATTCCTCCAGCACATAAAAACTTCAGCACTGGGCCTCCTATTGTCAGACATTCAATAAATGTGCACTCTCTCTCCCTCCATCAATCAACTTTGTTTCTGATATAAAATTATCTTGGCACATTACAGAATCAGATAGTGAAAATAAAAAAAAAAAGCCCAGACACTGAATTGGATCCAGCTCCAATTGTACAAACTACCAACAGCTGGTTATTGAGCGACTGGTATGTGCCTAGCATTCCGTGAGATGCTGTGAGGAAAATTAGCATTTTGGGAACAGAAGTTTATGCCGTAAGAGGTCATTTTGACAGACGGCATCCATGCAAAGCCATTTTAGAACCAGACAATGTTAAAGATGGAAGGTACCTTAGAGGATTTCTGGTTAAACACCTCTATTACATAGAGAAAGGGACAGGAGATCTGTGTGGGCAAAATTTCCTTAAAACTGTTTAGATAATGATGGAGAAATATATCAGACTCAGATAGAACCATTCAAAGGCTATCTTTCTTTTGAATGCAGCAATGATTTTGAAAACAATTATTTTATATGTTGAACATCTTTATTTTCTAATGAAATGTGACATGGCAACAATATATATGAGCAAAACTACTCTGTTTAAGGTAGGATTCAGATATCTGCAGTTATCCTCTCTTGGGTCCTTCATGGAACCTGTCAAAACCTAGCTATCCAAACATCACCAACATAACCTGCTGATAAAACAAGAATGAGTTTATTGCTTACAGAGGTAAAGGAGAATACCATCTTTGCAAAGATTTAGCGGTGTCTCAGCATAGGGATGGTAAGATCAGAATTCATTAAGACTTGAAAGTTTGGCTTAAGAAAAGAAAGTCTTTTAATGCAGTGACTGGATAAGGACTGGCTAAGGATTATGATAAAACAATCCACAGTTTGTGGAGATTGCAAGCAGGGACTTTGAGGTGCAGGACTCAGAATTTGAGGGTGCAAGCTATCTGTTGCTGCCTTCCTTTGAAGAGTCAATGGAGTTTTTAGGAAGTTCCTGACATAAACAATCCAGTTGTTTGCTTGGGCAGAACAATTTCAGTAAAGTCAGGTGGTGTCCTAAGGACAATAAAATAGCAAAGCCAAGTTACTATGGAAAATAAAGTGTGATTTCAGTTCAGGGTTCAGGTTGAGGGGCCGGGGGATGGGTAGACAGCTTTGGTTCACAAACTCTTAGGGTTTTATCAGGCAGAGCTAAAATCTACCCTCACCCAGACTCTGTGCCTGCACCAATCAATCCTTAATGTAGCTGACACCCACTAAGGATTCCAGCTTCTCTCTCTAAGAAAATGATAGTGTCTTTTGTCATCTAATCTTGTGTTTCACCTCCATACTTTCTCCCCAGCCTGCCTCACCTCCAAGCCAGGCTTCAACAGTTCATTTCAGTTCAGTTCAGTCACTCAGTCGTGTCCGACTCTGTGACCCCACAGACTGCTGAATGCCAGGATTCCCTGTCCATCTCCAATTCCCAGAGCTTGCTCAAACTCTTGCCCATTAAGTCGCTGATGCCATCCAACCATCTCATCCTCTGTCCTCACCTTCTCTTTCTGCCTTCAGTCTTTCCTAGCATCACGGTCTTCTCCAATGAATCAGTTCTTCGAATTAGGTGGCCAAAGTATTGGAATTTCAGCTTGAGCATCAGTCTTTATAATGAATATTCAGGACTGATTTCTTCTAGGATTGACTAATTTGATCTCCTTGCAGTCCAAGGGACTCTCAAGAGTCTTCTCCAACACCACAGTTCAAAAGCATCAATTCTTTGGTGCTCAGCTTTCTTTATAGTCCAACTGTCACATCCATACATGACTACTGGAAAAACCATAGCTTTGACTAGACGAAACTTTGACAGAAATGTCTCTGCTTTTTAATATGCTGTCTAGGTTGGTCATACCTTTTCTTCCAAGGAGCAAGTGTCTTTTAATTTCATGGTTGCAGTTACCATCTTCAGTGATTTTGGAGCCCCCAAAAATAAAGTCTGTCACTGTTTCCATTGTTTCCCCATCTATTTGCCATGAAGTGATGGGACCAGATGCCATGATCTTAATTTTCTGAATGTTGAGTTTTAAGCCTACTTTTTCACTCTCCCCTTTCACTTTCATCAAGAGGCTCTTTAGTTCTTCTTCACTTTCTGCTATAAGGGTAGTGTCATCTGCATATCTGAAGTGATTGATATTTCTCCTGGTAAGCTTGATTCCAGCTTGTGTTTCATCCAGCCCAGCATTTCGCATGATGTACTCTGCATATAAGTTAAATTAGCAGGGTAACAATATATAGCCTTGACGTACTCCTTTCCTGGTTTGGAACCAGTCTGTTACTCCATGTCCAGTTCTAACTGTTGCTTTTGGACCTGCACACAGATTTCTCAGGAGGCAGGTCAGGTGGTTTTGTATTCCCATCTTTTGAAGAATTTCCAACAGTTTGTTCTGATCTGCACAGTCAAAGACCTTGGTGTAGTCAATAAAGCAAAAGTAGATGTTTTTCTGAAACTCTCTTGCTTTTTTGATGATGCAACAGATGTTGGCAATTTGATCTCTGCTTCCTCTGCCTTTTCTAAATCCAGCTTGAATATCTGGAAATTAACAGTCATGGACTGCAAAGAGATCCAACCAGTCCATTCTAAACGAGATCAGCCCTGGGTGTTATTTGGAAGGACTGATACTAAAGCTGAAACTCCAGTACTTTGGCCAACTCATTCAAAGAGTTGACTCATTGGAAAAGACTCTGATGCTGGGAGGGATTGGGGGCAGGAGGAAAAGGGGACGATAGAGGATGAAATGGCAGGATGGCATCACCAATTCAGTGGACATGAGCTTGAGTGAACTCCGGGAGATGGTGATGGACAGGGAGACCTGGTGTGCTGCAATTCATGGGGTCGCAAAGAGTCGGACATGACTGAGTGACTGAACTGAACTGAACTGAACTGAAATGAACTGTTGAAGCCTGGCTTGGAGAATTTTGAGCATTACTTTGATAGCATGTGAGATGAGTGTAATTATGCAGTAGTTTGAACATTCTTTGGCACTGCCTTTCTTTGAGATTGGAATGAAAACTGAATTTTTCCAGTTCTGTGGCCACTGCTGAGTTTTCCAAATTTACTGTAATATTGAGTTCAGCACTTTCACAGCATCATCTTTTAGGATTTATAATAGCTCAGCTGTAATTTCATCACCTCCACATTCTTTGTTCATAGTGATTCTTCCTAATGCCCACTTGACTTTGCATTCGAGGATATCTGGCTCTAGGTTAGTGATTGCACCATTGTGATTATCTGGGTCATGAAGGTTTCTTTTGTATAGTTCTTCTGTGTATTCTTGCCACCTCTTCTTACTATCTTCTGCTTCTGTTAGGTCCATATCATTTCTGTCCTTTTTTGTTCCCATCTTTGCATGAAATGTTCCTTGGTATCTCTAATTTTCTTGAAGAGATCTCTAGTCTTTCCCATTCTATTGTTTCCCTCTATTTCTTTGCATTGATCACTGAGGAAAGCTTTCTTATCTCTTCTTGCTATTCTTTGGAACTCTGCATTCAGATGCTTAGATCTTTCCTTTGCCTTTAGCTTCTCTTCTTTTCTCAGCTCATCCACATATATATGATGACCCATAATGCCTCATCAACACTCACCTCCGCACTCCACTATAAATAAGACATGCATAATCCAGAATTTATAAGTAACCAATTGTGAAAAGCAGATTTCTATTTATTTGAAAAAAAGAGAGAAGAAAGCAAAATAAAATATTACCTGATGAAATTTTAAAAAAGAAACTGTGCATGCATTCATGGTCTAGCTTCATCATGCCCTGGCCATTCCACGACCCATGACATCTGATCCAGCCCCGATTCCTAGACCTCAGACCGAGATCAGTCCAGAAAATTTGGAAGGTGAAATTTTATTGTCCAGGGAAAGAATTTGACACCCAGTCAGCCTACCTGATGTGAAGAACTGATTCATTGGGAAAGACCCTGATGCTGGGAAAGATTGAAGACAGGAGGAGAAGGGGATGACAGGATGAGATGGTTGGATGGCATCACCGACTCAATGGACATGAGTTTGAGCAAGCTCAGGGAGTTGGTGATGGGCAGGGAAGCCTGGTGTGCTGCAGTCCATGGGTTCGCAAAGAGTCAGACACGACTGAGGGACTGAACTGAACTGAACATCCTATACCTATACTTTTGGATGATATCTTTTATTTTGACACAAGGCTTGGCAATAACAAATACTAGGAAATATCTAAAGGCACAATTAAGACAAAAAGGTCAAAATGAACTTATTTACAAAATAGAAACAGACTCACAGACTTAGAAGAAAAACTTATAGCTTCCAGGGGAGAAGGGGAAGGGAGGGGTAGATTGGGAGTTTGGGATTGACAGATACACGCTGTTATATTTAAAATAGACAACCAACTATCTCCTTACACCCTTTTTTCAGAACTGCTTTAAGTCTCTTCTTCAAAGGCATCAGTCCAGCACTGACACTATTACAATAATATCTCTTCTTGTAGTTAATGAAACTGTTTCTGAGAATGGATACATAATTTGCCGAAATTTATACAACTTATGGGGTCACACACACGACTGAGCAACTGAACTGAACTGATACATGGTAGAGATACTGATGAAAACCAAAGGTCTTGACCATTAAGTGCTCTGATGACAGCACATGCTGTGAAGGAGTGAACCAAAAGATTGATCACTATCAGGAGCTGAAAGATAAGACACCTTGGCTGGAAAGTCCAAGCCAATGGAGTGAGCCTGGAAACAGTGCCAGCACATAAAAATCAAATTATGAAAATTAGACCAAGTAAAGGTTGGATAGAGGGAAGGCCAAGTTAGATGCATGAGCCACCATCTATTAATAAAGGCAAGGACCACTATCCATAGCAATAAACCCAGAGAGCTAGTGTTTTCAATCACACTCCTGCCATTTAGCCTTATAATGTAAGCCATGTGTGTTGCATAAGCCATATTTTGCTGTCTTATAGCCATGAACACTTGTGAATATACAACAGGCTTTGAAATTTGGACAAAATATCTTTATTTCTCATACCTGGAGTCTTGCAAAAATAATTCAAAATACTTCTAAATTCCCACTGAGTAGGGAAGTATTGATGTTAATAAAATTTTGAAGAAATATACCCTCCCAATAGCAGCAAAGTTCACCTGTGTAAGAGTAAAGCTTAAACTTAAAGTAAGAATTCAGTTAGTCATTCATTATCAATATATATTTTGTGAGCATCTCTTTTATACCAAGTTCAATCTAAGATATAAGTAAACAGAAGAACAGCAGAACTCCTGGGCTTGGGAAGGAATATTCCAGCTGAAAGAATGAGACACAAAACAAGCTAAAAGTAAATTTTCTCTGACAATGTCAAGTACTATGAAAATGAAAGTATTAGACTCTTTGCAACCCCATGGACTGTAGCCCACCATGCTTCTCCGTCCATGGAATTCTCCAGGCAAGAATACTGGAGTGGGTTGCTATTCCCTTCTCCAGGGGATCTTCCCAACCCAGGGATAGAATCTGGGACCCCTGCACTGCAGGCAGATTCTTTATCATCTGAGCCACCTGGGAAGCCCTTCCTTTCATTTCATTCATTTCCAAGTACTATGAAGGAAATGAAAAAATAAAAAAGAGAACAAAATGCTAAGCTTTTGTTAGCAGAGAGAAGTGGCTTTCCATGAGTTGTTCAGAGATGGAAGCCTACTTGGAAAGATCATCCCATGCACTGAGGTCTGTGTGTAATTAGTCAGATGAGAGCACGCCAGAGAGAGGAAACAGCAAATCCAGTGCTCGGGAGACAAACCAAGCTGGGAATGCAGAGCAAAGGAAAGACTGCTAGGTAAAACTAGGGGAGCATATGACTTTTTAGGAAAAGGATGCAGTGGTCTTGTCATATTTTGAGAATTATGATATAGAGGTCAGAATTTATTTTGAGTACAAAGGAAAACTACAGAAAAACTTTAGACAGTAAGAGGGGTGATATAATCTGTAGCTACTTTTAAAATATCTCTGTAGCTACAGATTGTAGGGGAGAAAATGATGCTGTTTTATTATAATTACCCTAAGCAAGAGACACTTTTGAAATTAATTTTTATTGGCACATAGTTATTTTACAATATTGTGTTGGTTTCTACTGTATTGCAAAATGAATCAGCCACACAGAAACATGCATCCCCTCCCTTTTGGACTCCCTTCCCATCCAGGTCACCAGAGGGCATTAAATAGAGTCTCCTGTGCTATACAGCATATTCTCATTAGTTACCTATTTTATCCATAGTATCAATATTCCTCAGCCACAAAAAGGAATGAAATTGGATCACTTGTAGAGACATGGATGGAAGTAAACTGCTGTGCTGTGCTTAGTCACTCAGTGTGTCTGACTCTTTGTGAGCCCATGGACTGTAGCCCACCAGGCTCTCCTCTGTTCATAGGGAGTCTCCAGGCAAGAATACTAGGGAGGGTTGCCATGCCCTCCTCCAGGGGATCTTCCCAACCCATGGATTGAACCCTGGCCTCCTGCATTGTAAGCAGATTCTTTACTGTCTGAGCCACCAGAGAAGCCCAAGAATACGGGAGTGGGTAGCCTATCCCTTCTGCAAGGGAGCTTCCTGACCCAGGAACTGAACCAGGGTCTCCTGCATTGCAGGTAGATTCTTTACCAGCTGAGCTCATACAAAGTGAAGTAAGTCATAAAGAGACACTATTGGTATGGGCCGAAGTAGGTCAGTGGAAATGGAGAAACATGAATAGACTTAGGATGAATCTTGGAAGAAAATCTGCTGATGGATTAGGTAAGAGGTTAATGAGATAAGTAATAAAAAATAACTTCACTCACCGCCTTAAGCCAACAGGTGTGCTGGTGTTACACAATCAGAGAGATCAACAAGAGGAACACATTCGGGGATACAAGAGAAAGCAGCTTCTGTTTTGATGTTGTTAGATTTGAAATTCTCTTAGATATCCAAGTGCAACAGTCAAGTAAGCTGTTAGAAAACTATTCTTGAGCTCAAGGGAGTTTTCAAGACTGAAGGCATAAAGTGGGGAGTCATCAGCTTGTTGATGTTATTTAAAGCTGTGGATGAAATCATTCGGGAAAAAAAAGTATAGATTGTTAAGAGAGGAAACAGGAACCTGCCCTGGGCACTCAAATGTGGAGATCTACAGAGAGGAGCAGAGTGTTTCCCATTGGTGCTGTACCAACAATATAAAAGCATCATTGAAGCTGAGGGGGAATTTTGCCCTTAAAAGCACTGCTTTATCATTCAGCAAAGTGCTCAGAGCTAAGTCAAAGAAGCAGCAGAAGACCACAGCTGGGGAGACTAATGTGGAGTCTAAAGGAAATTTTGTTCCTTCAGGGAACAAAATTGCTTCCTACACACACACACACACACACACACACACGTTTTCAAATGTTTTTTATTTTATTATTGCTTTTTATCTTATCCTATTTCATTTTATTTATTTTGTTTATACATCATCAGAAAAAATAAGGAGGAAGAAAGCTCTCTCTCTTCTTTCTCTCCCTCTCTTACACACACACACACTCATCTGAAACCGAAAATGACTAGCAGAGAACATTGCATCTCAGAGCTATCAAAGATCTCAGAGAAGCTTTAGGATGCCCATTAAAGTGTCATAACATCGAAGCAGAGCGACAGTTATTACCGAGATGGACAATATCACTCAATGCTAAGGCCAAGATTTTTCTGTATTCTGGCTCATTATCAGAAAAATGTGGGTTGAGGACACAGAATGGAATAAAAAATATACAAGACAGCTTGAAAAAGATCAGAGTAGGGTAGATGGAGGACTTGTAAGCATTGAGGACAAAGAGCAGAGAAAAACCCCTTCTATGCTCTCAGAACACACACAGCCATGGGGGGGGGGGGGGACATGATGCCATGAATGCCAGGGAAGACGTGATCACAGGCTCAGCAGATACTACAGGGTGTGCAGTACATTATTAGATCTGAAGGTTACTAGTTAAGAGGTTACCTTACACTTAGAAAATGGGTGTGGACATTGATACTCATTTGTTATAATATTGTAGAATTATTCTCCCATATTTTCTTTCTTCCCCCATTAATTTTCCTTGCTTCTTTACTATATATTTTCATTTTAAAACGTACATTTTAAAGATGTCAGGTTAATCAGTATGATCTTTGGAGTACGAAGAATGTGACAAAAATGGAACGCCAACCATCTCTCCGTTATTGCTGTAAGGGAACATTTTAAATTATATATCTATATTTAATTATATTCATAACATATATTCTACAGATATATGTACACGTTTTAGTGAAAGGGCCATCTCACATTCTTTTCTTTTTTTAATTTCCTTTTTTTATTTTATTTTATTTTTTTTTCTAATTTTATTTTATTTTTAATCTTTACATAATTGTATTAGTTTTGCCAAAAGTCAAAATGAATCCGCCACAGGTATACATGTGTTCCCCATCCCGAACCCTCCTCCCTCCTCCCTCCCCATACCAACCCTCTGGGCCGTCCAGTGCACCAGCCCCAAGCATCCAGCATCGTGCATCGAACCTGGACTGGCAACTAGTTTCCTACATGATATTTTACATGTTTCAATGCCATTCTCCCAAATCTTCCCACCCTCTCCCTCTCCCACAGAGTCCATAAGACTGTTCTATACATCAGTGTCTCTTTTGCTGTCTCGTATA
>NW_011494951.1:4530345-4530453 GCF_000754665.1 Bison bison bison | reverse complement strand
GCTGTCTCGTATACAGAGTTATTGTTACCATCTTTCTAAATTCCATATATATGCGTTAGTATACTGTATTTATGTTTTTCCTTCTGGCTTACTTCACTCTGTATAATA
>NW_011494951.1:4479970-4530245 GCF_000754665.1 Bison bison bison | reverse complement strand
CTCATTAGAACTGATTCAAATGTATTCTTTTTAATGGCTGAGTAATACTCCATTGTGTACATGTACCATAGCTTTCTTATCCATTCATCTGCTGATGGACATCTAGGTTGCTTCCATGTCCTGGCTATTATAAACAGTGCTGTGATGAACATTGGGGTACACGTGTCTCTTTCCCTTCTGGTTTCCTCAGTGTGTATGCCCAGCAGTGGGATTGCTGGATCATAAGGCAGAAAAAACTATTTCCAGTTTTTTAAGGAATCTCCACACTGTTCTCCATAGTGGCTGTACTAGGTTGCATTCCCACCAACAGTGTAAGAGGGTTCCCTTTTCTCCACACCCTCTCCAGCATTTATTATTTGTAGACTTTTGGATCGCAGCCATTCTGACTGGCGTGAAATGGTACCTCATAGTGGTTTTGATTTGCATTTCTCTGATAATGAGTGATGTTGAGCATCTTTTCATGTGTTTGTTAGCCCTCTGTATGTCTTCTTTGGAGAAATGTCTATTTAGTTCTTTGGCCCATTTTTTGATTGGGTCACTTATTTTTCTGGAATTGATCTGTAGGAGTTGCTTGTATATTTTTGAGATTAGCTGTTTGTCAGTTGCTTCATTTGCTATTATTTTCTCCCATTCTGAAGGCTGTCTTTTCACCTTGCTTATAGTTTCCTTTGTTGTGCAGAAGCTTTTGAGTTTAATTAGGTCCCATTTGTTTATTTTTGCTTTTATTTCCAATATTCTGGGAGTGGGTCATAGAGGATCCTGCTGTGATGTATGTCAGAGAGTTTTTTGCCTATGTTCTCCTCTAGGAGTTTTATAGTTTCTGGTCTTATGTTTAGATCTTTAATCCAATTTGAGTTTATTTTTGTGTATGGTGTTAGAAAGTGTTCTAGTTCCATTCTTTTACAAGTGGTTGACCAGTTTTCCCAGCACCACTTGTTAAAGAGATTGTCTTTAATCCATTGTATATTCTTGCCTCCTTTGTCAAAGATAAGGTGTCCATAGGTGCGTGGATTTATCTCTGGGCTTTCTGTTTTGTTCCATTGATCTATATTTCTGTCTTTGTGCCAGTACCATACTGTCTTGATGACTGTGGCTTTGTAGTAGAGCCTGAAGTCAGGCAGGTTGATTCCTCCAGTTCCATTCTTCTTTCTCAAGACTGCTTTGGCTATTCAGGGTTTTTTGTATTTCCATACAAATTGTGAAATTATTTGTTCTAGCTCTGTGAAGAATACCGTTGGTAGCTTGATAGGGATTGCATTGAATCTATACATTGCTTTGGGTAGTATACTCATTCTCACATTCTTAATTTCCACTTCAGCTTGTGACTTCCTACTAAATGAGCTGTTGCAATGAGAAAAGTCAAGTGATTTCATGTCAAAGCCACCTGGACATTAAGAAGTTGATTCAACATACAAGTTCACACCACCATGAGAAACCGTGAACATGGGCTCATAGCTTGTCACCAAGGAATAAGATGGTGCCTTGCTCTGGGGCTTCCCTGGTGGCTCAGATAGTAAAGAGTTTGCCTGCAATGCAGGAGACCCGGGTTTGGTCCCTGGGTCAGGAAGATCCCCTGGAGAAGGAAATGGCAACCCATTTCAGTACTCTTGCCTGCAAAATTCCATGGATGGAGGAGCCTGGTAGGTTACAGTTCACAGAGTCGCAAAGAGTTGGACATGACTGAGCAACTTCACTTTCACTTTCTTTTCTTTTCTTGCTCTGGATCTGTGGTTGAATGCAAACATTCTGTCATATTTGTTCATTCTTCCCTCAGAGAGTAAGATACAAGGTCAGACTCTCTGAGGGGTTTGAAACTTATCTCTGAGATTCACATGGTACGTGGCTTTAGGTGAGTTACTCTTTTTACTTTAGCCCCTCTTTATGCTTCCCTGATGGCTCAGTTGGTAAAGAATCCAACTGCAATGTAGGAGACCTGAATTGGGAAGATCCCCTGGAGAAGGGAAAGGTTACCCACTCCAGTATTCTGGCCTGGAGAATTCCATGGACTGTATAGTCCATGGGGTCGCAAAGAGCCGGGAACAAATGAATGACTTTCACTTTATATTTATTCAATATTGGGGGGGGGGGAAGCATGGGGGAAGAAAGAGGGGAGGGTAGAAGAGGGGAGGAGATGGAGAGAAGGAACAGGACTTTGTTGGGTTATGAAGAGAATTGCACTTTAATATATGTGAAACACTGAAAACAAAGATCCCTCAAGAGATACTGTCATTATCATTCATCTCTGCAACCAGCCTCATTGAGAACCAACTGCATACGAGCTTCTCTGTCACTAAGGGATACTGGGATGAGTGAAGCTGTCACCTCCAGTGTAAAACTAGTCTAACAAACAGGTACAAAATCCTCTGTGGGCTATAGCTCCGTCTACTCCTGTCATCTGAAAACATCTTGTACATCTCTTTCTTATACTTACTGATGCCTTGATGCCTTAATAAAAAGCACCCCTTCCCCCAATGACTTGTGATATTCCTTAAGGCAATCGATGTCCAATCAAACTACACATTCAAAACTGTAACCCCAGGATTCCTATTTCTTCACATTCAGACCACCTGACCTGCCTCCTGAGAAATCTCTATGCAGGTCAAAAAGCAACGGTTAGGACTGGACATGGAAAAATGGACTGGTTCCAAATTGGGAAAGGAATATGTCAAGGCTGTATAATGTTACCCTGCTTATTTAACTTATATGCAGAGTACATCATGAGAAATGCTAGGCTGGATGAAGCACAAGCTGGAATCAATATTGCTGGGAGAAATATCAGTCACCTCAGATATGCAGATGACACTACCCTTATGGGAAAAAAGTTAAGAAGAACTAAAGCACCTCTTGATGAAAGTGAAAGAGGAGAGTGAAAAAGTAGGCTTAAAACTCAACATTCAGAAAACTAAGATCATGGCATCCAGTCCCATCACTTATTGGCAAATAGATGGGGAAACAATGGAAACAGTGACAGGCTTTATTTCTTTGGGGTCCAGAATCACTGCAGATGGTGACTGCAGCCATGAAATTAAAAGACGCTTGCTCCATGGAAGACAAGCTATGACCAACCTAAACACATATTAAAAACCAGAGACATTACTTTGCCAACAGAGGTCCATCTAGTCAAAGCTGTGTTTTTTCCAGTAGTCATATATGCATGTGAGAGTTGGACTATAAAGAAAGCTGGGTGCCAAAGAATTGATGTTTTTGAACCGTGGTGTTGGGGAAGATTCTTGAGAGTCACTTGGACTGCAAGGAGATCAAACCAGTCCATCCTAAAGGAAATCAGTCCTGAATATTCAATGGAAGGACTGATGCTGAAGCTTAAACTCCAGTACTTTGGCCAACTGATGTGAAGAACTGACTCATTGGAGAAGACCCTGATGCTGGGAAAGATTTAAGACAGGAGAAGAAGTGGATGACAGAGAATTACATGGATGGATGGCATCACCGACTCAATGGACATGAGTTTGAGTAAACTCCAGGAGTTGGTGATGGACAGGGAAGCCTGGCATGATGCTATCCATGGGGTCACAAAGAGTTGGACACGACTAAGTGACTGAACTGAACTGAACCCCAGGGTTCCTTATTTCCTCACATTTGCTGATGTTTCCTATAATAGTCATCCATTGCCACAACAACTGCTTTCCCCATTAAAAGCAAAACCCAACATTCTACTCAATCACCTCAACTCTCATTCTCCCACTTTCTACCCCATAGACAGAAGCTCAGCCAGGAGAATATGTGGATTTGCTTGGGGTGGGACAGGCAGTCCTTATGGTTGAATGCTTTTTCTAAGATCATGTCATGTGAATCACCTAGGGATCTTAACACAGATTTTGACTCATTAGTTCTGAAGTGGAGCCTGAAATTCTAGTAGGCTGCAAGTGATGCTGTTGCTGCTGGTCTAAGGACACACTTGGATAAGTGGCATTCCGACAGTCTTCAGGTTGCCCTGTTTTAAAGGAGCTCTGAGTCCTCCACTCTGGTATTCTTACCAGGAGAATTCCATGGACAAAGGAGCCTGACATGCTACAGCCCTTGGGCTTGCAAAGAGTAGGACACGACTGAGTGACTAACACACACTGAGTCCTAGAGATTTAGAAATTTGATTTATGTTAACACGTTGAGTGAAAATTCCTCTTTCTGTGGATTACTCACATTAACCACATTCATAGTTATAATACATATGGGCAGAGAGGTTAAATAAACTGAAAAATTCTGAAAAAGATGGGAATACCAGACCACCTGACCTGCCTCTTGAGAAACCTGTATGCAGGTCAGGAAGCAACAGTTAGAAATGGACATGGAACAACAGACTGGTTCCAAATAGGAAAAGGGGTACATCAAGGCTATATATTATCATCCTGCTTATTTAACTTATATGCAGAAAACATCATGAGAAATGCTGGGCTGGATGAAGCACAAGCTGGAATCAAGATTGCCAGGAGAAATATCAATAACCTCAGCTATGCAGATGACACCACCATTATAGTAGAAAGTGAAGAAGAACTAAAGAGCCTCTTGATGAAAGTGAAAGAGGAGAGTGAAAAAGTAGGCTTAAAGCTCAACATTCAGAAAACTAAGATCATGGCATCCAGTCCCATCACTTCATGCCAAATAGATGGGGAAACAGTGGAGATGGGGAAACAGTGGAAACAGTGGCTGACTTAATTTTTCTGGGCTCCAAAATCACTGCAGATGGTGATTGCAGCCATGAAATTAAAAGACACTTACTCCTTGGAAGGAAAGTTATGACCAACCTAGACAGCTTATTAAAAAGCAGAGACATTACTTTGTCAACAAAAATCTGTCTAGTCAAGGCTATGGTTTTTCCTGTGGTCATGTATGGATGTGAGAGTTGGACTGTGAAGAAGGCTGAGCGCCGAAGAATTGATGCTTTTGAACTGTGGTGTTGGAGAAGACTCTTGAGAGTCCCTTGGACTGCAAGGAGATCCAACCAGTCCATCCTAAAGGAGATCAGTCCTGGGTGTTCATTGGAAGGAATGATACTAAAGCTGAAACTCCAATACTTTGGCCACCTGATGCGAGGAACTGACTCATTTGAAAAGACCCTAATGCTGGGAACGATTGAGGGCAGGAGGAGAAGGGGACAGAGGATGAGATGGTTGGATGGCATCACCAACTCGATGGACATGGGTTTGGGTGGACTCCGGGAGTTGGTGATGGACAGGGAGTCGTAGTGTGCTATGGTTCATAGGGTCACAAAGATTCAGACACAACTAAGTGCCTGGACTGAACTGAACTGAACTGAATAAGAAGCACTAATCATAAGGTTCAAGATGCTTAAATTCATAAGGCCAACCATTATCACCTTTGGGCTGACCTACAGGAAAAGTTGAATAGTAATTAGGATGTGAATCAGAGAGTGCAAAATCTGAGCAAGGATGGTTGGATCGATTGAATATGCATACATCTCACAATTTCATATGTGTCCTCAAATTCAAACTTGTTAATCACCCTCTACCTCTCTGAATCTCTTTTCTCCATGACTTCATATCCAATGAATTCCTTGCCAAAACATATACATATATTCTTTCTTCACATTTGTTAGAACAACAGAAATTCTTTATCTGGACCTTCCATTTAAAAATAGGTATATTGTTAATTAGGTATTCCCTGGTAGCTCATCTGGTAAAGAATCAACCTGTATTACAGGAGACCCAGGTTCAATTCCTGGGTTGGGAAGATCCCCTGGAGAAGGGAAAGGCTACCCACTCCTGTATTCTAGCCTAAAGAATTCCATGGACTGTATATTAATTGAAATCTCTTCCTTTAGAAAGATTTTTTTTTTTTTTTTTGCCTCCCATACCTGAGATGCTACAACATTCGTAAAGTCACACAATTAGAATGAGCAGGGGTGTTGCTCAGGGTGCCTGGGAATGGTACCCACCTCCCTTCCATGTGCTATTCTGGAACCTTCAGATTTGTGCTTCAAAGGCCCTTGAGCGACCTGAGGTCATAGAAATGTTCAGCTGAATTTTGTTAAGATCACTGAATAACAATTTGCAGAAATAAATACAAATATATCAATGTCATATAGAAGGTCAGTCTAAATATTTTTTATGATCTTACTGTGCATAAAAATATAGGTGCTGTGGAGTACTTAAAATCAAAATTTGAGAGAGATGTAGTCACAATATTTGACAGACTCCTTTGTTTAAGCCACTTCAAATTAGATGTCTGTATCTCAAGATTCAAAAGAAAAAGGAAATCCATTGATGTGTAATTAAATGTTTTTGAAAGGGTAAGGCTGAAGTTCTAGCGCAGAAAGACTCAGGACCTCAGATGATATCATCATGTCAGCAGATGGCCACAAAAATTCTCATACTCTGAAGGCTAGCCGGGCAGAAACACATAAATAATAATTTGTTAGCATTTTAAAATCATTTTTAAGAGTTGCTTTATTAACCATTGATTGCATTTTTTTTCCATTCTGAGCAAATCACACGAAGTGCAACTAGACAAATCACGCCATTACCACCGAGGGCAGGAGATGCTGGAGAGGCTCTATGTAAAAACCCTTACCACTTTAGGTCACAGGATGGGGACTCAGATGTGATTCCTATCCCAGTGTCCTCAAAAGGAATGTTAATCATTGCAAAGGGAGATAAGAGAAAAACTCTGCAAAGGAACCAAAGAAGTGAAAAAAAATTCTTTTAAAAAAATGTGTTTTTTTACATAAAAGGTGACAGACTGTACCAGAAGGAGTCATTTGCATCATAAAACACTACAGAAATGAACTAGGCTGAGCCAAAGGTGTCGTGGGGCTTGCAGTCAGCAGAAGTGCTCACACGTTTTAATAAGTTCAAGGTTTAAGACTGTGTCTGGGTACACTGGAATCAGCATGATTGCAGAAGTCAGAGAAAACTTACCCTGCAGCAGAAAGTTTGACTGTGGGTTTCTTAACGATCTCCAGCCTCAAGCTTCACTTTTAACTGTTTGTTGGGTGACCAGAACAAGGCAGTCTGCAACTCTGTTTTTCCAGTGTCCGTTTGATAAAACGGGGTTGATAATACCCATCTCTGAGTTCTTGTAAAAAGTCAGTACGTTGAGGAATGCGAAGGGTCTGCTTAATTGTCCATTCCTCAGGTGAGTCTCCCCTGCCCCTTTCTGATATTAAAAATTAAAAAGTCATTTTAGCATTCAAACATGCATACTGAACCCTTCAAGGTTTATGAATTCTATTAATATTTGTCTCTCAAATAAAAGAACAATTGGGGGGGAAATTGCATGCAGCCAAATCCATTTGAAATGGATGAGAGCTGAGCAGTAAATAATGAAGAAGAATGTAGACAGATACAAAAAGAGACTGGGACCATTTTCCCGCTAATAGGTGCCACAGACAGTTCATTACTGATAAATGCAGAATAATGATGTCCTTAATGAGTCTTTTCACGCACAAATTCATCATAAAACAAGAGGATGAGGTAAAACAAAAAGTCTTTGAATAGTATTCATGCAGCATAGAAAGCAAGGCTAATTTCACATCCCAAAAAAGAGCTACAGAGTTAACTCAGTGTTCTGAGATTTAATTCATTGTGCTTATAGGCAGCTTCCTAACTTAATAGCTTTTCTTCTGATATCTGAGAGGTGAATTTCAACCTGCCACACAGTTGGGAACACTTGAAAGAGCCCAGAAGCTGAAGCCGTGCTGCCCTGTGCTTGAACGCCTGTACAGACCGTTACTACTTATTCGACCTTGAGCCATTTCTACCTGTGCCCTAACTTTCTCATTAGTAGTGAAGATACCAACAGCTCTTCTGTGTGCTTCACCCTTGGATGGTGTTATGGGTGAATTATGTTCCCTCCAAAATTCATACATTGTTGTCCTAACCTACAGTATTTCAGAATGTAGCTGTATTTGGAGTTGGGGTCTTTAGAGAAGTTGTCAGCTACAAATTGGCACTTGCCGTTGGCATTTGCCATCTACCTCTGCTGTGCTGTGCTGTGCTGTGCTTAGTCACTCAGTCCTGTCCGACTCTTTGTGACCCCATGGACTGTAGCCCACCAGGCTCCTCTGACCATGGGGATTCTGCAAGGCAAGAATACTGGAGTGGGTTGCCGTATCCTTCCCAAGGGGATCTTCCCAACCCAGGGATCAAACCCAGGTCTCCCTAACTGCAGGTGGAGTCTTTACAATCTTAGACACCAGGGAAGCCCAAGATACTGAAGTGGGTAACCTATCCCTTCTCCAGGGGATCTTCCTGACCCAGGAATTGAACTGGGGTCTCCTGCATTGCAGGCAGATTCTTTATCAGATGAGCTACCAGGGACCTCTACAAAGACTAAACCATGTTCTGCTGGTGGTTCAGCTGCTGATTTTCAGCACCTCCTGAAAGAAGTTCAGGAAGGAGAGCAGAAATGAGTTACTATGTGCTTCAGATAGTTAGATATATTCAGAAGCTGATTTTATGAGCCCAGTTCTTGTATCTCCTCATATCTAGAGAAGCACTAAAATCCTTCACGGTGATGACTTTCTCATGACTAGTGGAAAGCTTCACGAAACTAGCAGAAATCTTCTAGAAAAACATGTGCTTGATTGTATCTATCTCCCGCTTCAGTGAACTCACATATATACTGACCTTTCCCCGGTGCCTCTTTGGAACAGTTTCTCAGGGCTCTCTGCAGTGCTCTCTCTCAGGCTATGGTCTTCATTTTACCCCCAGATAAAACTTAATTTGCAACTTTCATGTTGTGCACTTTTTTTAAGTTGACAAAGTAATGAGTTTAAATGAGATCATTATGGTGGACCCTGATCTGGTGTGACTGGTGTCTTTATAAAAGAGAAAATCAGGACAGACACACACAAGACCATGTGAGGACGCGCAGAGAAGACAAATACCCATAAGATGAGCATGACCTCAGAAGAAACCAAACCTGCTGATGCCTTGATCTTGAATTCCTAGCTTCCTAGAATTATTAAAACATAAATCTATCTTGAAGTCCACTAGCCTGGGGTAATTTGCTACGGTGGCCCCAGCACCACCACTACAGTCACAACCTGAAAACATCAGGTGATAACTTTTGTGCGCCTGCTCCATAAGTGACATTTCTTGAGCCTTTTTGAAGCTGCAGATGAGACTGTCAGACACAGATGCTTATGCTCGTGTTTTCTGAATCAATAGTGCAAAACAGACACTTTAGAAGTCATGTCCACTACTTTCTCCTGCCTTTCATATACTTTGTATGTGAGGTCTTTCTGTGCAATGTTCTAAACAGTGGACTTTTCAAAGGCCACTGTTTTGGTAATGGGATCAAAGCAAGCTGAGCTCATTGGATCTACACAAGTAGGTGCCCGTGGCAAGCAGAATTCCAAGAGGGCCCCCCATGGCCCCTCCACCACTCCAGTGTATATGCCCAGTATAATCTCCTCCTTCTGAGAGTATGGGCTTCCCAGATGGCGCTACCGGTAAAGAATCCACCTCTGATGCAAGAGACGTGAGTTTGATCCCCAGATTAGGAAGATTCCCTGGAGGAGGATATGGCAACCCACTCCAGTATTCTTGCCTTAAAAATTCCATGGACAGAGGAGCCATGGGGCCACAAAGAATTGGACATGAGTGAGTGACTGAGCACTCCAAGAGTGAGTGGGACTATGGTTTGATTAGGTTATGTTATATGGTAACAGTGATGAAATACTCACTCTCACAATATTATATTATGTATGAATCTGACTTGGAAGACCAAAAGGAAAGTTTCTCCAGCTTTGAAGGAGAAAGTGGCCACACTGTGAAGGAACAATGTGATTAGGGTGTGAGTAGGCTTCTAAGTGCTGAGAGCAACACAAAAAGAAAATAGGAACCTAAGTCTTGCAAACTCAAGGAACTGAATTCTTCTAAGAGCTCGGATAACTTTGGAAACTTTCCCAGACAAGAATACTGAGTAGGTTGCCATTTCTTTCTCCAGAGGATCTTCCCAGCCCAGGGATGGAACCCATGTCTCCTACATTTCATGTATTTCAGGAAGATTCTTTACCACTGAGCCACCAGGGAAGCCCTTGGAAGAGGACATAGAGCCCCAGATAGGATATAAGCTGTGGTCAGCACTTGGATTTCAGTCAGACCTAACCTAAGACCCTGAATTGAGGACTCAGCTAACCCAGGCTCAGACTCTTGGCCCAAGGAAATCTTGAGACAATAAACTTGGTTGCTTAAAGCTGCTAAGTTAATGGTAATCGCTTACTTCAGAGATAGGAAACTACTGCAAAGCCAGAATGCTGGATCTCTTCTTTCTTACACAACTTCCACACACAGACACACTTTCACATACAGCCACATGCACTATACTTAAGAAATTGTGTCTTATTAGCATCAAGTCTTATCCCACCACAGAATTTCCTTCTTTTGGTAGAGAATCATAACACTTGATGAAAGAAAAAAAATTATCTCTGTCTCTCTTTGACCGTGAAGGAAAGAAAACTTTAATATCCATAATTTCAAGTCCAGGGATAGCTTAAAGGACCAGACAGGTTGGATTATAGAACTCCTCAAGGAAAGATACATTTACCACCAGTAGGTACTCCTAGCAAGTGATCAAGTATCAACCAGTAAATAAAAAAGAATAAAGATAATATAAAACCTACCTCTGTCATTCCCCATCTGAGCATGCCTAGCCTTTTGTCTCTCTAAATCCAAGGTTTCTCATCTGTAAAATGGGAACAATAGTCCCCATCTCATGAAATTTTCATCTTTTATTGAGATGCGATTTTGTGCCTTAATATTCACCATTTAAAAGTATATAATTCACTGGTTTTATGTATAAAGTTGTGTGTCTATCATCATTATTTAATTTCAGAATATTTTCATCACCCCCCTAAAGATCCTCTTTACCCAAAAGCAATCACTCTCCATCCCCCCTCACCAGTTCCTAGCAACCACTAATTTACTTTCGCTCCCTGTGGATTTCTCTACTCTTGACATTTTATATAAATGGAATTATACAATGTATTGCCATTTGTGTCTGATTTCTTTCACTTAGCATAATGTTTTCAAAGTTCATCCATGTTGTAACCTCATGAGGTTTTGTAATTAAAAAAAAAAAAACCTCTCTCAATCTAGAGCTTGGCTTTCTGTGAGGCATCAGTAAATGTCAACTATTATTATTAATAAGGTAAATATTATAGAACTATGGGCAACTAGCTTTTGAAGCCTAGAGATCATTTCAACCCATCATGATATGCAGTGTAGACATCGCTGCTCTCAATATCCTTGATGGAATATCCTCCAACTTTTTCTTGAAAATCTCCAGGCACTAGGAACTCACTTATTAAGAAAGCAAATCTTCTCTATAGCTGCAAGATTCTGACTATTTAATCTTTACAATGAAAAATATCCCACCTTCTCTCAACTTCTACTAATTAGTCCTTCTTAGGGTTTGAATTGTGCTTCCCACAGGAATGGGGGAGCCTGGTGGGCTGCCGTCTATGGGGTCGCACAGAGTCGGACACGACTGAAGTGACTTAGCAGCAGCAGCAGCAGCATCAGAAACACTATATGTTTAGCCCAACACCCAGCATATTGCAGATGTACTCAGGTGAAGAGAAGATCATCAGAATGGACCATAACCCAACAAGACAGACATCCTTATCAAAAGGGAAATTCAGAGCCAGATACACACAGAAAGTTTCCATGTGAAGATACAAGGCAGGGTGGCATTTCTAGAAGCCAAGGAATAACAATATGGCCAACAAACTACCAGAAATCAGGAGACAGACCTACTACAGATGCCCTCATGGACTCATAAGGAGTCAACCCTGCCAACAACTTGATCTCAGACTTCTAGTTTCAAGAACTGGGAGACAAATTTCTGCTGTTTGAGCCACCCAGCTTGTGAAACCATTAGATCAGCCTTAGAAAAGTAATACAGCCCTGTAGTTTTTGCTCAGGTGCCTAAGAGTTTGCCTTTTCCTACACACATGATGATCTTTCAAATACTTGATGTCAGCTCACCTGTTCCATTTTGAAGGCTCTTCCTCTCCAGGTTAATGATGTCCATGCTCACCCAGCTGTGTGACCTACTCTCTGCTGCAATCTCCTGCCCTTCTCTGCCTGTGCACATAAATCAGTGCAAGCTTTCTGAATGCTTGCCTTCTCTCAACTTCTGATAATTGGTCCTTCTTATGGTTTGAATAGTGCTTCCCTCAGAAAACACGATAAGTTGAACCCAACACCCAGCACTGGGCCTTGAGTAGTGCATGTTTTTAATATACCAAGTAATCACTTTTGCCATTTTGTTTGAATTGTGGGAGGTCTACATGCAGAATAGGAAGGACCCATATTATTTAACACCTGCTGGAATTGAGCAACTCAAAAAATAAGGTTGGCATAACCAAGGTGGAGCTTCCTGGAGTGAAGCCCAGTACTGTTCACCTTCCTGACTTCTCTCATCCTAGCCAGGCCACCATCATTTCACACCTAGAGTTCTGCAATAACCTCCTAACTGCTCTTTCCACTCTTATCCCTCTTACAGTTCATCATCCACCCTACAGCCAGAACAATCTCTGTAAGACGCAGATTAGATTACGAATTAAGATCTTTGTGTACATTTTTCACTGAGAGGACACTAAAATCCTTGCCTTGGACTACAAGGTGCTACATGATACAGCCTCTGTCACTCTCTTGAATCACACCTCCTGTCATTCTCTCCAGTCACCAGCAAGTCTCCCCAAGTCCTGAACACTCAAAGTCACTCCCACCGCTCCATCCAAACCTTCATTCAGTCCTTTCTCTTTATTGAACTCTTCCCTCTTTTTCCATTGTCTCATCTTTATAGCTAGATTCCCCATCACTGTGGCCTCAGCTCAAATGTCCCATCCCCAGAGATGCCTCAATTCACTATCCTACCTGAATTAATGACCCCACTCTGTCCCCGGGTCCTGAGGTGTGAGCATGTCCATGGGTGTGTATGTATAGATATGCATGCCTACTCAGAATCTCCTATTTTCCAAAACTGCTATGTCTATGTTCATTATGTATTTTATTCATAACATTGTTCCCAGCATTGAGAATAATGTCTGGCATATAATAGTTGCTCATTGAATACTTGTTGAAAGAAAGAATAAATATATGAATAAATTGGAGTTGGTAGAAAAAGGAATTGGGAGATGAACTTTGGAGCAGGAACACCTCTGAATTATACACAATACGGTTGCCGTGAGGAAGTGTGTTTAACATTCTTGGAGAGAAATTGTGGTTGGAAACCAGGCTTGATGAGGTTGAAAGCCGTTGTCATGTGCTGTGATATCTTCTCCTCCATCCTTTGAAGCTTTTGTGTAACATCCAAGAGGTTAAGAGCAAGGAATCTCATATAGAACAAGCAAGTTCAGACACTTCAGGAGTCTAAATTCACAAACACAGGGCACAGGGTGGAGCAATTCCAAAACCCTAAACGTCCTTCCAGGTCCCAGGTGGGGTCTTAAATATGTCACTTGAGGAAGATGAGAAACACAGAACTATTATTTCCCAGCACTTCTCTGTCCATCCATCTTCCAGGAGTTCCTGAAGATCTGGCAATTTTGCTCCCTAACTGTTGACAAAACATCTGAGCCTCTTTGGAAAAAATCTGCCAGAGAAGGAAGGGTTGTTAAAACAGGCACTGATAATCCCCAAACAGAGAGCCAGGAGCCTGGCCAGAGGCAGCACAGCCTCAGACAAATCAGGTCCCAATGAGATCTGCTGAGCGGGAAATGGCTCACTGCACACCACCTTATGCTTCACACCATCTGGCTCCCTGCACGCCCTTCCTTGCTGAGTTTTAATTTCCGAACCAGACGCACTGCCACAATTATGCTTTACTTCCTTTTATGCATCCTGCTGTGGGAACACAGAAGCTTCTGGTAATTAAACGTCTACTTTGTGAACAGTGAGGAAGTGTTTGCACTTAACCGTTGTTCTATTTGCTGGAGATTCAACAGGGATAAAAGCCCAGGATTTTAGCCGTTGGATAGATCACAGGTCACCAGGGCACTGACCCATTAACTCTGGAAGCAATTTTGCGGTGAAAGAAACGGGCCATTTGGAGTTTGATGAAGTTCTGGCTAAGCCTCTTTTCACACACTGTGTGCCTTTGAACCACTCTCTGTTCGGGGAGCCAGGTTCTTTGTGATTCCCCATCCACAAAAGGAGAAAACTTTGTGAAATAAAGGTAAATTTCACTAAGATAAAAGATGCCAATATGCCTTGCGGGCATGTTTTCTAAGCTCCATCCTTTGTTTCCTTTAGCATAGGACCAACTGACCCTGCTGTCCTCTGAGACCCAGAGAAGAATTCTACCTGACATGCACACCCTTAAAAAATAAGTACAGTATTGAAAATCAGAGAATTTCATATGTTTTTTGTTTGTTGTTTAATTTTGATTTTTTAACACCAAAAACATTTTGCATTGGGATATAGCTGATTGACAATATTGTGGTAGTTTCATGTGAATAGTGAAGGAACTCAGCCATACATATACATGTATCCATTCTCCCTTCAACCTCCCTCCCATCCAAGCTGGGGCACATAACATTGAGCAGAGTTCCATGTGTTATACAGTAGGTCTTTGTTGGTTATCCATTAAATGTAGCAGTATGTACATGACCTTCCCCAAATCCCTACCTATCCCTTCCTGCAACCCCCACAATGTTTTTGGCAATTTCCAATTTACCGTGAAAATATTGGAAGATTTGTCAATGTGAAGAACACCTTCATACATGGCAACAGTCATCTGGAACTGAGGCACACTTTTAGCAAAAGAGCCTGTGGACCGGGAATTTCTCCAAGTTTTCAGAGCATCTTTGTCACCTGGGCACCTTGTTTAAATGCAGATGATCCAATACGGGGCCCCAGCTTGGATATTTCTATCAACTGAACTATGGACACAGGTGGAGTGGAGCCTGTTTGGAGTAGGGAAGACTTGGACTGCCCGAGCACACTATAACTCTCTTCTCTTCCCCTCTCTGTCGTCTTCCAACCTCAATGTTAAACAACAGGTGCCATTTATCATTACACTTCCTCTGTTGTCCTTTTATATTTGGAATGCATTTTTCTACACCTGGTTTGCTTCACTCATTTGTCACCTGCCTACTTAAGAATATATTTGAATATTTAACTCAACTTTAAAGGGTGTTTCGTAACCCTAGCCTGGTTGAATCAGTCAAAGCCCCACCAGAGAGAAGGGTATGGTCAACTATTTTTAATGGAGAGAATTTGGGTTGCATAGGCAAAGGTTTAACTGATGGTGAGTGAGCCCAGCATTAGCAGCAGCCAGCACCATGGAGCCCTGGGATGGCAGGTTCAAATGGGAGAGGCAGTGTCAGCAGAGAAACAGGGTCCCTTGGCAGACACTGGGACATTAATGAGCCTGTCGGGCAGAAGCTGGAATCACAGGGCAAATGCTGCTGCTGTGGGGATGCAGCTTGAGGCAGACCGGAAGGGTGACTTAACCTGTCTTCTCTTTTTCCCAAGGACACAATCTCCACTAATGCCTCCCATTAGATGAACCAAGCTGGAAGCCAGCTGGCATGGGAGCCAAAAAAAAAAAAAAAAGTGTAGCCATCAAGGAACAGAATCTACTTCCATATGAAGCAGAAAAGAGCTAGACTAAACTCAGGTCTGGAGACAGGAAGTCAGGTTTAGCACTCTACTCTCGGTGTGTTCTCACTGGTGTCCAGTGAAACAAAGATCTTGAATCAGATTTCTGAAGAGCCAAAACGTTTTCCCATACTTCCTTAAATGAAAGGAGAAATTCATTCCACATTTAATACCTGCACGTTAAATGTAATTTTTTGCAACACTTTCGAAAAATTAGAAAGATCGCTTGCACAGACATGAAGAGAACTGTGCTCTAGTCCAAGAATTGCCATACAATGACTTTTGTTTAACATACAAAAAGGTGCAGATATTTAATGTATACAACTCGATTTTTCTGGCAGTGAAACCATTATCACAATCAAGGGCATAAACTTATCCATTACCTCCAAAAATTTGCCTGTCCTCTTAATTTTTTTTGGCTGTTATTGCTATTGCTGTTATTGTTTTTGTTTTCTCTCTCTCCTTTTGTGGGAAAAACACAAAAGAGGATGAGGTGTTTGGACGGCATCACCAACTTGATGAACATGAGTTTGAGCAAGCTCCAAGAGTTGGAGATGGACAGGGAAGCCTGGCATGCTGCAGTCCATGAGGTTGCAAAAATTGGACATGACTGGCAGCTGAACTGAACTGAAGATCTATCACCTTGGCAAAATTTTAAGTGTACAGTAAATTATTGTTAACCATAAGTGCCATGTTGTGTGGTAGATCTCCAGAATTTACCTACCTTACATAACTAAAACTTTGCACCCTTTGACACCTCCCCAGTTTCCTCTCCCACCCTCCATAGCCCCTGGCAACCACCTGGCAGTTATTCTCTCCTTCTATGAATGTGACTATTTCTACCTCACTTGACTAGATTCTGCATGTGAGAGCTTGCAGAATTTGTCTTTCTGGGTCTGCCTTATTCCACTTAGTACAATGTCCTGCAGACCCAGCCATGTTGTTGCAATGGCAAGATAGTCTTTTTTTTTTTTTTTTGAAGTCTTAGTAACATTCCAAAGTCTGTATTTTCTTTATCCATTCATCTATCAATGGGCACTTAAGTTGTTTCCATATCTTTACTCTTCCTAACATTGTAATGAACATGGGAGTGCAGATAACTCTTTGAGATCCAGACTTCAATTCCTCCTGACAATGTCCAGAAGTGGGATTGCTGGATCAAATGGTAAAGAATTGTCAGGTGATTATTAAGTGTCCTTGGTAAATTGACCTGACCAGTTTGGCTTCCACCATACTTATTTGTTAGACGATAATGATTGCTCCTCTACCTACTTTATAGGACTCATAAGTAGCAAAAGAACATTTAAAAGCATTTATTTATGTATTCACTCAATGAACAATTAATCAATTATGAGCACTATATGTGTGTTATCCGCTCAGTTGTGTCTGACTCTTCATGACCCCTTGGACTGTAGCACACCAGGCTCCTCTGTCCTTGGGATTCTCCAGGCAAGAATACTGGAGTGGGCCATATTAGTGAGCACTGTGTCTTCTAGTAATTGAAGGGTATCTTCAATAAGAAGCTTTCCTAATGCTGCATTCTCCCTCAGGTCTTATGTTAAAGGTCCTACATGTGCTTCCAATGCTCGTGGGTTCCCCTATTGTATTGCTCAAAGTCCAGTTAGGAGGCAGAAATCACACAAGTAATCAAACAGGGAAATTTTAATGTAAGGATCATCAATTTGAAACAGGGCATTAATGACTAGTGGACATCTATATCAAAGCACTTTTATAAGATACAGAATTAAGTATTTTTCTCCGCATTAGAACTGGAGCTGCTTTAGAGCAGGAACTGTGCCTCCAGTTAACTGTTTTAACCCTAGAGCCCCAGTTGTCTCCAAACCTAAGAACAATGTTGGACATCCAACGAGTGTTGAATGAATATTGAGGAAATGAATGGATGGGAACTTAAAGTTTAAAGGGACGTAGAGATGCAAACCATTACAATGTGTTGCTACACACATTTCAGGGTAGCTCTGAACAAAGACCAACGAGAGGAAGGTGGTAAGAAGGGGAGGAGCATTGCAGAGAGTGTAACATCAACACAAGGCATATTCTGCAAACTACGGGTTATCCATCTTTTCTGAAGCATGAGTTTTGAGGGAGAGAGTAGCAGAATATAAAGTTGGAGAGAGAAGGCAGGAGATACACCATGAGAAGGCGTTTGGATCTTGTCTAGTATAAGAGGAGTTCCTGAAGCATTTGGGCAAGAGCCATAATAAGATAGGAAATGTGTGGGGATAGCCATCCTAGCACTCTGGCAATGATGCTTTATCTGACTGGAAAGGGCTATACTCTGGCGAAGCATTGCATTTTATGTATACAGACACAGGTAAGTCAATCAAAGAAAAGCAATTCAAAAACAAGGAGTGAAAAAGGAATTGTAAGGACTTGCTATCAGGAATCCTACTTGATTAATCTACTTACGATAAAAAATAATGGAAATGTTTCTATATTTCTTAAAATCTGTGTAGTCAAGAGAATCAAACATTTAAAACACACTTTTGAACTCTTTTCAAAGAAATGATAGCCAAGTGATAATGACCTGGCATTCAAATTGTCCAAAAGACAGTGGCTGTTTTGATAGCTTTGGAATCAGAACTCAGGTTCACTATATGAGAATTCCAACAGTCACATAAAGCAGACTTTTCCTTCTATTTCCTTTATGCCTTCCCTATAAATTCACACATGCACATCAAATGCACCAGAACGAATACTATTTGAGATAAAATTTCTTTAAATTCTCGAATTTAGAGAGTTGCCTACTCACCTAACTCCACTAAGCCTTAGTTTTCTCACCTGTAAAAAGGGCACGATCGTTCTCTTTTCAAGGATGATATGATATGCCTATTAAAAGCATTATTTTTCCTTTAAGAAACAGTATAGTTTTGTGAAAAGGTATTTATAAAAAGCACTATATTTTTACCTTGCATATACTCTTAATTCATTCTTGCGCTTAATCACTCAGTCATGTCCAACTCTTTGTGACCCCACGGACCAAAGCCCGCCAGGCTCCTCTGTTCGTGGGGATTCTCCAGGCAAGAATACTGGAGTGGGTTGCCGTGCCCTCGTCCAGGGAATCTTCCCAACCCAGGGATCAAACCCAGGTGTCCCTTAATTCATTTTTAGTAGATCATAAATTAGTGGAACATTAGGGTTATAATCCCCAGCTGTAGAGTGGGGGTTATAGAGTGGAAATGGTGTCTCTTTCTATATGCCATTGCTATATTTAAGTAAAAAAATGGATCAGTAGGACTTGTCCTTGTAACAGAAGCATTTACTATGGAGAAAAAAAAAAAGATTGAATTTCTAGAGAATGGCATACTGAGAAGAACAAATCCCTTCCATCTTTGGAACTAGTCATTTATTTAGCCCTGCCTAATTAAAACCAAGTTTCTAAGGCTTGAATGCCTCATAAATTTTACCATGTAATGAACACATAGTTGTATTTATTGTTTAATTAAATTAGCTATAACTTGGTATTTGTGTTCATATCAATTATTCTCAGAAGTGTTTTGGTGCTTCAGTTGATATCCAAATTTCCTCTAAGTGAGCAACAGCTCCCTGATCAGTAGAAAATGTGAAAACTAGAAACATTTAACTCAGATGGCTGATGTGAGGATTAACTGAGATCATGATTGTAGAGTACTTATAGTGAGCCTTGCATGTGATGCTCGGTAAATATATGGCGGCCACTAATACTGTTTTTATTTTAATTATGTTCCATTGCTGCTGTTGATGAAAGCCCTTAGAACATTGTGTAGCCCACAAAAGTAGTTGATCAATAATTTTAAATTATCTTATGTTAGTCTAAATGATGCATGATAAAACATTTATGGGTTGAGGGTGGAGAAAAGAATATTAAGACATAATGTTCTATATCTTGATATACCCTTATTTAATTAAAGTGCTTAAAAGAATGTCTATTATGACCTTATTTAAAAACAAATCATATAGACCACCAAGCTATGTATACATAATGAAGCAATTCAAACCATATAGGAGATCTCAAGTAGTCTCCTCTTCTTTCTCTTACATATTTTATTTTATCTATTTATTCGTTTGTTTGGCAAGAGAAACTTTCTTGTAAAGATTGCTAGTAGAACTTCTATTCTGAGTGTGTGTGTATGTGTGTTTAGTTAAACAGAAAGAATATCAGTTGGAGTACATGGTGTTCATTCAATTATAAGACCTTACGGTTACTCTTTAGTTGGTGAATATTAAGTAGGTTTTCAGAGAAATAATATTAACATGATTTTTTCCTTAGAATGTAACTTCTTCTTACAGCTTAAAGACTGCTGAAGAGAGGGATGGAAAAATTCCTCTAGGGTCTAAATTCCTTTCAAAGTAAAAGGAAAGAAATACAATGCCTGCTGCACAGTAAGAACTCAAAAGTATGTGTTTAATAAACTAATAAATGAATCCTGATTCTCTTTTTTTTTTTAAGATTAAGCAATACTACTTATACACATTGTCATCGAAGTTCGGAGACATATTTACTGTTATAAAGTTTTGGCAAGAATGCAAATGGGCACAATGTTTGGGAAAGCTAGTTTGAAATAGGGCAAATGTTTTTAAATGCCTTTGCCCATTATTGTTAAGGTAAACCAGTTTTGTGCAGATGGACATTCCCACTGTAAAATACATATATATATTTGAAGCATCAGAGCACTATTAAAGCAGCAACTACTTGACCCAAAGTCCATACAGGTGACTCTGACATTTGGCAGTACTTTTCATCTAGTGGATTGAAAAGTGTATTGAGTTCATCGTTTCTCAAGAGCAGCTGGAAGACTAACAAGCAGAAGAAAGCTTCCAGCATCCTCCTGGTTGTCTGAGATAAGGGACTTCAAACAAATCTCAATTTTAAAAAATGTTATTAGAATTTATTTACAAAACAGAAATAGATATAGAGAACAAACTTATGGTTGTCAGGGAGAAAGGTGGGGAGGGAAAGATTACTGAATGTGTGCATGATCAGACCTGTCCAACTCTTTGCCACTCTATGGACTGTAGCCCACCAGGCTCCTCTGTCCATGGGATTGTCCTGGTGAGAATACTGGAGAGGGTTGCCATTTCCTCCTCCAGAGCATCTTCCTGAACCAGGGATTGAACCAGCGTCCACCCACGTCTCCTGATGGGCAGGTGGATTCTTTTACCACTGAACCCACTAGGAAGTCCATTGGGAGTTTTGAATTGACAGGTACACAGTGCTGTATTTAAAATAAAATGCCTTTTCATGTAAAAACTTATATATATATAAAATTTATTGAAGAGCTGAAAAAAACAAATGTATGTGTTAAGTCACTTGGTCATGTCCAACTCTTTGCGACCCATTGGACTGTAGCCAGCCAGACTCCTCTGTCCATGGAATTCTCCAGGCAAGAATACTGGAGTGGGTAGCCATTCCCTTCTCCAGGGTATATTCCCAATTCAGGGATTGAACCCAGGTCTCCTGCATTGCAGGCAAATTCTTCACTGTCTGAGACAAAGTAGACAAAATCTGTGAGATAGGGAGCTGGTCTGTCACTTCAGCATGTATAGAGGATCTGGATACATAAATGATTGTCAAATAGAAAAATAAATAAATAAATCACAAAATTGATAAATAAATAAATGCATATTTAATGTCATTTATTTGGAAATCCACATGCTAGAACAAGGGACAAGACTTCACAGACAGCATCTCACTTTTCAAGAGGAGGCTAAGGAAATATGATCAGTAAGGGGAATCCTGGATGGGATTCTGGGACAGAAAAATTTATTTCAACTGAAGTCCCATATTTTAGGTCATTTGCATAAAGCTTTAGCTATTTAGTTTAGTTTTGGTGCAGAAATCTAAATTCTTAAGTAAAACCAAATATACTATGAGCCAAAAACAGATTTTTCCTTCTTCTGATTTTCCTTCTGTTGTTAACTCATTTAATACTACAGAACAACACACAAAATACAGCTTTGTAAAATCAAAAAAAGTCAATAAACACTTTTATTTCACTTTTAAATTTACTTTTATCATCTTTTCATATTTAAAAAGAATTTAATACTAAATCTTTAAGTTTGGAATTAATATTTTGAAAAATACAGAATTCAAAAAGGGCCTTTTGTAAAGAAAGAGGATGTACTATCCTTGCTATTAAGCAAGATGTTAAGATTCTTGGCATCAGGACGAAGTGTTTTGTCAATTCATTGCCCTGTGACTTGTTTTATCACGCCAAGTTAAAACACCACTAGAAAAAAAAAAAAAAAAGATTGTTAGTTTTAAAAATGTTTAATTCTTTTAATTTTTAGTTTCAAACATTTACTCTTATCCCATTGCTTTTGATAAAAATCATTAGCTACATATAATGAAAATATTCAGTTTCAAATGTATCACATTTTATATGTTTTACAAACATATGTTTCATATATTTCAACTTGTATATCTTAATAATTTTCTTGGGGAAAGGGCTCTTTTCCAAACAAATGTATCTCAAGGTTAAGCTATTTCTGAACTTCATTTTCATTGCAACATATTTGTAATACGTTTTTAAATTCCAAATATTTTTAAGGTGGCAAATTTCTTTATACAAAAACTAACATGGTAGTTTAAAAACAGGGTCCCCAAAATGTTGACTCTTCTCCCATCAAACAGTAAGATATATGTCCTCTCCCCTTGAATCTAGTCTCTGTGTCTTCTTGACCAATACATGGAAATGATGCTGTACAGGTTCTGTACCTAGACCTTCAAAAACTGATCGCTACTATTTCCTGTCTCTACTTTTACTCTCAAAAATCTTGCCACGGACAGTGAGGACAAGCAAGCCACTCCATAGAAGAGACCTTATGAGAGAAAACTGATGGACAGACAGGTGACTCACTAATCCACATTGTACAACCTCAGCTAACACAGCATTGAGAAGAGATGAACAATCCCTGCTCCCCAAATTACAAATTTGTGCGCAAAATAAATTGTGGTTGTTATTTCATCCACTTAATTTGGGGACAATTTCAGTTCAGTCAGTTCAGTCGCTCAGTCATGTCTGACTCTTTGTGACCCCATGAACCAAGCACACCAGGCCTCCCTGTCCATCACCAATTCCCAGAGTCCACCCAAACCCATGTCCGTCGAGTCGGTAATGCAATCCAACCATCTCATCCTCTGTCATCCCTTCTCCTCCCGCCCTCAATCTTTCCCAGCATCAGGGTCTTTTCAAATGAGTCAGCTCTTCACATCAGGTAGCCAAAGTATTAGAGTTTCAGCTTCAACATCAGTCCTTCCAATAAACACCCAGGACTGATTTCCTTTAGGATGGACTGGTTGGACCTCCTTGCAGTCCAAGGGACTCTCAAGAGTCTTCTCCAACACCACAGTTCAAAAGCATCAATTCTTCAGTGCTCAGCTTTCCTTATAGTCCAACTCTCACATCCATACATGACCGCTGGAAAAACCATAGCCTTGACAAGACAACCTCTGTTGGCAAAGTAATGTTTCTGCTTTTTAATAAGCTGTCTAGGTTGGTCATAACTTTCCTTCCAAGGAGTAAGCGTCTTTTAATTTCATGGCTGCAATCACCATCTGCTGTGATTTTGGAGCCCAGAAATATTAAGTCAGCCACTATTTCCACTGTTTCCCCATCTATTAGCCATGAAGTGATGGGACCGGATGCCATGACCTTCGTTTTCTGAATGTTGAGCTTTAAGCCAACTTTTTCACTCTCCTCTTTCACGTTCATCAAGAGGCTTTTTATTTCTTCCTTACTTTCTGCCATAAGGGTGGTGTCATCTGCATAGCTGAGGTTATTGATATTTCTCCCAGCAATCTTGATTCCAGCTTGTGCTTTGTCCAGCTCAGCATTTCTCATGATGTGCTCTGCATATAAGTTAAATAAGCAGGGTGACAAGATACAGGCTTGACGTACTCCTTTTGCTATTTGGAACCAGTCTATTGTTCCATGTCCAGTTTCTAACTGTTGCTTCCTGACCTGCATACAGGTTTCTCAAGAGGCAGATCAGATGGTCTGGTCTTCCCATCTGGTTCAGAATTTTCCACAGTTTATTGTGATCCACACAGTCAAAGGCTTTGGCATAGTCAATAAAGCAGAAATAGATGTTTTGCTGGAACTCTTTTGCTTTTTCCATGATCCAGCGGATGTTAATAATTTGATCTCTGATTCCTCTGCCTTTTCTAAAACCAGCTTGAACATCTGGAAGTTCACGGTTCACATATTGCTGAAGTGTGGCTTGGAGAATTTTGAGCATTACTTTACTAGCGTGTGAGATGAGTGCAATTGTGCAGTACTTTGAGCATTCTTTGGCATTGCCTTTCTTTGGGATTGGAATGAAAACTGACATTTTCCAGTCCTGTGGCCACTGCTGAGTTTTCCACATTTGCTGGCATATTGAGTTCAGCACTTTCACAGCGTCCTCTTTCAGGATTTGAAATAGCTCAACTGGTATTCCATCACCTCCATTAGCTTTGTTCATAGTGATGCTTTCTAAGGCCCAAATGGCTTCACATTCCAGGATGTCTGGCTCTAGGTGAGTGATCACATCATTGTGATTATCTCAGTCATGAAGATCTTTTTTTTTGGTACAGTTCTTCTATGTATTCTTGCCACCTTTTCTTAATATCTTCTGCTTCTGTTAGGTCCCTACCATTTCTGTCCTTTATTGAGCCCATCTTTGCATGATATGTTCCCTTGGTATCTCTAATTTTCTTGAAGAGATCTCTAGTCTTTCCCATTCTATTGTTTTCCTCTATTTCTTTACACTGATCACTGAGGAAGGCTTTCTTATCTCTCCTTGCTCTTCTTTGGAACTCTGCGTTCAGATGGGTGTATCTTTTCTTTTCCACTTTACTTTTTGCTTCCCTTCTTTTCACAGCTATTTGCAAGACCTCCTCAGACAGCCATTTTGCCTTTTTGTATTTCTTTTTCTTGGGGATGGTCTTGATTCCTGTCTCCTGTACAATGTCACGAACCTCCATCCATAGTTGGGGCAATTTACTCTGCAGCAAAAATAGCTAGAGTACTACCGCTTACAATTTTGTAATCTACAACTGAATGAAAGTTCTTAAACATATTTACATTCTAGTATCTTGTAAGTGCCTCCTGATACACTATGACCTTTTAAAATTTACTAATTCTTCCTTTCACTTTGGATCTTTATAATAAATTAATGAAAGCAAAGAAAGTCATTCTACCTTGAATTATTTCTACTAGTAGCTTTCAAAAATTTAAGTCAACAATGAAAAAGTTTTTGTAGTGGTGGAACAGATTGTGGTTATGTTTACATGAATTTATGCATGTGGTACAATTTCATAGAACTATATACCAAAAATAAAACTTAACAGACTTCATGCAAAAACTTGCAAAATCTGAATAAGGTCTGCACTTGAGTTATTATTACTGCACCCATGCCAGTTTCGTAGTTTTGAAAAAGCACTATGATTTTTTTTTAATTATATTAACAATTGGGAGAAGCTGGATGAAAGTACACAGGAATCCTGTATTATTTTTGAAACTTCTTGAGAGACAAACTATTTCAAAGTAAGAAGTTATAATAAAAGATTAAGGCCTGGGCAATAGAAAAAGTCTTTTCAGTAAAATAACGCAGTCTGGCAAGAAGTCTCTAGTCCATTTATTACAGTTAGAAGAGAGACTACCAGCTAGGGTTTCTAGAATGAGCACTCTTAGGGGCTCAGAGACTTCAGTGATGATGCTTGAAAGGCTTATTCTTATGTTGACACAGACAATTTCATAAAGGAGATTCTGTCATCCTCTGGAAAGGAAAACAGAAGTGTAGGCACTTGGTGCAAGTATGGTTTTAAGCACACGAGAAACACACGAAGGTCACTGGGCTTTATTTGGACGTTCATTTTTCCAATGCCTGCATTCTTTAGTGGTGACAGTTTCCTAACCTGCCGTGATAGATGGATCGAGTTTTTAAATAGAGTAAGTCTCCAACACACGAATGAGTTCAATTCCGAGATCACATTCATACATCCAATTTATTCATAAGTCCAACGAAGTTAACCTGGGCACCCAAGTAACACAATAAGCTATGGAGTACTGTACTATAGGTTTATAATGCTTTTCACACAAATAATACATAAAAAATGAATAAATACAAAAAATAAACATTTCTTCACGTGTTTTGAACTTTCATTAGGTATATACACATTAAGTTTTCTTATGTTTTTTTGAGAATAAACTCTTTTTGTTGTTGTTGTTCAGTTGCTAAGTCATGTCCAACTCTTTGTGACTCCATGGACTGCAGCATGTCAGGCTTCCCTGTCCTTCACTATCTCCCAGAGTTTGCTCAAACTCACGTCCATTGAGTCAGTGATACCATCCAACCATCTCATCCTCAGTCATCCCTTTCTCCTCCTGCCTTCAGTCCTTCCCAGCATCAGGATCTTTTCCAATGAGTCAGCTCTTCACATCAGGTGGTCAAAGTATTAGAGTATCAGCTTCAGCATCAGTCCTTCCAGTGAATATTCAGGGTTGATTTCCTTTAGGATTGACTGGTTTGATCTCCTTGCTGTCCAAGGTATTCTCAAAAGTCTTCTCCAGCACCACAATTCAAAAACATCAATTCTTCAGCTCTCAGCCTTCTTTATGGTCCAGCTCTCACATCAATATGTGACTACCAGAAAAACTATAGGTTTGACTATATGGATTTTTGTCAGCAAAGTGATGTCTTTGCTTTTTAATATGCTGTCTAGGTTTGTCATAGTTTTTCTTCTAATTGTCTTTTAATCTCATGGCTGCAGTCATCATCAACTCCTTTATCATTACATCATGCCCTTTATTTAAAGAAAGTAGCGTTTACATACATCCACTACCATATGTAACATAGCTAGTGGGAAGCTGTTATATAACACAATAACTTCAGTCCAGCACTCTTTGACGATCCAGAGAGGAAGGACGGGCAGTAGTATGGGAGGAAGCCTTAAGAGGGAGGGATATATGTGGTGGTGGTGGTTTAGTGGCTAAGTCATGACCGACTCTTGTAAACCCATAGACTATAGCCTGCCAAGGATGGGATTTTCCAGGCAAAAATACTGGAGTGGGTTGCTATTTCCTTCTCCAGGGAATCTTCCTGATCCAAGGATAGAACCCCTATCTCCCACATTGCAAATGGATTCTTTACCAACTGAGCTACCAGAGGAGGAGGGGGACATATATATTTATGTTAATTTTAGTTATAATTATGCTTCTGATCCTGGGAGGGATTGGGGGCAGGAGGAGAAGGGGGCGACAGAGGATGAGATGGCTGGATGGCATCACTGACTTGATGGACGTGAGTCTGAGTGAACTCCGGGAGTTGGTGATGGACAGGGAGGCCTGGCGTGCTGCGATTCATGGGGTCACAAAGAGTCGGACATGACTGAGCGACTGATCTGATCTGATCTGATGCTTAGTTCATATAGTTGTTGGCAGAAGCCAACACAATATTATAAAGGGAACATTTTAAACCTCACAATACAGTGCCTTGAAAAGTAGAGTAGTACAGTACAATAACTGGCATTAGGGGCTGGTATCCAGTGAACAAGCAAAAAGAACTACTGACTAATGGAGGGAGAGGAGGTGGGAGATGGTAGAGCTGAAGAATCATTAGCAACAGGAGATAGAGGGCAGGCTGCAATTTCACTCATGCCTGCTGCTGATGGAACAGGTTCTGGTTCCTGGCTGAATTCAGTTCTATCTATCCTCTTTAAAAAAACAAGCCAGAGATGTCTGGATAGTGGCTCTTTTTTTCTCATCATAGATGACACGATATCACTGATTTGCATTCTGAATGACTGCTGCAACCTTTGTGCACAGCTCTCTGTTTGGGTGCTGCACCTCAAAAACTAGCTGTAATTCCTCTAATAGAACCAAGTGACTGAACACACGTTCACAGCTTTGAAAGTTCGCAACTTGAAGGTCTGTGTGTAGGAGACTTAGTGTATGTGAGGGTTTGGTCTTGTGGATTTTTGGTATTTGTAAAAGTCTTCTCCAGTTTCCCCTCTTCTCTGTAGGCTCTTAATCATGTTCAGAAACCTCTCCAGAGAATGTTGTGAGGGAGGTCAGGCAGGACGGCATCTTTCTTTTGTAAGCCTCATCTTCCTATGGATATTTCATACCTATTTGACAAGGGAATAATTTTTCCATGTTTTTTCTCCCATGGTTCAGGATCTAACAAGGGAAAACCATTATTGGGGGATATCTATGGGGAGCTGGTTTCCTCTCTTAATTCATTCCCTGGTGGTTCAGACGGTAAAGAATCTTGCTGCAATGCAGGAAACATGGGTTCAATCCCTGTGGCGGAAAGATCCCTTAGAGAAGGGAATGGCAGCCCACTCCAGTATTCCTGCCTGGAGGATTCCACGGACAGAGGAACCTAGTGGGCTACAGTCCATGGAGTCACAAAAAGTCTACAGAACTAAGCAGCTAACAGTTTTATTTCTTCATGTGGGGAGCTGGTTTTCTCTCTTAATGCATATTATAAGTAGAGGACCATCATAGTTCAACAAAAATTAAGGTGTAAGTGTTCTTAAGAGCTCAAAAATTTGGAACGATCCATTTTGTATAGGAATCAAAATGCAGCACACACACACAAGCAATCTCCAGTTTGAAGAGGGGAAGGAGTCAGGCAGCAAAAGGAAGCCAGATAGCCAGGCTCAGCTTATGCTTCCTACATATGAGTGAAAGCTTTCCGGAACATCGACTAGCTCAAGAATAGAGCCTCACGACATCATCAATCCCTAGATGACAGAGGAGTGGTAAGGAGAAGACAGATTTGAGACATCAAAGGGTCTCATCATATGTCCACGTGATTGTCACTTTGTAGCCCTTTTCCATTGTTCTCCAGATTAGAAGACTCCAAACCCTGCCCAGAGGACTGCAGAAACATTAAAATGTGACACTACCATTTATTAACATATCTGCACATGAAAAGAAATGAGAAGAGACTACACCAGCCAAAAGCCAGGTAATGAGTTTGCCTCACTTCTTAACACTGCAGTTTCCCCCAGGTTTGATTTATTCATGAATATCACCTGACATTTCATGTCCCCATGGTATCTCTCCAAAACAAAATATTCTAATAATCAGAAAGAAAAAGTCAGAAACCCCAAAATTCAGATGGACAACAGTTACAAGCATGTATCATTGTACAGGAGGCAGGGATCAAGACCATCCCCAAGAAAAAGAAATGCAAAAAAGCAAAATGGTTTTCTGAGGAGGCCTTACAAATAGCTGTGAAAAAAGGGGAAGTGAAAAGCAAAGGAGAAAAGGAAAGATATAAGCATCTGAATGCAGAGTTTCAAAGAATAGCAAGAAGAGATAAGAAAGCCTTCCTCAGTGATCAATGCAAAGAAATAGAGGAAAACAGTAGAATGGGAAAGACTAGAGATCTCTTCAAGAAAATTAGAGATACCAAGAGAACATTTCATGCAAATATGGGCTCAATAAAAAAACAGAAATGATATGGACCTAACAGAAGCAGAAGATATTAAGAAGAGGTGGCAAGAATACACAGAAGAACTGTACAAAAAAAAAAAAAGATCTTCATGACCCAGATAATCACAATGGTGTGATCACTCACCTAGAGCCAGACATCCTGGAATGTGAAGCCAATTGGGCCTTAGGAAGAATCATTATGAACAAAGCTAATGGAGGTGATAGAATACCAGTTGAGCTATTCAAATCCTGAAAGATGATGCTGTGAAAGTGCTGAACTCAAAATGCCAGCAAATTTGGGAAAGTCAGCAGTGGCCACAGGACTGGAAAATGTCAGTTTTCATTCCAATCCCAAAGACAGGCAATGCCAAAGAATGCTCAAACTACTGCACAATTGCACTCATCTCACATGCTAATAAAGTAATGCTTAAAATTCTCCAAGCCAGGCTTCAGCAATATGTGAACTGTGAACTTCCAGATGTTCAAACTGGTTTTAGAAAAGGCAGAGGAATCAGAGATCAAATTGTTAACATCCGCTGGATCATGGAAAAAGCAAAAGAGTTTCAGTAAAACATCTATTTCTGCTTTATTGACTATGCCAAAGCCTTTGACTGTATGGATCACAATAAACTGTGGAAAATTCTGAAAGAGATGGGAAGACCAGACCACCTGATCTGCCTCTTGAGAAACCTGTATGCAGGTCAGGAAGCAACAGTTAGAAATGGACATGGAACAACTGACTGGTTCCAAATAGCAAAAGGAGTACGTCAAGCTTGTATATTGTCACCCTGCGTATTTAACTTATATGCAGAGTACATCATGAGAAATGCTGGGCTGGAAGAAGCACAAGCTGAAATCAAGATTGCTGGGAGAAATATCAGTAACCTCAGATATGCAGATGACACCACCCTTATGACAGAAAGTGAAGAAGAACTAAAGAGTCTCCTAATGAAAGTGAAAGAGGAGAGTGAAGAAGTTGGCTTAAAGCTCAACATTCAGAAAACTAAGATCATGGCATCTGGCCCCATCACTTCATGGCTAATAGATGGGGAAACAGTGGAAACAGTGGCTGACTTTATTTTTGGGGGCTCCAAAATCACTGCAGATGGTGATTGCAGCCATGAAATTAAAAGACTCCTTGGAAGGAACGTTATGACCAACCTAGACAGCATATTAAAAAGCAGAGACATTACTTTGCCAATAAAGGTCTGTCTGGTCAAGGTTATAGTTTTTCCAGTGGTCATGTATGGATGTGAGAGTTGGACTATAAAGAAATCTGAGTGCCTAAGAATTGATGCTTTTAAACTATAGTGCTGGAGAAGACTCTTGAGAGTCCCTTGGACTGCAAGGAGGTCCAACCAGTCCATCCTAAAGGAGATCAGTCCTGGGTGTTCACTGGAAGGACTGATGCTGAAGCTGAAACTCCAATACTTTGGCCACCTGATGCAAAGAGCTGACTCATTGGAAAAGACCCTGATGCTGGGAAAATTTGAGGGCAGGAGGAGAAGGGGATGACAGAGGATGAGATGGTTGGATGGTATCACCGACTAGATGGACATGGCTTTGGGTGAGCTCTGGGAGTTGATGATGGACAGGGAGGCCTGGCGTGCTGGGCTTCATGGAGTCACAAAGAGTCGGACATGACTGAGTGAACTGAACTGATCTGATTTCATATGTGAGAACATCCAAACGGCCAATAAGCAATGACAACCTGGAATTTTTTGTTTTTGTTTTTTAAAAAATATGGATTTAAATCATAATGAGAAACCAGCCCACCAAAATGGCTAAAATTTAAGAAATTGGCCATACCAGGTACTATGAGGCTGTAAACTGAAATTAATATAAACTTCTAGTAAACATTGTAATTGATGTCATCAATTTGGAGAAGTGTTTCCAGCCATGTCTACTAAAACTAAATCTTGCCTACCCTATGATCCAGCAAGTTCTATGAAAATGAGAGCTTACAGTCAACAACATTCATGGCAACATCATTCAATAATATTTCACAGGCAGACACAACTCAGATTTCCAAGAAGAGTAGACTGTATAAATAAACGGTGATATAAGTAAACACTCCCACAATATGAGGAAATGCACATGCCGCTGCTGTGTGCAACTTCTTGGCAGGGTCTCCTAAACATCACAGTAGGGAAAGAACGGCTGACACAGAGGAGAACCATCTGTGTGATTCTATTATAGAGCTCAGCAGCAAGCCTCGCTGATCTATGCTGGTAACAGTCAGGGTCATGGTTTTGGTACTGACCAGGGTTCTTTGTCATTATTGCTCAGTTGCTAAGTCATGTCTGACTCTTTGTGACCCCATTGACTGCAGCACACCTGGGTTCTTGGTCTTCCCCAGTCAGCAGAAATTGACTAGACCCAGACAAGAAATTCAGGCAAGACTTTATCAGGGTCCTGGTTGGAGTATGGAGGAGTGAGAATAAGTAACATGCTCCTTTGCTTGCCCCCTCTCTGAGACAGGGTGAGTTTGTTTCTTACACAGAATGAGAGTAGGAATATGTCCAGGGGTCTGGTTGAGAGAGGCTTAGTTCATTTGCTCGCCCCTCTGCTGGTACTGAGTGCAGGGGGCTTACTCAGTACCCTGCTTCTGCTCCTGGCTCTTCAGAAGTTGCAGTAGGGGTTTTTTCTTTGTTTTGTTTTGGTGTTTTTGTATCTTTCATCCAGAATTTGCCCCAGCTGTATACCCACGCTGTTCCTTTTTAGTCTCATACAGTTTCCTTGCATTTTGTTGCTCAAGGAGGCGTGTCCAAGCGCAAACATTGCAGCACTGCAAGAGGAGCCCAAGTTGCAGCTGGTCTCAGTTTCCCCTTGGCAGGAGGGGCCCTGGCGTGTGTGGTGGACAGTGTGATGGACTCCCCTAAGCCCCCTCAGATCCCATTTATCATTTCGGTACAATCAGCTCCCCTGTGCCTCTGCAGGCCTTTCAGTGGACAGTACCTGCGGGGCTTCTTAGACCAGCCGTCCTTGTGGAGCCTTTGGCAGTAAGCACAGAGGCTAGTAGGGTCTGGAGTCTGTGCTTTCTGTTCCTGCAGAGACTTTGCTGCCACTGGGAGTAGGCTAGTTCAGCCCCCAGGACACACAAGGACAGTGCTGAGGCCACTCACCCCTGAGTTCTCCCACCCCTGAGTCCTCCTCTCGGCTCAGACTGAAGCGACCTGGGGAGGAAGGCCTTTCACTCTGAGGACCCCTTCCTCCCCTTCCCTCATCTGTCTCCCATGGGAGCATTTCCTTAGTAATTCACTTGCAGACAATTTCTCCTCGTGGCATCTCCTTCTGGGAAACCGAGCCTGAGTAGGAAGGCAATAGCCAGCTGTTGTTGAAAAAGCTAGTTGGACCAAAAGGATGCTGGTAATGTTGATGTGTTCACTTTAGAATAGATTATTGGGCAATTATTATTTTTAGTTTTCTCCATGTACACTATTTTTCAAAAAGAAAAGTTTTTTAAAAACCTAAACCCTGTGACTAGAAAAATCCAGAATTTTGTCCTAGAATGTTTTCATACAGTTATGTAGTGATTTAAGTTTAAGAATGTTCATTATTTATATATTTAAAATAACAAATAAAAACATGGGGTTTTTTTATTTTATTTTACTTTTAAACTTTACAATATTGTATTAGTTTTGCCAAATATCGAAATGAATCTGCCACAGGTATACATGTGTTCCCCATTCTGAACCAATTTTAAGCTGTAGTATGTTAACATCTATACCACATTATTATAAAACATTTAAAATTATTTAATGACATAAAAATACCAATAAGTATTATTTTAACAATAAATTACACAGCAGTACATAAAATACAGTTCCCATCTGGAAAACTACAAATGTATATTTTTTTAATGTGCATCAAGATATTAGTAGCACTTACCTTTCAATGGTACAATTATGCCTATTTTTTCACTCTCTTCCAAAGTCTTCACCATATTTTCTCAATTTTCTATGATAAATATGCAGTTATTTTAACCAAAAATGTAAAAAAAAAAATGTTTTGCCAAATAATGTTCACATCATGGAAAATACAGTAGCCTTTAAAAATAGGTGGATATTCTCCACACCCAATCAAGATGACTACTATCCAAAAAGGAAGGAGTAAAAACAGAAAATAATGTATGAGGTGAGGATGTAGATAAATTGAAATCTTTGTGTACTGTGGATGGGAATGTAAAAATGGCACAGCAACTATGGAAAACGATATGGCACTTCTTAAAAACTGAAAATAGAACTACCATATCAACCAGAGATTTCTCTTCTGGGTATGTGTCCAAAAGAACTGAAAACAGAGTCTCAAAGAGATATTGCTATACCGACGTGCACAGACGCACTATTCACAATAGCTAAAAGACAGAAGCCACCCATGCATCCATTAAAGGACTAATGGGTAACTAAAATGTGGTATACACATATACAATTCAATGTGATTTAGCCTTAAAAAGGAATGAAATTCTGACACATACTATGACATGAATGGATCTCAAAGACAGTATGCTATGTGAAATAAGCCAGTCATGAAGGGACAAGTACGGTATGACTCCATTATAGGAAGAATTTAGAGCAGCCAAATTCATACAAACATGAAGTCGAATGGAGGTTGTCAGGTACTAGCAGGGGAAGGACCAGGGGAGTTGTTTAAAGGGTATAGACTTGTGATTTTGCATGAAGAAAAATTCTGTAGACTTTGTTGCACAGTATTGTGAATAAACTTAAAAATCTAGAACTGTATACTTAAAATGATTAAGATGATAAATTTTATGTTATATGCACTGTATCAAAATTAAAAAAAAAAATGGTGGATATGACAATGCCATTTAAGGATGGGAGAGGTAGAGCAATTCCAGGACTTTAATCCTATTCACTGCTCAGCAAACATTCCCTCTGCTAATTAGCTCTGCATCATCATCAGCGGTTTCCTTTATCCACAGTGCTTTATGCTTTGGACAAGTGTTGCCCAATAGTAGTTGTTGTTCAGCCGCTCAGTCACATCCAGCTGTTTGTGACCCTATGGACTGCAGCACTCCAGGCTTCCCTGTTCCTCACCACCTACCGGAGCTTGTTCAAACTCATATCCATTGAGTCAGTGATGCCATCCAACCATCTTGTCTTCTGTCGTCCCCTTCTCCTGCCTCCAATCTTTCCCAGCATCAGGGTCTTTTCCAATGAGTCAGCTCTTCTCATCACCTGGCCAAAGTACTGGAGCTTCAGGTTCAGCATCAGTCTTTCCAATAAATATTCAGGATAATTTCCTTTAGGATTGACTGGTTTGATCTCTTTGCAGTCCAAGGAGATCTTGTCCAATAGAATCTCCTGCAATGATGGGATTATTATATAACTGAGCTGTCTGTCTAAAGCAATAATCACAAGTAGTATGGCTGCTGAGCCTTTGAAATGTGCCTAGTGTGACTGAGGATCTACATTTTTTATCTAAATACCATGAATTGAATTTAAGTAGTTCCATGTAGCCACAAGAGCCTTCTGCATTAATACTAGTCTAGTTTCCTAGGTGGTGCAGTGGTAAAGAATCTACCTGCCAATGCAGGAGATTTGGGTTCAACCCTTGGATCAGAAAGATCCTCTGGAGGAGGCAATGGCAATCCTCTCCTGTACTCTTGCCTGGAAAATTCCATGGACATAGGAGTTTTGCATGCTACATTCCTGAGGTCGGAAAGAGTCGGAAATGGCCAAGCATGCACACACACAGACTTTTGTGTTAATCTTTCTCTACTGCTGGATGAACTTTGCCTGTGATAATTTTGAGAAAACAGAAGAAAAGCTCTCCACTCACAGCAGTTCTTATTTTTCTCTTTTGCTTGATTACAGTTATCCCAGTTGTTGGAACCACATCCCCTAAACAGAATGCTTTCTCTACCTTTCCCACATAAAGAACCACCTCTGTGATCTTCCTTTTCATCTGCTCTGCTGGCAAACATTTGTCATTGTGAAATAGCTGATAAGCGCTTTGCTGAGTTTCTGATTGTTATCAGATTACAGAGTCCTGTAGGGGATCATTGGTGAAGCATAAGCCAAGACAGTGTGAGTAATTTGGTGGCAACTATAGCTTCTCGGGTATAATTAGCTGCTGCTGGGTGCCCTTTCTTTACCTGGGGAAGGCAGGCATTCAGAGAGATGGCTGCCCTGATTATGGAATAAACTCATACAGAAGGCAGCAAAGCAATATTTTGAGGAAGGAAAGGATAAGCACTGGAATCAGATGGCTCTGGGCTTAATTCCTTTTATGGCAAATACAATCTATCATCTTGAACAAGTCCAAACTGCTCTGATACCACTGTATTTTGTATGCACAGGAGGAGGATAATAATACATTTTAGATGATTAAGCCTGGTATACAGTGTTCAGTCAGTAAATGTCAACTGTTAAAAATGGCTAACTACATCCTTGCTCTTCTTTCCATTACCTCATCTTTATCTCTTTATCCACTAGACTGTAACAGAAATAAAATGTTTATAACCCCACCTGCCTTTTAAATAAAGTGTCTCTGTGAACTTGGCCCTCCATTTTGCTTAGAAAAATAACACATTGCAGGGATAATTCACCAACTGATTTATTTAGCTGGAAGAAAGTTGCAGTTCTTATTTGCTGTTTTGTTCTGCCGTCTTCTCTGGAGGTGGTTTGGGGATGGAAGCCAATGAAAGAGGTAAAAGAAAAGCTGGACCTGCTTGGAGCAATAGCAAGGTAGGGACAGGGGACATACCACCCTGGTACAATCCACCCTGGTACAGCCAAGCAATGACTTTGAAGACTAGAAATACCCTTATGAGTTCTGAAGCCACTGGCTGCCAAGCATGTGATACAAGCTCCCTGCTTTGACACTCCCATAAACCCTTTTAGAACTTACTTTGCTTATTAGAGCTTTTGGCATAAATGGATGCTTGTTAGGAAACTCAATGAGAAGCTCAATTCTGCCGCTATATAAACGAGGAACAAAAACAGAGAGAGTAGCCAACATACATACAGCCAACATAAATGGCGTGCCCATTTATCCACTCATTCATCTAGACTTTTAATCAACCAGAAAGTATTGAAACTGCTTTCCTGAGTATCTCTCCATGTGAAATCCCACCAAGCCTGAGGGAGAGCACTGTGGTCTTTGTCGTAAAAGATCTTATGGTTTAAGAAAAGGGACAAGTACCATCACAAGGGACCTGGAAGAGATGCTGAAATGTTTTCAAAACATCTGCTTCATTTCACTGATACGGAACAAGAAGCTTCAAGACTCAGGCTCAGAAAGGCCAAGAGAGTGTCTCTAAGTGTTAGATCCTTGGCTCAAAGCTGTGATTTTTGTAAGGATAATCTGCCCGTTACGTTGAGAGGGCCAGCTCTAATATCAGAGGAAGGAGAGTTGGACCCTTCATAATCATAACAACCAGGTGCAATAACAAAGTGTTCCTTGGGCTGGACCAGAGCAGACACTATAGTTAATTCACAACGTCTTCACTTATTGCTCAGTATCGAAATCAATTAAAAGTATGAGTTCTAATCTAAAACTCATTTTTCAGCTTCCCCTGTCAGTTTTGTCTGGAGAGGGTGAGCTGCAAATAGAATTACCATGTGCAGTTCCAGAATATCCCACTAAAGGAATGCAGTGGGCCCCTCAGCCTCTTTCTCCAGTTTGATCAGAGCCCTCTGTGTGACCAGCTAAATCAACTCAAAGATCTGCCTCCCAAGCACATGTTTCTTCCTTTGTTCTAATTTTCTATGCCACATAATCTCTTTTCCACTTTGGAATCCTCTTCATCCTTGATGTCCCAGCACAAGAACAAGCGTTACCTCCTTCAAAAGTCTTTGTCTGACAACACCAACCTTCAGGAAGGATTCTTGTCTATAAACACATATGTGTCTGTTAAGTCACTTCAGTCGTGTCTGACTCTTTGCAACCCTATGGACTGTAGCCCACCAGCCTCCTCTGTCCATGGGATTCTCCAGGCAAGAATACTGAAGTGGGTTGCCATACCCTGCTCCAGGGGATCTTCCCAATCCAGGGACTGAAGCTGCATCTCTTAAGTCATCTGCATTGGCAGGCAGGTTCTTTACCACTAGTGCCACCTGGGAAGCCCATAGACATGTATAGCATTTGCTAATTGTATCACCTATGTCCAGCTAAAGGCCTGGAGCCTATTCACCTGAATGTTTTAGAGCCTGTAACTGCCCCTTAGGATCCTCCGTAGAACTCTAGCCCTTTGCAGAACAGTCTCTGTGTGTGTGTGTGTGTGTGTGTGTGTGTGTGTAGTGGTAAGATAGAGGAGAACAGGCAGAAAAAATATTCATTAGTATGGAAAAAGTTGGCTTAAAGCTCAACATTCAGAAAACGAAGATCATGGCATCTTGTCCCATCACTTCATGGGAAATAGATGGAGAAACAGTGTCAGACTTTATTTTTATAGACTCCAAAAATCACTGCAGATGGTGACTGCAGCCATGAAATTAAAAGACGCTTACTCCTTGGAAGGAAAGTTATGACCAACCTAGATAGAATATTGAAAAGCAGAGACATCACTTTGCCAACAAAGGTCTGTCTAGTCAAGGCTATGGTTTTTCCAGTGGTCATGTATGGATGTGAGAGTTGAACTGTGAAGAAGGCTGAGTGCCGAAGAATTGATGCTTTTGAACTGTGGTGTTGGAGAAGACTCTTGAGAGTCCCTTGGACTGCAAGGAGATCCAACCAGTCCATTCTGAAGGAGATCAGCCCTGGGGTTTCTTTGGAAGGAATGATGCTAAAGCTGAAACTCCAATACTGTGGCCACCTCATGGGAAGAGTTGACTCATTGGAAAAGACTCTGATGCTGGGAGGGATTGGGGGCAGGAGGAGAAGGGGACGACAGAGGATGAGATGGCTGGATGGCATCACTGACTCGATGGACGTGAGTCTGAGTGAACTCTGGGAGATGGTGATGGACAGGGAGGCCTGGCGTGCTGTGATTCATGGGGTCGCAAAGAGTTGGACACAACTGAGCAACTGAACTGAACTGAACTGACTGAGTGTGGAAAACAGAAAGTGACCAGAGTAGCACTGTGTATGCATGCTGAGTTCCTCCGTCATGCCCAGCTCTTTGTGACCACATGGACTGTAGCCCATCAGGCTCCTCTGTCCACGGGATTTTCCAGGCAAGAATACTGGAGTGGGTTGCAATTTTGTCTTCTAGAGGTCTTCCTGATCAAACCCACATCTCCTGCATTGCAGGCAGATTCTTTTCCACTGAGCATCCTTGGAAGTGCTGTAAAGTCAATCAAAATCATTCATTTATAGGAAAACATTTACCTGGTGTCTGAAGGTACAAAAGTATATGTGTTCTGTGAACTACTCTGTGAAGACAAAAGAAAATACAAATATAAGCCTATCAGTTTTTACCCAAAGCCTGAACTAAACTTCTGTGGGAAACTAAGATTATTGGGTACACATATATAAAATTAGCATGAATCAAAGACTTTATCTAATACATTATTTAATGAAGGAACTGGAAAAAATTATAATCTGTTTAGATGAAAAGTCAAAGAACCACAAATGTACATGGAATAAAAAATATTAACATGAGTTTGCAAAAAAAAAAAATGTTTTCCATAGGGCATAATCAACTTCATTGCACTGCTGCTGCTACTGCTGCTAAGTTGCTTCAGTCATGTCTGACTCTGTGGGACCCCATAGCTGGCAGCCCACCAGGCTCCCCTGTCCCTAGCATTCTCCAGGCAAGAACACTGGAGTGGGTTGCCGTTTCATTGCACTGGACACAGGTAATTAGCTTTTATCTAGGTAAAGTTATTTGTGTTGCTCTCAGTTTTCTGCAAACTACATTCTACTTTCAGAATTATAAAGCAACCTAATCAAAGACAGAAGATTACAACATGATTTTTTTTGTTTGCTTTGTTCAGTCACTAAGTTGTGTCCGATTCTTTGCGACCCCATGGACTACAGGACACCAGGCTTCCCTGTCCTTCACTGTCTCCCTGAGTTTGCTTAAATTCATGTCCATTTTGTTGATGATGTTATCTAACCATCTTATCCACTTATCGTTTCCTTTGGCCTTCAGTCTTTCCGAGCATCAGGATCTTTTCCAGTGAGTTAGTTCTTCACATCGGGGGGCCAAAATATTGGAGCTTCAGCTTCAGCATCAGTCCTTTCAATGAATATTCATGGTTGATTTCCTTTAGGATTGACTGGTTTGACTTCCTGGCAGGCCAAGGAACACTCAGGAGTCTTCTCCAGCACAATTCAAAAGCATCAGTTCTTTCATGCTCAACCATCTATATGGTACAACTTTCACATCTGTACACAACCTGATAGAATCAGATAATCCCTAGATGACCCATCATTTCATGGTAAGGATATTCATTAATCTCTTTAGTTCATTCTAAAGAATTAAATTGCTGATTTCACTCATCTCCCCAACACACTTCATTCAACCTTCTCTCAGTCATTTCTAGCTGTTGTTTGTCCAAAACATCTCCTCAAAAAAGCATCTCTTTCTTACCTCCCAGGACTTACACATGCTCTTCCCCTGCCCTTGATACTCTTCCTTCTCCTCTGGCCTATCTTCCCCTACCTAACTCTCCTACTCATCTCTTTCCTTCCTAGTGTCATTTCCCAATTCTCTTCCTCAAGTAAGCCTACTCGATCTCCTGAGTAAGAGAGGGCCCCCTGCCCCCGCCATCACACCACATTCCTAACACTGTCTAATGCTAGATGCTTGCTTGTTTTATCACTGTAAGCTTAACGTAGACAGAGGCAAGGTCTCAATTTATTTCCTGGTTGAGTAAAATAAGAAAAGAAAACAAACCAAAAAAATTAAGAAACAAGTGAATTAAGCTTTCACATTCTCATGTGTAATCAGGGAAAAGATCCCTGCTCTGCCCTCTCTAAAGATCAGGATAGAGTGACTACCCTGATGGTTAAGAATTCAGGCAAAGAACAACTCCAGGCTAACATTTTCCTTTGAATGAACGATTCTGATTGGCTTTACAGTGCTTCTAAGGTGGCTCAGTGGTAAAGAATCTGCCTGCAGTGCAAGAGAGGTGAGTTTGATCCCTGCATCAGGAAGATCCCCTGGAAGAGAAAATGGCAACCCACTCCAGTGCAGGGGACACGGGTTTGATTCCTGATCAGAGAACTGAGATCCCACCTGCCATGGGGCAACTAAGACTGTCAGCTCAGTTCAGTTCAGTTCAGTCGCTCAGTCGTATCCGACTCTTTGCGACCCCATGAATTGCAGCACGCCAGGCCTCCCTGTCCATCACCAACTCCTGGAGTTCACTTAAACTCACATCCATTGAGTCAGTGATGCCATCCAGCCATCTCATCCTCTGTCGTCCCCTTCCCCTCCTGCCCCCAATCCCTCCCAGCATCAGAGTCTTTTCCAATGAGTCAACTCTTCGAATGAGGTGGCCAAAGTATTGGAGTTTCAGCTTTAGCATCATTCCTTCCAAAGAACACCCAGGACTGATCTCCTTTAGAATGGACTGGTTGCATCTTCTTGGAGTCCAAGGGACTCTCAAGAGTCTTCTCCAACATCACAGTTCAAAAGCATCAATTCTTCGGTGCTCAGCTTTCTTCATAGTCCAACTCTCACATCCATACATGACTACTGGAAAACCATAGCCTTGACTGTACACCACAACAAAAGATCCTTCATTCTGTAACTAAAATAAATGTTTAAAAGTATCAGGATAAACATGAAGTGAGACCTATAGACAAAGACAAATGAGCCTGGCAAATAAAAGGCTCTTGTTTTGTTTCTCACTGTAAAAAAATTTCTTTAGCAATTTCCATCTATGACAGCCTTCTTTGCTCATGAGATAAGGTTCCAAACAGTCAGTGATAACAATCGTAATAGAAAGAATATTTAGAAGTTGCTTTAAAATAAAATTGATCCATAGGAAAAAAAAATGGACATTTCAGGGAGCATTAGAAAAAGTAAAAGTTAAAATAAAAAACACAAACATGAGGTCGGGCTGTATTTGTGAGCAAGGCTGTCAGTTAATTCAGTAAATATTTTTTTCCTATTGAGAATTATTTTGGAGTATTTAGGGAGGAGCTTGATAATGAGTTGTTTATTAGGATCTAAAAGCACATACAAAATGCAGTCACCTAGTTAAGGAAGAATAAATAATAGCCCATCATCAGAGCCTCCCATCTACCTGAACCCCAATCCCACATCCGGCCTTGCCTGAGACACTTGAAAGCTATCAATTTACTGCATGAACCATATGACGCTCATACAGAAGTCAGAGCTACTGACTCTTTAAAGTGTACTAATTATCCCACAATTTTGAAAGTGAGACCATATGGAAGCTGTTTTCCTTGTGTTTCTGATTCAAAGACAAAAGACATGAAACTGAACAAGGATTTTCTATATTCTATGTTCCTTGCAAATGCTACTCAAAGTTCACCGAATTCACAAAATAAAAAATGTCTAATCTCCTCCTGGTCAAAGGCTGTCTGGAATTCAAGTCCTTTTCTCAAGTCTTTTTATTTCAAGTGTCTTTTCTCCCTCTGAGCTGTGACTACTCCTACCAAGATGAGTACAGCTAAATTAAAAATGAACTCTTCTGACCGTTCAATTAGTTGTTGAGGCAACACAATGTGAGCAGCTGGTGAGATGCTTTAATTTGTCTTCCCAAACCCAACAGATGCACCGGTGGTCTAAGGACAAGCAGCTAATGACACAGAGCCTGTCTTCAGTGGACATGGCAGTGAGAATCCCAGGCAGGGAAGAGAAGATTTTGAAGGATGAGGAGAGACCATATCAGACAAGAGGGCTCTTCCTTATTTATCTTATCTGAAGCCAGAACTCAGTCTCTGGCTTCCAGATGGAAACAGCTTAGGACCTGGGACCAAAGTCAGCTCTATTAAATGAGGCTGTCATTTGTAGAAGCACCTAAATCTAAGACTAATACTGAGTTACTTTGAAAACTGAACCATTCATATGATTCAGCAACCTCACTCTTGGGTATAAATCTGGAAAAAATAAAAACTCTAATTTGTAAAGTTAGTATACCCCACTTCTGGGCATATATCCAGATAAAACTATAATTCAAAAAGTTAGTGTCCATAGCAGCACTATTTACAATGATGAAGACATGGAAACAATCCAAGTGCACATCAACAGATGACTGGCTTAAGAAAACGTGTTTTTACATGTGGCTTCCCTGGAAACTCAGATGGTAAAGAATCCACCTGCAATACAGAGACCCAGGTTTGATCCCTGGGTCAGGAAGATCCCCTGGAGAAGGGAATGTCTACCCACTCCAGTATTCTTGCCTGGAGAATTCCATGGACAGAGGAGCCTGACAGGCTACAGTCCAAGGACTTGCAAAGAGTCAGACATGACTGAAAGACTTTCACTTACTCACTCATACATATACATGTGTGTGTATACATACACACATACATATGTATAATGGAGTATTACTCAGTCATAAAAAATGAATGGAGTCTTGCCACTTTTAGCAACATGAGTGGACCTAGAGAATATTATACTTGGTGAAGTAAGTTAGAACAAAGACAAATATCATATGATATCATTTGCATGTTCAAAATAAAATATGATACAAACGAACTTATTTACAACACAGAAACATACTCATGGACATAGAAAACAAACTGAGACTTATCAAAGGGGATAGTGGTGGGGGGAGGGGGAGGGAGATAAGTTACGAGTTTACGTTTAGTGGATGCAAACTACTATATATAAAACAGATAAACAACAAACTCCTTTTGTATAGTATAGGAAATTATATAGTCCATAGGGTTGCAAAGAGTCAGACACTGCTGAAGCGACTTAGCACAGCAGAGTGTATATATATATATATAACCACTTTTGCTGTATGTCTAAAACTAACACAATATTATCAATCAACTATACTTCAGTAAACAAGCAAGCAAACAAAAACTGAACCAGACTATAGGATCATAGAGTTGAGCTTATTCAGAAATGTGCTGTGCTTAGTCATTCAGTCATGTCTGATTCTTTGCAACACTATGGACTGTAGCCCACCAGGCTCCTCTGTCCATGGGGATTCTCCAGGCAAGAAAGCTAGAGTGGGTTGCCATGCCCTCCTCCAGGGACCTTCCCAACCTAGGGATTGAAGCCAGGTCTCCCACATTGCAGGTGGATTCTTTACTAAAAGAGCCTCTTGATGAAAGTGAAAGAGGAGAGTGAAAAAGTTGGCTTAAAACTCAACATTCAGAAAATGAATATCATGGCATCTGGTCCCATCACTTCATGGCAAATAGATGGGGAAACAGTGACAAACTTTATTTTGGGGGGCTCCAAAATCACTGCAGATGGTGGCTGCAGCCATGAAATTAAAAGACACTTCCTCCTTGGAATAAAAGATACTTGCTCCTATGACCAACCTAGACAGCATATAAAAAAGTAGAAATAGAGACAATTACTTTGCCTACAAAGGTCCATCTAGTCAAAGCTATGGTTTTTCCAGTGGTCATGTATGGATATGAGAGTTGGACTATAAAGAAAGCTGAGCACCAAAGAATTGATGCTTTTGAACTGTGGTGTTGGAGAAGACTCTTGAGAATCCCTCTCTCAAGGAGATCCAACCAGTCCATCCTAAAGGAAATCAGTTCTGAATATTCATTGAAAGGGCTGATGCTGAAGCTGAAACTTCAGTACTTTGGCCACCTGATGCAGAGAGATGACTCATTGGAAAAGACCGTGATGCTGGAAAAGATTGAAGGCGGGAGGAGAAGGGAATGACAGAGGATGAGATGGTTGGCTGGTATCACTGACTCAGTGGATGTACGTTTGAGTAAACTCTGGGAGTTGGTGATGGACAGGGAGGCCTGGTGTGCTGCAATCCATAGGGTCAAAAAGAACTGGACACGAGTGAATGACTGAACTGAACTGAGATGTTTAGGTACTATTACATTATTAACAGAATTTTTATTCTTTTGCCTTTGTGCATGAACTTTGTCCTCACTAGCATACACTTGCTTGGAGGCAAAAATGAGAGCTTGTCCCAGACAGAATGCAAAGAGAAGGAACAAGGCAAAGCGATATGTGAGCTTTGTCATGCAAAAACAGGACTGGGCACTAAAGTGAAGGCCCTGCAAGCCAGGCAAGGGTCTTGAGAGTAAGTTTCCAAATCTTTACTTCTCCTTTGGTCTATGAACAAGACTGTCTATAGGCTCCATTGTCATCATGTTCTCTAGCAATGCAAAGAGAGATCCTTTCACTTCTAGCAGCAAGGGTGGGAAGCCAGCCATTTCATGAGAAACAGAAAAGATGTGAGTACAGTGTACAGTGGAATTGTGTCCCCACAAAAGATAAGCTGAGGTTCTCACCTCCAGAGATAGCATGTGAATGTGACTTTATGTGGAAATAGTCTCTACAGATGAATCCAGTTAAGATGATGTCATAATCCCATATGACTGGGTCTTTATAAATAAACAGCCATATGAAGACACAAACACAGAAGAACACCATGTGAAGACACACAGACACAGGGAGGACGCCATGACAGTGGAAGCAGAGACTAATGTGGCTTACAAGCTGATGATTGCTCACCAGCAGCAAAAGCTAAAAGAGACAAGGAAGGAGTCTCCCAGAAGGACAGCTCTGATGACACCTTGGTTTTGGACTTTGGACCTCCAGAACTATGAGGCAATTCATCTCTGTTGCTTCGTGCAACCCAATCTATGGTAACTTTTTAGCGGAGCCCTAGGAAATTAACACAAGTACTATGGATGACAGAAAAAGGATGAAAGCAAGAGGTGAATATCTGCATCCTTATTTCCCACTCTGGGTTTCTGCCTGAATGATGTGGGAAAATCAGGTAACCGGGATAGGAGTAGAGGGCCTCTCACCAAACTTCTCTGAGAACTTGGAAAAAGGCTACCTCAAAAGTCATGGGGTTCTCCAGGCAAGAATACTGGAGAGGGTGGCCATTTCCTTCTCCAGTGGACCACGTTTTGTCAGAGTTCTTCACTATGACCTGTCTTGGATGGCCCTGCACAGCATGGCTCGTAACTTCACTGAGTTGCTTATGCAAGCCCTTTTGCCACAACAAGGCTGTGTTCCAATTGATTTTGAACTGTGGTGCTGGAGAAAACCCTTGAGAGTCCCTTGGACTCCAAGGAGATCAAACCAGTCAATCCTAAAAGAAACCAACCCTGAATATTCATTGGATGACTGATGATGAAGTTGAAGCTCCAGTTTTTTGGCCACCTTAGGTGAAGTCCAAAATCAATGCGTCAGCAGAGCAGTGCTCCCTCTGGAGACTCCTTCCTTGTCTCTTAGCTTATGGTGTTTGTGAGCCAACTCATCGGAAAAGACCCTGGTGCTGGAAAAGTTGGAAGTCAAAAGAAGAATCGGGAGGCAGAAGATGAGATGGACAGTACCACCAGCTCAATGGATGTGAAGTTGAGCAAACTCCAGGAGATAGTGAAGGAGAGAGGATCCTAGAGTACTGCAGTCCATGGGGTTGCAAAGAGTTGGACACGACTTACCGACTGAACAACAACAATACCTAACAGGTGCCTTGTAACAGAGACTTCACAGGCAGTACATCGGGAAAGAATCTGCCTGCTGATGTAGGAGACTCAGGCTGGAAGAGACTCAGGCCTGGCAAGAGAAACTTGGTGGTACAGTGTGTCTGATAGGGGAACCCAAGAGGCTTAACTTTCCCAAGGCTCCTGTTGGTGTCTCTGTCTCATTCCTAACATCCAGAAAATGCTGGAAGCAATAGTACTTTATGTTAGAATCCCTCATTTATGGTCTTATTTTTCTCCTCTTCCCAGTCTTATAGATTTGTTTTGAATGGGTTTGGAATTCAACTTCTGATTTTCCAGTGAGATAACCATTTGCTAGTTGGTTAAACAGTGATTGCTTTTTTATCATGACAACATTGCAATTGACAGAAGCAGGTATATAAACTGCATTTGTGGTATCAAGCCTGGGTGACTGAATGAATAGTCAAATCGTTAACAAAAATTGGTATGCCAGAAAAAGCAATCATTGTTTAATCACTCTTTGCAATTGGCATACCAATTTTTGTTAACGATACGACTATTCGTTCAGTCACCCAGGCTTGATACCACAAATCCAGTTTATGCACCTGCCTCTGTCGATTGCAGTGTTGTCACAATAGTTCCTCTATGTGTTAAATGCCCTATCAACCCTTCTGAGATCAGCTTCTTGTCTGCTTTACTCATTCAAGAAATAAATAAAGTTAATGCTTAGTAAGCAGGAGTCATCTTTCTAGGTATTTGAGGTTTAAAAATGAGTGCAATGGAAATGATATCAGCTTCCATAGAGCTTTTACAGTCTATTAACAAGACTAGAGGGAGAAGGCAACGGCAACCCACTCCAGTACTCTTGCCTGGAAAATCCCATGGACGGAGGAGCCTGGTAGGCTGCAGTCCATGGGGTCGCACAGAGGCAGACACGACTGAAACAACTTAGCAGCAGCAACAAGACTAGAAATAAATGAAATGATTATCCAGATAGATTTCTATCTGAAACTGTCATAAATGCTGTGAAAAGAAACTTCAGGGTTCTGTGAGAGATTGTAATAGGACAACTGACCTAGTCTGGGCAGTAGCCAAGAAAACCTTGCCTGAGGAAGTGACATTTGATACCACATCCAATGAGAGAGCAGGAGTTACCTGGGTGTAGGTAGGTGGTAAGAGAGTGGGAGCTCATGGTAGGAAGCTATGTAACTGAACTTACTTACAAAACCAAAACATACCTACAGACCTGGAAAACAAACTTATGGTTACTGAAGGGGAAATGTGGGGGAGGGGATGAATTAGGAGTTTGAGGTAATCAATAAGGACCAATTGTATAGCACAGGGAACTCTACTCAGTATTCAGTAATAACCTACTTGTGAAAAGAATCTGAAAAAAGAAGGGATATATATGTATCTATAACTGAGTCACTTGCTGTATATCTGAAACTAACACATTTTTAATCGACTACATTCCAATATAAAATAAAAATTAAATTAAAAAAAAAAAGAAGCTTATATAAAGCCTGAAGGAAGAGTGAGCATGGGAGGAACCTGAAAACAGACAACAGGATATCAGGGGAGAAGGCTATAAGAGTAACAGTAAATGACTCTGGAAGGTCCACTGGGTGGTTCCATCTGGAAGACCACAGCCTCCAATCATCTGACTTCCCTGTCAGGTTCCTTTGCTGACTTCGCCTCTCAAGAGATGGGAAGGGTCAACATTAGAGATGATCTCATCTCCATTCAGTGATCCTCAGCTTGGCTGTGTGTGGGCATCACCTGAGGCACTGTCTGACATCCTGGTGCTGGGTCTCAACCCAGAGTCCCATGCAATGCATTTGGTTATACTCTGGGCATTTCAGTTTGTAAACTTTCTTCAGGTGATTCTAGTAATCAGTCAAGACTGAAAACCACCATGATACCTGGATGGTTAGCTACATGATGGCAAGGCTCTTCTTTTTTTCCCATCTCTTAACATCCCTCACCCCTGCCCTCATATTTAGAATAGTATCTGATGTAATGCTTATTTAAGAAAGGAATGGAGGAGGGAAGGAGCCAAGGAAGGGAGGGAGGGAAATGAATGAACATTTCAAAATATATGCCCCCATATATAAATGGAAGTTTCCATTTATACTTCTATCTCTAAGTAAAATAGCTTGCCCTTGCATCTAGTTTGATATAAAGCCTACTGTCTTGTAGCTATGGCTTCCCAGGTGGCACAGTGGTAGAGAATCTGCCTGCCAATGCAGAAGACACAAGAAATGTGAGTTCGATCCCTGGGTCAGGAAGATCCTCTAGAGAATGAAATGGCAGCCCACTCCAATATAACTGCCTGGAAAATTCTATGAACAGAGGAGCCTGGGGGGCTACAGTCCATGGCTGTAAAGAGTCAGACATGATGGAATGAGCACGCATGAACACTGTAGTTACAGGATCTCCCTCTCCTTCTGTTTCTCTCTGTTTCTATCTCTGTCTCTGTCTCTCTCTCTATCTACCACACCCTAGGGGTTGGATGTGCTCGTGGTTACCCACCTGAATATAACTCACAGCTTCCTTGGCAGATTGTCTGAATCTTGTGACAATCCATTGACCAATAGAATGTCATCTGAAATTACATATGCAAGTTAAAGTTAAGTCCTCAGAGACAAACCAGGTTGCTTTTCACCTTCCCTTTTCCCCTTTGAAGGGTAGAACATAGACACAGAGTTTGTGAGCCAGTTTCAACACTGCAAATGAAAGCAGCATGCCTTGGGAGGATAAAGCAATAAGATAATACGATGTTTGTCATAGTTTTGGCCATATACATTTGTCAAATGTTTAGCCATATAGAAAAAGTCACATAAAAACTAGCTTCCCTCCAGACAAGGAAAATAAATGTTATTGTCCATATCATTCAGGAGATAAAGAGATGAATGTATATTTTATTTAAGAGCCAGCCAGCAAAAGTAGCATTAGGAAAAAAAACAATGTTTATATAATAATTCAATGTAGGTTTCCCTCTAATAGTTGAACATCAATTCTTTGGGAAGCTTATGCATTGGAGGCCAATTTAGCATACAAAATATTATATTTTTATTATAGAATCTTATACTACTTCATGATCATATGCCAAATCATATTTGATATCAATTGAGCAAAAGATGAGTGGTGCCAGTGGTAAAGAATCTGCCTGCCAATCCAAGACATGCAAGAGAGGCAGGTCCCTAGGTTGGGAAGAAGATCCCATGGAGGATGAAATGGTAATCCATTCCAGTATTCATGCCTAGCAAATCTCATGGACAGAGGAGCCTAGCAGGTTACAGTCCATGTGGCTGCAAAGAGTTGAACGTGACTAAGCAGGCACACAAGAACATACACACACTCAAGAGCAAAAGATGAACATGGATGTCACACGCTCCATGGGTGTTCACCCTACATCTTAAAAGGAGTAAGCTATGACAGAGCATTTGTTATAACATTGAAGTCCTTGTTTTCCTCCTGTGCATTTACCCTCCAACAACCTAATGCTTCGTTTCACCAAATGTTCATGAACTTCAGGTAACAGATGGATACGGAAAATGCTTTAGCTGCTCTAAAAAGGAGTTCTGGAGTTATTCTCAGGATATAGTTTTTTGTCTTTAAATCAAGAGTATTTAAACTCTTTAAGAACAAAAAAAGAAAAGAAAAAATCAGGATATGTGAAAAAAGAGTGGGTAAGCATCATACCAGCTGGCACACTCAGGCCTTCAGTTGTTAAATAAGCTTGTGGGAATCCTTTTCATCTCTAAAATGACAACCATTCCTGCTGGGTAAAATTAAATGTGTTAAGGCACCAAAGCCCACTGGACCCTTCATGTGTCTGTACCTGCAAACTTTTGCTACATCCAGGTCAGTGAAGTGGGGAAAATGCAGCGTAGCTTCACTTACTCAAAAGTAGCTTCCAACAGTTCACTTCACATTTCACCTGAAACACAAAGTCATTGACAGAATAATGCCTTCCGCCTCCAAAGGCCTCCGTGTTCTAATCCCCGAAACCTGTGTGCATGTTATATAGCATGGCAGCAAGGGACTTTACAGATGTGGTTAGATGAGGATTTTGAGATGAAGCGAGTTTAGTGCATTGGACAGGTGGGACCAGGATAATCACAGGTGTCCTTATAAGAGAAAGGAAAGAGCGTCAAGGTCAGGGAAAGAGATGTGACTATGGAAGCAGAGGTTGGAGGGATAGAGGCCGCAAGTCAAGGAATGTTGGCAACCACTAAAAACTGCAAAGAGTAACCATACTGCAACCTTGCTGACACCTGATTTTAAGCCAGTGAAAGCTATTTCTGACTTCTTACAGCTAGAATTCTAAGACAACATTTTTGTGTTGTCTGAAGCTGCTATATGGTGATTTGTTAAACCAGCGATAGGAAATTGTCTTTTATGGAAAAACATATGAGTAAAACTATTATTTTAAGTATTTCATACAAGTAATTCTTTTCTTGTTTGGAGTCAAAAAAAATAAATTTTAGAATTTGGTTAAATCACATTATATTTGCTAATAAGTACTTCAAAGAAGTAACTACAAAAAAAAAAAAAATCACCTCTTGATGAGGGTTAAAGAGGGTATAAAAATGGTGGCTTAAAACTCAACCTTCAAAAAAGTAAGAGCATGTCATTTGGTCCCATCACTTCATGGCAAATTGTTGTTGTTGAGTCGCTTAGCCATGTCCAACTCTGTGACCCCATGAACTGCTGTGACCCCATGAACTGCAGCACGCCAGGCTTCCCTGACCCTGT
>NW_011494951.1:4479667-4479870 GCF_000754665.1 Bison bison bison | reverse complement strand
GATGAAAGTGAAAGAGAAGAGTGAAAAAGTTGGCTTAAAGCTCAACATTCAGAAAACAAAGATCATGGCTTCTTGTCCCATCACTTCATGGGAAATAGATGGAGAAACAGTGGAAACAGGGGCAGACTTTATTTTTCTGGGCTCCAAAATCACTGCAGATGGTGATTGCAGCCATGAAATTAAAAGACGCTTACTCTTTGGAA
>NW_011494951.1:4472676-4479567 GCF_000754665.1 Bison bison bison | reverse complement strand
CATCTCCAAGAACTTACTCAAATTTAAGTCTATTGAGTCGGTGATGCCATCCAACCATCTCATCCTCTGTCGTCCCCTCCTCCTGCTTTCAATCTTTCCCAGATCAAGGTCTTTTCCAGTGAGTCAGCTCTTCATATCAGGTGGCCAAAGTATTGGAGATTCAGCTTAAGCATCAGTCCTTCCAGCGAATATTCAGTGTTGATTTCCTTTATGATTGACTGGTTGATCTCCTTGCAGTCCAAGGGACTCTCAAGAGTCTTCTCCAACACCATAGTTCAAAAGCATCAGTTCTTCGGTGCAGTGCTGAAGCTGAAGCTCCATACTTTGGCTACCTGATCTGAAGAGCTGACTCATTATAAAAGACTCTGATGCTGGGAAAGAGCAAAGGCAGGAGGAGAAGGGGATGACAGAGGATGAGATGGTTGGATGGCATCACCGACTCATTGGACACGAGTTTAAGCACACTCTGGGAGATAGTGAAGGATAAGGAAGCCTGGAGTGCTGCAGTCCATGGGGTCACAAAGAGTCAGACATGATTTAATGATTGAAGAACAACAGTAAGAACTACATAAAATACGATGAAGTGGTTTATGAAAATAAGGTATTTTCAGTAAAGAATTTATGTGTTACATTTTATAAGATTAAGGTATGTAAGAAAGAAATTTGTCTTAGTTTCTCAATCAGCAATAATATTCTGTGTGCATGCATGCTCAGTCACTTCAGTCGTGTCTGACTCTTTGCCACCCTACGGACTGTAGCCCACCAGGCTCCTCTGTCCATGGTATTCTCCAGACAAGAATACTTGAGTGGGTTGCCATGACCTCCTCCAGAGGATCTTCCTGATCCAGGGATAGAACCTGCATCTCTTATGTCTCCTGCATTGGCAGACAGGTTCTTTACCACTAGCGCCACCTGAGAACTCCAATAATATTTTACTTTCATGTAAAATTGAGATATGAATTATGTATTTCTTTTATATAAGTATTGGCAAGCTCAAAGAAGAATACTATGCATTCATAGTTTTTTTTTATTTTGCAGTAAATAATTAGTCTACATTTTTCTCCTCCACTCTGTTGATCAACAGGGTCAAGAGCTGTTTTATTTTTTTCTTAAAAGGGAATTGTGAATTTCAGAAACTTTAACCATGACCTCATGAATTTAGTTGTTTTGAAAAAACATTGAGTGTGTGAGAGATGTCAATAGAGTTTTACTTTCAAAAATAAAAAGACAAATTCAATTTGGTACTTGACCTTAAGCATATTGTTTTCTATTAGCAGTGAGAAGACATATGCATAGAAAACATTGTTGACAATTGAATATATATGGTTTGTAATACCAAGAGAATTTATGTGTACTTTGAAACGTTAATAATAAGCATTTGAAGAAGTGTCATATGCTACTTGATTACATTATTTTTAATCTTTTACTAGATTATTTCATTTTTTCCCATGGTAAACATCCTCCCCTAAAAATAGAAAGAATATAAAATTCTTGCAACATATTTTCTGTTTATTGGGTATCAAGATTGTTTCAAACAGTAAATATGATTCTGGTAACTTGCCATGAAATTCACTGGCATCAGTGTTCCTTTTCCTATCTTTTTTCTTGTAAATGCAATTATTTTTTTTCCTGAGAAACAGAAAAAAATGTCAATGCATAAGTTTGCTGCCCTTCTGAAAATTTTAATCAGAACTCAGTGTTAAGTTGAACAAAATTAAACTAAAATATCCTCTATAACTTATTACAAGTGATTTGAACATACCTTTTTACATAAAGTCTGATTTTTTAATATGTTAAATAGATTCTCTATTACATAGGTTGGCTGGCAACTCATCAAACATTTACTAGAATTATTATAATGACATTTTCATACAAAAGATCACATAATCAACCCAGGAGCTCTTGCCGTGTTTACCTGAAAGGAAGATGATGACTTTTTTCCAAGTAACTTAACTTTGAAACTTGGGGGATTGATGTTTCCTGGACAAAAGGGCTTATATTTCATACACTGGCATCATATCACAGTGAATAAAAGTGAGACAGGGTGATTTTTTTTTTAATTTTTAGCTTGATTAAGAATCATAGAGTATGTCTTAAGGCCCTAGTTATTGAAATGGCAATGGAGGTATTCTTTGTGCCTGAGAGGATATGATTGATGAATTTATGGAATTAGGGATCTAGAGGTAAGCACAATAGATTTAGATTGGAATATTTAGGAGAAACCATTCAGGAAAATAATGAAGGAAGATCAGGTCTGGGCTAGATATTGAGTCTCTCTGTGTTTGGATCATCCAAATCTGGACTCCTGTTTTTTTGTGGGTCCAAGACTCATTGATTTCAAGTCTCTTACTATGGTGGACATTAAAGAGATTATCTATAGGAGAATATTAGTGATGTAAATATCTGGGCCACAAAGCAGTGGGAAAATTAAAGAAGGCTCACAGATACAATGACCAGTGCTTGAGCAGGAAACTGACCTTCTAAAGGAGTACAGCTCAAGGTGAGGAAACCCCATAGAGTCCTCCTGAAGGAGCACTGAAACAGAAAGGGAAAATCAAGAAAATAAAAATGCTGCTTTAAGCATGGAGCATTTAAAGATCAAGAAAGACTGTATCTTGAGGAACACAGGATAGAGGCATTGGAGCTCTTGGAATTCCAGGAAATACACATTTGAGAAACATCAACACCTTCACTTCAGCAATCCACCAGGGGTGTTTTGAGTCCCAGCTTTAACAAATGTGGGTCTGGGCAATAACCTTTCCCAGAAAGTAGATTTCACAGGCCTAAGAGAAGATAGCCTAGAAAGTGTATTAAAAAGCAGAGACATCACTTTGCCAACAAAGGTCTGTCTAGTCAAAGCTATGGTTTTTCCAGTAGTCATGTATGGATGTGAGAGATGAACCATAAAGAAGACTGAGCACCAAATAGTTGATGCATTTGAACTGTGCTTCTGGAGAAAATTCTTGAGAGTCCCTTTGACTACAAGGAGATTAACCAGTCAAGTATAAAGGAAATCAACCCTGAATATTCACTGGAAGGACCGATGCTGAAACTCCAATACTTTAGCCACCTGATGGGAAGAGCCAACTCACTGGAAAAGACCCCGATGCTGGCAAAGATAGAAGGCAGGAGAAGAAGGGATGACAGAAGAGGAGATGGTTGGATGGCATCACTGACTCAATGGACATGAGTTTTAGGACACTCCAGGAGATGGTGAAGGACTAGAAAGCCTGGCATGCTGCAGTTCATGGGGTCACAAAGGAATCGGACATGACTGAGCAACTGAACAATAAACAGAAAGTATGTGAAGTCATGACCACAAACTTATTGTCAGAGCTAGGAATGCTTGCTTAAGGGAGAATAGCCTTGTTGTCACTCAAACGAATCGCCAGTCCAGGTTCGATGCATGAAACAGGATGCTTGGGGCTGGTGCACTGGGATGACCAGAGGGATGGTATGGGGAGGAAAGTGGGAAGGGGGTTCAGGATGGGGAACACGTGTATACCCGTGGCAAATTCATGTTGATATATGGCAAAACCAATAAAATATTGTAATTAGCCTCCAATTAAAATAAATAAATTTATATTAAAAAATAATAAAACACACATACACATTAAAAAAAAAAAGAAGCTCACACAGAGCAGTTCTGGGTTTCAGAAACAAGAAACTCAAAGGGCAAATGGAAAATAAGATGCTTTGAATAAGTCAGTAGGAAATAAAAGGCATTTCAATCAAGCCTGTTGATAGGAGTTGGCACCATGTAAATTTCTAAACTTTGAAGAATAATTACCAACACTTATCAAGTGCTTGCTGTGGGTTGATCACTGCTCTGTTTCACAGGGATCAGCTCATTTAATTCTCACAACATTCTGATAAAGTGAGAGGCATTTTTAATATTTTTTCTACAGATGGAGAAATTCAGACCCTAAGAGCAAGTAACTTGCCCAAAGTCACACAGAAAATAAGAGGAAGAGCTGAGATACAGGCCCACAGGGTCTGGCTTCAAAGACAGCACTCTAATTACCATATATAAGACAAGGAAAGAATGAGTCCACAACAGAGGAGGGAGTTTTCCTGCCCTGCTATGAGATATGCAAGGTGTCATGTTAAAATCTATCAAGAGAAATCTTTCCCTAAGTAAGCTACATATTCTAGAAAACACATAAGCTGACATCTTCAAAGACTGAAAAGAAGGTGTTCTCTTCTGGGGGTGTATGACCAACCCTATATCTTATTCATCCTCTCCCTACCCTCTTCCCATCCCAAGGTGGTCATGGAGCATCATTCCAACCAATGAGATTCAAGCAGAAAAATTCTGGTTGCAACTTCCAAGAAAGCTCTCAATTGCCTAACAGAAAGTGAAACTCACCTAGTGTGGCTTTTCATGCATAGCCCTGTTTTCTTCTTCCTTACTGGAACTCAAGTGTGATGTCCAGAGGGATAGCAGCTTTCCAGGGACCATAAGGAGAGCCACTAGCTTAGGATAGCTCTACAAGAGTAGAAGATTATGAGCCCTTGACAGCATCAGCCAGCATCTTCCCCAGCCCTAGACTGGACACCTGTGGATCTCTTGTAGGGAGACAAATAAACCACAATCACTTAAAAGGTAAAAAGAAAAAAAAAATTCAGATAATTCTTTTGAGCACTTTATACAGATCATTCTCTTCATCTTTCAAGTCTATCAAAATGTTTAATAACCACCATACCCAAGGGAATAAATCCTTAATTCCAGTCACTTCTCAGTGGTCTCTTGAATCTTAGCTCCCTCCTGCTGTGTACATGTGTGATGGTGTTCATTTCTGTTTTGCTTTTTGGATCCCTGCTATTTGTGGGCATTTGCACTGTTGCCAGTTTTTACTATTATGAACATTTCCCAGCTACAGCACCCACTTTCTCATGGCTGCACTTGAGCTAAATATTACCTCCTTCCTCCTACTCTGGCCCCACTTATTTTAAAGGCTTCTATGACTCCATCTATAATCTATAAAAATATTTTTGATGAAAAGATACTCAATTTAAAATGATCACATTAATCACTCTTATTTGAGAAGGTGCAGTCTATTAGATGACTTTAAAATAAAAACTTTCTTACTACAAGCTTATGAAAAAAAGGTTTTATTTTGTTTCTACATTTTTAAACTTTTTACTTTTTACTTTTTTGTATAGGTTTTGATTCACCTGGAATTGGTTTTTGTGTGGTGGAGTTAATTTCATCTTTTGTTTGATTTGACCAATGTTGTGTCTATGACATTCAGTGAAAAATCTGTCTTTTCATCATTAATCTACACTACCATGTCTGCCATACTTAAAGCCTCTGAATCTATGTGGGTGTCTAAGTTTTCTGTCATGGTCTGTTTACTTATAATCCACAGTCCTTGTATCGGTAATCCAGAATCTTAAGTTCTTAAACTCCTTAAGTTTTATAATCAGGTGCAACAAGTAGTCACTTCATTCTCCCCTTGGAGAACCACCAATAGGCACAGCCTTTGCAATCCCCATATAATTTTCTAGAATCATCTCATTATGTTAAAACATAATTGTGATTTTGGTTTATATAACATAAGATATATACACAGTGTAGACTCTTTATCCTTGTGCATAATATATGTTTTTGAAGTTTTCCTAGATCTAAAAGATATCCTATACTGCAGAACTGGGTGCCATCCCCGGGTTGGGAAGATCCCCTGGAGAAGGGAATGGCTACCCACTCCAGTATTCTGGCCTGGAGAATTCCATGGACTCTATAGTCCATGGTGTCGAAAAGAGTCAGCCACAGTTGAGTGACTTCCATTTCCACTTCAAAGATATCCTATGTCAGATCAGACAGCAAAGAATCTGCCTGCGACGTGGGAGACCTGGGTTCGATCCTGAGTCAGGAAGATCCCCTGGAGGAGGGCATAGGAACCCACTCCAGTATTCTTGCCTGGAGAATCCCCATGCACAGAGGAGCCTGGTGGGCTACAGTCCATGGGGTCGCAAAGAGTAGGATATGACTGAGCAACTAAAACACACAAATCTTTAGAATATTTGAATACTGTTCTGTAACTTTCTCTTTAAAGGATTGGTATGACTTTTGTTGTGTTTATTGTTAGGTAATTATGCTTTTATACTGTTGCAAGCTTTTTAATTTGACTTCAGTTTGTATTAGTATATAAAAACAATTGATTTTTTTATAGATTTTGTATCCAGCAGCTGTGCTAAATTCTTCTTAATTCTAATATCGCAGCTATAGTTTCTTTTAATATTTGTAGCAATCTATTGCTGCATAATAAATTATCCCCCAAATCTAGCAGTCAAAAGCAATAATTATAATTTATTATTGTTCATGCTTTCAGTGGGTCAGTAATTCATATGGGGTACAGCAGAGAAAGATGTCTCTCCTCCACGTTGTTCCTAGATGGACACCAAGACTTGGAAACATCTATTTCTGCTTTATTGACTATGCCAAAGCCTTTGACTGTGTGGATCACAATAAACTGTGGAAAATTCTGAAAGAGATGGGAATACCAGACCACCTGACCTGCCTCTTGAGAAACCTATATGCAGGTAAGGAAGCAACAGTTAGAACTGGACATGAAACAACAGACTGGTTCCAAATAGGAAAAAGAGTGCATCAAACCTGTATATTGTCACCCTGCTTATTTAACTTATACACAGAGTACATCATGAGAAACACTGGGCTGGCGGAAGCACAAGCTGAAATCAAGATTGCCAGGAGAAAAATCAATAACCTCAGATATGCAGATGACACCACCCTTATGGCAGAAAGTGAAGAGGAACTAAAAAGCATCTTGATGAAAGTGAAAGAGAAGAGTGAAAAAGTTGGCTTAAAGCTCAACATTCAGAAAACAAAGATCATGGCTTCTTGTCCCATCACTTCATGGGAAATAG
>NW_011494951.1:4455635-4472576 GCF_000754665.1 Bison bison bison | reverse complement strand
ATCTAGTCAAGGCTATAGTTTTTCCAGTGGTCATGTACGGATGTGAGAGTTGGACTGTGAAGAAAGCTGAGCACCGAAGAATTGATGCTTTTGAACTGTAGTGTTGGAGAAGACTCTTGAGAGTCCCTTGGACTGCAAGGAGATCCAACCAGTCCATCCTAAAGGAGATCAGTCCTGGGTGTTCATTGGAAGGACTGATGCTAACGCTGAAACTCCAATACTTCGGCCACCTCATGCAAAGAGTTGACTCATTGGAAAAGACCCTGATGCTCGGAGGGATTGGGGGCAGGAGGAGAAGGGGACAACAGAGGATGAGATGGCTGGATGGCATCACCAACTCGATGGACATGAGTTTGAGTGAACTCTGGGAGTTGGTGATGGACAGGGAGGCCTGGCGTGCTGCGATTCATGGGGTCACAAAGAGTTGGACATGACTGAGCGACTGAATTGAACTAAATTGAACTGAAAGTCTTATTCACTTCCCAGCAATTAGTGCTGACTCTTAGTTAAGACCTTAGCTGAGGCTATCAGCTGAAACACCCACATGAGGTCTCTCCTTGTGTCTTGGACTTCCTCCCAATATGGTGGTTGGGCACCAAAATAAGTGTCCTGAGAGACAGAGAACCATAGCACTATTTCTCCTGGACTCTGTTGATCTGGGTAGTCACAAATCACCTCCCAGATTCAAGGAAAGGGAGCATAGATGCCACCTCTCTCTTGGAGGAGTGTCAATCACTTGCTAAGCAGCTTTATATGCAGCATCATTAGTGAGGCTGCATTGGCATATACAACTAGCCACAGTATTATAGACATAGAGACATTATCTGCAAATTATGACTTTGTTTTACTTCTGCTTTATTGACTACACAAAAGCCTTTTTACTGCATAGATCAGAACAAACTGTGGAAAATTCTCAAAGAGATCAGAATACCAGAGCACCAGACCTGCCTCTTGAGAAACCTGTATGCAGGTCAGGAAGCAACAGTTAGAACTGGACATGGAAAAATGGACTGGTTCAAAATTAGGAAAGGGGTCTGTCAAGGTTGTTTATTGTCACCCTGCTTATTTAACTTATATCCAAAGTACATCATGCGAAATGAAGGGCTGGATGACGCTCAAGTTGGAATCAAGATTGCTGGGAGAAATATCTATAACCTCAGATATGCAGATGACACCACTGTTATGGCAGAAAGTGAAGAGGAACTAAAGAGCCTCTTGATGAAGGTGAAAGAGGAGAGTGAAAAGGCTGACTTAAAACAATATAAAAAAACTAAGGTCATGGTATCCGGTCCCATCACTTCACGGAAAATAGATGGGGAAACAATGGACACAGTGACAGATTTTATTTTCTTGGGCTACAAAATCACCATTGATGGTGACTGCAGCCATGAAATTAAAAGACACTTGCTTCTTGGAAGAAAAGCTATGACAAACCGAGGCAGCATATTAAAAAGCAGAGACATCACTTGGCCAACAAAGGTCCATCTAGTCAAAGCTATGGTTTTTCCAGTAGTCATGTATGAATGTGAGAGTTGGACTATAAAGCAGGCTCAGTACCAAAGAACTGATGCTTTGGAATTGTAGTGCAGGAGGAGACTCTTGAGGGTCCCTTGGACTGCAAGGAGATCCAAGCAGTCAATCCCAAAGGAAATCAACCCGGAATATTCATTGGAAAGAGATGCTGAAACTGAAGCTCCAATACTTTGGCCACTCAGTGGGAAGAGCCAACTGATTGAAAAAGACTCTGATGCTTGGAAAGATTGAGGCAGGAGGAAAAGGGGACAACAGAGGGTACGATGGTTGGATGGCATCATCAACTCAATGGACATAAATTTGAACAAGCTCCAGGAAATAGTGAAGGACAGGGAAGTGTGGCATACTGCAATCTATGGGGTTGCAAAGAGCTATACATGACTTAATGACTGAACAACTAGGAAAACTAGGCAAAGGACAACAATACTGCTTCTTACTATCCCAGTGAAATCTGAGTGAGCCCGCCTAGTATGCTGGCCTCTCCTATGAGTGGGAGGAATTATTTCCATATTTACTTTCCAAGCAGAAGTCATCCATGTGACAACCTATAGGGGTAGGATGGGATGCAAGATAGGAGGTAGGTTCAAGAGAGAAGGAACATATGCTTACCTATGGCTGATTCATGTTGATATATGTCAGTAACCAACATAATATTGTAAAGCAATTATTCTCCAATTAAATAAAAAAAATTTTAAAAGCTAGTGCTTAATGCTATCTTTGACCTTCCCAACTGGTTCTATTTCCTGCCTCCTAAGACTTTGGAGAAGTTGTAGCAATGCAAGGAATTTCATTCAGTGAGTTTTTGGCAAAGGACAATGGTAGGGTTTTACTTTTGGATGAGGCAGATTCACAAAGGCCAACTCTCTTTGCTAAGGGAATCGAGGAAACTTCAGGACACAGGTGCCAAATTCCACACAGAACTGATCCTGGAAATGAATATATTGAATCAAAAAATACCAGAGCTGATGGGAACTTAGGTTATTATCCACCTCTTCCGAAAAACAGCCGTGGCCTCTGGCAAAGTTGGACACTAGTTAAAACGGCAAGAGCAGATTCTAACCAGTACTATAGCATTGCAACAGGGGGAATGGTCCAGTATAGTCAAGAAGAATGCTCAGCAGAGCCTGGCTAAAATTTGTTCAGGAGAGAATCTTTTGCCACATCTAAGGATCAAACACCTGGCCCAAGGTCACTCTTGGAAATAAGAGAAAGAAAATAAGGGAAGAAACTGGAGCAAGACCTTAATTTCCTGACTTGCACTAGCTGGTATCATTTTCTGGGCATAAAGTATACACTTGCAAAGATTACTTACCCATCGTCATAACCAGCCCCAAATCTAGACAGCCAGCTACGCATGTAAGCCATTCCAGCTAAAACAAAATAATAATATGCATCCTCTCTTCACTCACTCAGATGAAAGTGACATATGGAGCAGGCTCCTTCTCAGCACATGATCCATAATTCACAGAGAAGTGCTGCCTACTTCCTCATTAGCTAAATTGTATTCATTGCAGAAATCAGCTTTTGGTAGCACTATCGATCAGCAGGAAGTACGATGGAAAAAAAAATTAACACAACTTGAAAACTCGAGTCTCGGGGTGCGGCTTACCATCTGGGAATGACTTATTAGAAAAGAAGAAGGAAACACTGTCCATGTAGTATTTTCCCATTTTTACATGTGCAGCCAGTCCTCATTAATCTGAGCCCCCAAACAGGGAGTTTGTGGTAGTTCAGAGGTGACATCTGTGATATTAATATTCTACCTAAGACATTGAACTTGGGACCTTACAGTTTCTAGTGCAAATCAAGTATGTTTTCATCCACTTCTTTCATGGTTTTCATACATGTTCATGTAGATAATATCTACAATGCAAACAGTGGGCAAAATGAATGTATTTAAGTTCTTTTTAGAAAATTCTCACATTTCTGTTGCTTTGGTAATTTTATCCTCCTTTTCTCATTTTTAATTGACACCACTTTATATGATAAGCACAATTTCCTTTTTATTGTATGCCATTTTACCTCAAAAAGACCCTTTCTGCCTAAGTAGCAGATATATGTTTTTAAATATATGTTTAACGTAAAAATGCAATAAAATAAGGGTTTTAGGCATAGTACTTTCCTCTGAGAAAGTCACAGAAACAAATTATGTAAAGCACTTGTTATTGAAGATCCACGTTATCTTTCCTTTTGTGTGTCTCCAATAATTGAATAATTAGCACTCTGCAAGTAAATTGAAATGAAATTACACTCTCCTAAATCCAAGTTATTTTTAATAAATTCCTGTTTACTTGCAATTTCAAGATAATTTGTATTTCACTCTGTTTTTTTTAAATCCATTCACTCCTTCAGATGAATCATAAATGGGTTGACTAGAGATGTAAACTGTTTCTAAAGAATATGAATTGACCTAGATAATTGAGTGAGAATCTGAAATTAATGGGAGAGAGGATCTATCATGAGGCTGGAACAATAGTAGGAGGTAATAACATGTAATGATTCATTCTTTTCATTCACACTTCTGTGTCTGTTATAAATTTCCATTTTGTTGCAAAGTGATTTCAAGTTAAAGCTAATCATCAACTGGATATCAATGCTTTTATTGTGGCAAACATACGATAAATACCTCCTTATCAATGTACTATGTTGGTGGAAATCCAAAGAGAAATCGGAACCAGACTCCTACCATCTGAAGGACTTGTTCTAGTTGGAAGGGGATATAGAAAATAGATACATGGCAATTTATGTTTCCTGCAGTTACTATAACAAGCTTCCACAAACTGGGCGGCTTCAAACAACAGAAATGTATTCTCTCATGGTTCCAGGGGCCAGAAGTTCAAATCAAGCTATCAGCAGGGCTATTGTCTGTCCAGAGGCCTTATGGGAGAATCTCTTCCAACTTCTTTTGGTTCCTGGACATCCTTGGTGATCGCTGACTTGTAATAGCATCTCTTCAGTCTCTGCCCCCATCTGCACATGGTACTCTTCTCTGGGTCAGGTTATGTCTTATAAGAATACCAGCCCCCGGATTTAAAACCCACTTTAATCTAGTATGCTTTCATATTAATTTAATTACATTTTCAAAGACCCTATTTCCAAATAAAGTCACATTCTGAAGTCCTGAGTAAGTGTGGATTTTGGAGGATGGGGGAACACTAGTTAACCTACTACAGGTAGTAAAAATGCCACTGAGGAAAGAGAGGTATGACCTGAGTTGAACTGTGAACCCCCAAAAGTTCAGAACAAGATGGAATAGAAGTCAGGGTACCAGGCATCAAGGAAAACAGGACAATACATGTTTTACTGCTGGGTCCAGGCTGCCTGCTCGTCCCCACACCCTGTCTCTTTTCCAGCCAAAAAAACGCTGACTTTGTTCACACGGAATTTCTTACCTCTCCTGGGACATATGGTAATCTTTTAAATCTCTGTGAAGTGGTAAATGGATATGTGTGTCTCTGTAATTTCTATTGAGATCCCAAAGCTGGGACAATAGAGGTTAATTGTCCATATGTACTATCAAGGTGGGTGGCAGGGGGAGGCTTCCCAGGAAGCTCAGTGGTAAAGAATCTGCCTGCTAAGCAGGAGACACGAGTTTGCTCCTTGGGTCAGGAAGATCCCCTGATAAAGGAAATGGCAACAGCTCCAGTATTCTTGCCTGGGAAATCCCATGGACAGAGGAGCCTGGTGGACTACAGTCCATGGGGTCGCAAAGAGTCAGACACGACTGAGCGACTAAGCAACAGTGACTGTTAAGGGGATACAAGCCCATCTCAGCCAGATCTTCTGAGAGATGGACAAATCAAATCCTGAGACCCCAAACTCGTTACCAACCTAATCGTTCACAAGAACAGCCCAGAAAGTCAGCAAGCAGCTCTACTGGAGAATTTTTTTCAAGAAAGTCATCAGTCTAGATGGAGGGTAGAGGCAATTTTCCTCTTCTCTCTGGGGAGGTGAGTGAGGAGGCCCTGAGTTCCGCTCTTGACACTGGAATCCACTAAGTGCAATGAGAGCTTTCTAAGGAACGGAGTCATGCCTTAAAGAGTGGCAGGGCACAGGGGTGGTGCTGGACCCTTGCCCACATGGAAAAGCCTGGCTGGAGCTGCTCCGGCAGCACGAAAAGGACAGACAGCTGCTGTGGGAACAGCACCTCCCACAATGCAGCAAGAGCGTGCTTCCTGTGTGTCTCGGGAGGCCAAGGAGAGCAGCTAGACTAGGCTTGTCTCAAGTAGACCTTCTTCAAGAGGTCTGCCTGCAGGGGACAGCAGACAGCAGCAGAAAATGACTGGAGGAATCTCACCAGAAGCAGGTACAAGGGTGGAGTCAAAAGACATCAGTAGAATCAAGCATCATCCTTCTCAGTAAATTACTATAACGGGACAGCCATGGCACTGTAAGAAATTCCTCCAACTCCCCATGAGGGAACACTCAGCATTTAGACATTTGCCATGTCAAAGAGCCTTCATGGGAGAACTACAACTGTGCCAGAGACATAAAACTGGACCACTTTCTTTTCTTTCTTCCACCCTCATGTGCAACAGAGGAGTCCGAAACAGCAGATACAAACAGAGATGTGGAGAGTAGAAGAATTATCAGTACAGATAAGGTTATGCTGTATCAGACACATGCACGCACGTGTGCGTGCACACACACACACACACACACCTCCTTTACTTAAATAAAAACTCCTTTCCCATACATGCTATATGTCCATCTCAGGAGCTTTGCTAGTTGCACTGATTCTTATAACTCCCACCCAACAGGTACACAGTTATTTGGCTAAAAGAAGTCGTATGGCCACAGCTAACTTTAAGTACATGTGTGGTCTCACCTGTTCTGAGGAGAAAGAGCTGGCATGTCTGTCAGAAGCTCTGCTGCTGCTGCTGCTGCTGCTAAGTCATTTCAGTCGTGTCCAACTCTGTGCGACCCCATAGACAACAGCCCACCAGGCTCCCCATCCCTCGGATTCTCCAGGCAAGAACACTGGAGTGGGTTGCCATTTCCTTCTCCAAAGCATGAAAGTGAAAATTGAAAGTGAAGTTGCTCAGTCGTGTCCGACCCTCAGCGACCCCATGGACTGCAGCCCACCAGGCTCCCCTGTCCATGGGATTTTCCAGGCAAGAGGACTGAAGTAGGGTTCCATTGCCTTCTCTGGTCAGAAGCTCTAAAGATTACCAAAACAATCAGGGATAAATGAGCAGTCTGCATCCTCCCTTTCTCAGTGCTGGTTTCTGAGCCTTTTGACTGGACTCAGAACAAGGCAGGGGAGCAGACCAAGAACCCACAGTCAAATCCAGCTGACCTGTGGTGAGACAACTGCTCAGTCAAGCCTAATCTAGGCCAGCTGAACCACAGTTTCCCTGCAGACACAGAGAGTGAGAACACTTGCTCATTCTTAAAAGCCACTGAGTTTGGAATGGTTTGTTATAGAGCATTGTCTCAGAAAGAGCTGACTAATGCATACCTAAAAGTGATTTAAAAGTACCTACCCAAATAAATATCACTCCAATTTTGGAAAGGGGGAGATGACAGAATGGGCTTTATAGCAGAGGAAGGGAACATTTTCAAGTGCTTTAAGCTACAATCTATTCAATTCAGCTCATTCAACAGATCAGTTATGACTCTTCTCCCTTTTCATTCTATTTGTCTTTTTCCTACAGGTTATCTCTATGTTTAAAAAAAAAAAATCCCTACTATTCTTTGAAGATCCGAGTTTCATGTTACCTCCTCAGTAAAGAATTTCCTGACTTGATCAGAGCTTGCATTAATGCCCTCTCAGGGTACTTTGTTCATGCTTCCAGTTAAGGACTTAAGGAGTTTATCTACTAGACTGGTCTAGGTGATGTAAGTGTTGGAAATGACATAGAAGACGTTTTTTCCTATATCTTCCTTTCCTCCTAGACTAGGTCCTCCTTATCCATTCATTGCATCCTTTACTTAACCTGTATTTATTGACTAGCTGCTGGTGCATAAGCAAGAACAAGATAAGACAATGTCACACATGTTCTCAATGCTTTTATTAGCATCACTATATATTTGTTAGGCTATATGGCTAAACAAGTCTAGGGAAGAAATTCATTGGTGGAGGTAGATCATGAACTCAGTATTGGTTTTTATGTGTTTTTGTGGACAACCAGATGAAAAAGGCCAAGGGAGAGTAAAATCACAGGGTGTTTTTTCAGGAAGAACTACCAATAACATCAGGAATTCATCTCTATGTGGTGGCTATGGATTTGGATGACATCATACATTGCATATACCTGAGAGAAAAGAGTTCTCAGACATTGCAGAAAACACACAAAATGCAAAATTTGAGTGTAAGTGCATCGAGAAACAATCTTCTCCACTGCTCTATTCTTAGTGCCTAATAGTGCATAAGAAGGTGTTCAGTAAGTGTTTGTGAAAGTTCAAATAAATGAATGAGTTTGAGGGCCAGATGGAGAAAGAGAAACAAGAAATCAAACCACTAGAAAGTGCCTGAATCAGGATTTGCATTAAGCCTCTGATTTCAAAGCCTTTACTCTCTCTACTGTGTACCACTGTCTCATTAAAGGTGAAACGATTATTTAAAGAAAGAACAAAGGCAGCGATGAAGTGCAGATCTAGGAAATGTAGTCAAGACCAATCTGTGTTTCTTTTGCTGATTTCTTGAGATTGATTTAAGAGCAATGGGGAGTCTTTGCTTCTCATGAATAAGACCCAAAAAAAGAAAAGCATAGTATTATTACCTGACCAAGAATCAGACCTATAGTCAAAATGCTGAGTGCCTGTTGTATTTTTGTTATTCTTCTCAAACTCACATACACACACACAAACGCACACACACAATTCACATATACAGGAGACAGAAAGAAAGAAGAAATGAAAAGGGAGGAAGGAAGGAGAAAAAAAAAAGAATAGAAAGAGAGAGAGAGATGGAAGGAGAGGAAAACAGCAGACTCAATTTCCCTAAAGCTCTGTCATGTTAACCTAATTGCACCATTAATGATGCCCACTTATTTTAATGGAGATTTTGATTATATAATTTTTAACAATTAAAATATGTCAGAGAGTAGTATTGTTCAAATGCTAATTGCAAACTATGCTTATTAAAATGGCAGAAGAGAAAGTCTAGATCATTGACCTGTTCTCCTGAAGACCCTCATCCAAGACTCTCTGGATGCATGAGTGATCACCCCAAGATCTCTCTTTGTGGGAGATATTCTAAGTGCACAGGAAGTTAAAAGTAGAGGTCCACCTTACAGCGGGGCTTCCCAGGTGGCTCAGAGGTAAAGACTCTGCATGCCCAGCAGGACAAGCAAGTTTGATCCCTGGGTCAGGAAGATCCCCTGGAGAAGGAAATGGCAGCCCACCCCAGTATTCTTGCCTGGAGAATTCTGTGGGCACAGGAGCCTGATGGGCAACAGTCACTGGGCTTGCAAAGAGTAGGACATGACTGAGTGACTAACACAACACTGTGTTAATAATTGTTAAGACCTCATCATATTATAAATTTTAAGCAGACAGGAATTGAGCCAGTTTGCACAGAATTGTATCACTTGCCATTGTACCTGTATCACTTGCCTGTATCACTCACCTGCCATTTAAAAAGAGCTCTGTATACATCAGATGAGTAATTGGACTGATGGATGGTAGACGGATGGATGGTTGGATGGATAGGTGTATGGAGGGATGGATTGGTGGATGAATGAGTGGACAGTAGGTGGGTGGGCAGATAGATGGATGGATGGATGGATGGACAGGTGAATGAATGGGTAGATGCATGGATGGATTCTTAATGAAAGCATTGAATAAGTCTTTGACTCATGCAATTGGAAATCTCCCTGACTGAAGACTGGCAAGTACAGGATGCCCTGAATCTAGGCCTAACATTGACTTAACCCTATCCTCCCTGTTTCCATGCTCACAGTGGCCTGAGATCAGCACCTATTGGCATTTCTGTTCTGATTTCTATTTGCCTGGCTAAGACCTACTGTTCACCTTGATCTTGATGCCTTATACATTCTAGTAATCTGCTTGACTGTCTGCTTGACTGTCATTTTGTGGGATGAATATAATTTTGATGCTGGATATAATATGGGTCCAAAGTCCAGCTTTCCCAAATCTATGGTGTATGATTTTTCTTGAGTTGTTTGCACTTTTACAATCTTCATAATGACTATACAATTATATAGTATTCTTTTTGTAGGTTATGAGAGACTATGTGAGAAAAAAAAAAAAAACACAGAGAAACTCTATTTCAGAGAACATAAATGACTTTCCCAAGGTTGAAAATCTCTGGGAGATGGTGAAGGACAGGGAAGCCTGGCATGCTGCAGTCCATGAGGTGGCAAAGTCAGATACAACTGAGCAAGTGAACAATAAAAAGTTAAAAAGAAATGAAGTTTTAAAAAATACCTGAGATTTCCAACTAGGTCCAATTTTTTTTTTCCCCTTCTTGATCATTTTTCATTCGTATACTTTTTAAAATCCAGGATATTTTCCATTGTTCTCCAAGGATTACAGCACATTCAGGCCTATATACATTTGTTCCTGGTCTGAATTTAAGCTTTTCTTCATTGCTGATGTTCAATTTAAATCTTTTGCTCCCACTTCCTAAAATAAAAAAGGATCAAATAATGAAGAGACATGGAACAAATGAAGAAAGACATCATATCACAAGAAATCTTGATTACTCTACTTGGAAGGCTGTGTTACTGCAGAACGGTATGCGGGGAGCTTTGGAGGAAAGTATTCAAAAAATTAGCCAAGGTTAAATAATCACTATGAATGTACCCACGCTGAACAGATTATAACATTCAAAGAGAAGTTTTATACAGGATGGATAAAAATGTTATAAAATTAAAATTAATGAGAATAAGTTTGACATTCATGTGTTAGCTTAGATCAACATGGATACGCAGAAAATGGCACATCCTGCAGAGGAAAGGGAGCCGGGAGGGCCGATGTGATATTGACGGATGCCTTCTGGGCATATAAAACCAATCTCCTCCCTGCCTGGGGTGCTCTCCATGTGCAAACTCACACCTGTCTAAAGTCAAGTTCAAGTTTCTCACAGCTTCTCTGTCTCCTCCTCCCAGGGCTAGGTCCGTTTTTAATTTTTTCTTTGTAATCTTTTTGTTCTGTACTCAGAACCAGTTCTGGACTAAAACAGAAGACATGTAACTAGGATGGTGTATTTGAAAAGGTAAAGACTGACTGTCAAGTGAACTTGCATTTCTGCTCTGGCTTGGTCCAGCTAGGTGATGCTGCATTTTTCTGTCTTACTTTCCTCATCTCTATGGAGATGATGAGAAGCCTTTATCAAAGCCTTGTTGGAAGGGTTTAGTGCAGTTTAATGCCTGGGAACAATGTTTAACACATAGTTTGCTCCTCCGCGGGCTTCCCTGTTGGATCAGATGGTAAAGACTCTGCCTGCAATGAAGGAGATCTGGGTTCGATCTGGATCAGAAAGATCCCCTGGAGAAGGGAAAGGCAACTCACCCCAGTATTCTGGCTGGAGAATCCCATAGACAGAGGAGCCTGGTGGGCTACATCTATGGGGTTGCAAGAATCGGACACAACTGAGCAACTAAAGCACCACCAGCACCATCAATGTCCAGCAATGTCTTAAACAAAGCCTGTTGAGAAACCCACTGCAGCGCACACAGAATTAGAGGAAACCACTTCAGCATTGCCACTTCCACCCTAGAAACCCCACCTGGTCACCTCCAGCCTTTCAAGGAACGCAGGAAATGTCCTTATTGGAGGTGAAGCTCAAAAACCTTACTTCTTGCTTGGAGCAGGTGACATCCACCTGCACCTTTGTTCCGCTTATCTGGTCCTCACTACGAGGGCAGAACCAATTCACTTACTATTACATTGGCTGTGCCTAGAATTGGGACCAGCAAGGGTATTCAATACATGTTTGGTGAATGAGTAAATGAATCCAAGTTGTAAATGGGGAAGTGCTCCCTCCCTCCAGCCCTTCGCAGGTAGAGAGAGAAATAGAGCAGAGCCCTGGAAAGTCTTAACCTTCGTAAGAGACAAGTATATGGCAGGGATTTTAGGAGGGGAAGAGAAAAATAAAAGCAGCTCTGCCCAAGAATTAAAGGTATGAATGGGCCTAGCTGGCAGGGTAGTACAATGTCATCTAGTCTATCAAAACGGTGCCAGTGTGCCTGCCAAGGTCATCCCATGAAACCATCACCTGCATCTCCCTCTCACTGCCCCACAGGGTCCCTGCTCTTCCTCTACTGGAGAGAAAGAGAAAATGAATACGTGTGGAGGAAACCCACACCACCCAACTGACCATGCTTCCTCTAGTTCCTCACCAAGTTCAGTCCATATTCCAGGATTCCCAGAAGTTTGAGGAAACCTAAGAGACAGCCTCAAATAACCATAAGGGCTAACTCTGAGCACTCACCATAAGTAAGGCGGAGTCAGCTCGCCACATCTATGGCCTCACTTAACACTCATGAAAATCTGTGAGGCAGGTATAGCCACCAGCCCATCTTACAGATGAGAAAACCGCAACACAGAGGGTTAAAACTCCCCAAGTAGCAGTCCACGGCTTGTCTTCTTATTTCTCGTGTTTGTGACATTAGGGAGGAATGCAACTTCTCTCCTAAAACAAACCTGATGGGTCTTGTAAGGTCTCTTTTCTCTGTCCATGCCATATATTGGACTCCTTTTTTCCTTTCTTGACTTCTCTTAAAATCCTATTTATTTTACAATTTTTCTGCCTATTTCTGAGAACTCCTAGCTTTCTTTCTCTACCGTGGACTCCGTTATTCTTTGGATCTGGGGAAAACTGAACATTCAGACATTTAAACTAAATATTTAAACTGTGGATTTTCTTCTCACATCAGTACAACATACAGGAAAGGCCTGGAAGCCTAAATGAGGGTGTTAACCTCATGTGACTTGACCTCTGGCCCACCTTCAACATTTTTTTTTTTTTTTGCATATTCTCAGTTCTTTGTATTAGTTCTTCTTTCAAAGGAAGATGAAAAACAAGACAAAAGAAGACACACACAAGCACTCACACTCCAACAGAAACATTTATCTTTTGCATTTCAACCCAGCTTCAGCCAACACTGGCAACTGTCTATTGTTGTTCATTCACTAAGTTGTGTCCCACTCTTTTGCAACCCCATAGACTGTAGCCTGCCAGGCTCCCTGTCCACAGGATTCTCCAGGCAAGAATACTGCAGTGGGTTGCCATTCCCTTCTCCACGAATCTTCCCGACCCAGGGATCAAACCCAGGTCTCCTGCATTGCAGGCAGATTCTTTACCATCTGAGCCACCAGGGAAACCCAGGATCCTCTATATTCCAATATAAAAGAAACATTTTTTTTAAATCTAGATTATCCTAATTAAAAAAAAAAAATGAGCCAAACAGCTCTTGTGAATGAAAGCCTTTCTTGCAGGGGACAGCACAGAGATTTCCAGGAAGTCACTGCTGGGGGCATTTTTTTTAAATTAATTTATTTTAATTAGAGGCTAATTACTTTACAATATTGTAGTGGTTTTGCCATACATTGACATGAATCAGCCATGGGTGTACATGTGTTCCCCATCCTGAAGCTCCCTCCCACCTCCCTCCCCATCCCATCCCTCAGGGTCATCCCAGTGCACCAGCCCTAAGCACTGTGTCTCATGCATCGAACCTGGACTGGCGATCTGTTTCACATATGATAATATACATGTTTCAATGCTATTCTCTCAAATCATCCCACCTCGCCTTCTCCCACAGAGTCCAAAAGACTATTCTTTACATCTGTGTCTCTTTTGCTGTCTCACATATAGGGTTAAAGAGGATCCTGGGCAATAAAAAAGAACTAGACCAGGAGGCAGGAATCGTGTATAGGACTGAGACTGGATATAGTCACTTTGTAAATCCTAACCAGACCCCTGACTTCACTGTGACAAGCAAGCCTTTTAACCCTTCTGAGCCTTCATTAATCTCTTGAGGCTGTAAAAGTTTCAAACAGGTGGTTTGAAATGACAGACAGATGTTTATTCTCTCACTGTTCAGGACCTAGATCAAGGTGCCCCAGGGTCCGTCCTTCTTTGTCGCCAGGGGAGAATCTGGCCTCTCCCCCTGCTTCTGGTGACTGCCTTGCTTGTGCCTCACTCCATTCTCTGTCTCTGTCTTCATTTGATGCTGTCCTTGTGTGTTTCTGTTTGCATCCCTCTTCTTATAAGAATAATATTCACTGAATTAGTACCCACCCAACTTCTATGACCTCCTCTTAAGGCAATTACATTTGTAAATTCCCTATTTTCAAATACGGTCACATTCACAGATTCCCAGGGGTGATGACTTGAATATCTTTTTTGGGGGGAAAGATCACATTTCTACCCACCACAGAACTCATGTCCCCATTCCCTACTTAACCTCATAGTATTTGCTATGAGGGTCAATGAAATAAAATCATGACTGCATAGACCAGGTCACTTGGGTGTTCATATATCTGAACAATAATAATAATCTTCATAGTGTTAAGGTTCTGTATTTACACAATAGAAAGGTGGTGGTTCTTTCATTGCACAAACATGTTTCAAACGCCTGCACTGTGCAAAGCACTGTGTGTGGTGCTGAGGATCACAGATAATAGAAGACCCACCCTCACTGGAAAAGACCCTAATACTGGGAAAGAGTGAAGGCAGGAGGAGAAGCGGGTCATGGAGGATGAGATGATAGGATGGCATTACCAACTCAATGGACATGAGTTTGATCAAACTCCAGAAGATAGTGAAGGACAGGGAAGCCTGGCATACTGCAGTCCATGGGGTCATAAAAAGTAGGACATGACTTAATGACTGAATAACAGCAACACCTCCCCGAGAAGGAAGGGAAAGTGCTAGGCCTATCCCCCTGGCTCTGGAGGATTCATCCCCACCAGGCTGGTGGGGAGAATTCAAGGATCCCCGCAGCCTGACCCAGGTTAAGAGGTTGTCTTGAAGGCTGGAGGTGGGACCAACTCAGCCCTGAGATCCTGACTGGAATCCTGATATTGGCTGGAGTCAATGATATTGAAGGGGACAACAGAGGATGAGATGATTGGATGGCATCACCGACTGGATAGACATGAGTTTGAGTAAGCTCTGGGAGTTGGTGATGGACAGAGAAGCCTGGTGTCCTGCAGTCCATGGGGTCGCAAAGAGTCAGACACGACTGAGTGACTGAACTGAACTGATCTCATTATCCTTAAAACCTACTTCCAACCTCTCTCACCTCTGCTGTCCCCATCTGTCCTCCACCCTCTCTCCTCATGTCCCCAAAAGTGGGCTGTGAAGGCTTCACTGGTGCTTTAGTCCTCATTTCCTCTCCACTGGAGCTCTGACATCACTGCTCCTCTTTCTCTCCTCCCCGGGGACCATCAGAGAAATGGGCAAACCCTCCTCTCCACCCACAGTCAACCATCTTGATGGAGTTTTAATAGGAAGCACCTCCTCTGTTGTGGTCTGGGAGGCGACTCCTCTCCACTCCTCTCCAAATGTTGATGCTGATAGAGTCACAAATTAAACAAGACATTGGGCTAAAAGCCCTTGAGCCTTTCTGCGCATCAGGCATTTTGCAACTGCATGCAATTAAAAAATAATCTAAGTAATTTGCTAAAAGCAGATGGTGAATCCAGGTTCAGCCTCCTCCCTTTTATCATCTGTAGACTCCAGAACAATGCCCAGGTGGTGCCTGACAGGACAGTTCTGGAAAACACTACTACCCAACTTTCCAAGTCTTAGTCTGAGGGGACCCCCTTAAACATGACTCAGCCACCTTCCACCGGCTCCCCTGGACTTCCTAGGTGGCTCAGTGGTAAAGAACCCACTTGCCAGTGCAGGAGATGCAAGAGATATGGGTTAAGTCCCTGGGTCAGATGTTCCCTGGAGTAGAAAATGGCACCACACTCCAGTATTCTTACCAGGAGAATCCCATGGACAGAGGAGCCTGACAGGGTACAATTCATGGTGTTGCGAAGAGTCAAAGTACATAGAACACAGACAGCATCTTCATTTTGACCTGGGGAAACTCTTGAAGTGAATTTTCTTTTCACTGGAGTTCAAAAGGGTGGGGATTCCCATTGAGAAGATGAATGTCAACGATGGCCCCTCAACTGACCCAGAGTGGAACTCTCCATTAGGGTCTTGTTAAAGGTCCTCTCAGCCTGAGATGGTTTTGCATTTTAAGTACTTGCAGTAGAAAAGTAGATATCTTTCTTTGGGGTTCCATATCTGGGTTGACACCTGACTTATACCAATATCAGTAAACCATGTTTTTTCCAAATCTGAATCATACCCACCACCAGAACCATGCGCCCTCAGACTGCAGAGTGAGCGAGTAATCACTTCTTGTACTACCCGGTTCCAGTAAAACAACTCCAACCAGCCATTTGCTCAGTCACTGTGTGTATTAGTTGTGCAAGTTACATCTAACGCTTTGTGACCCCATGTGCTGTAGACCACCTGGCTCCTCTGCCCATGGGGTTCTCCAGGGAAGAATTTTTGAATTTTGAATTCAAAATTTTGAGTTGCCATTTCCTTCTCCAGGGGATCTTCTTGACCCAGAGACTGAACCCAGGTCTTCTGCATTGCAGGCAGATTCTTTACTGTCTGAGCCACCAGGGGAGCCCTCAAAGCTACTGGTCCACCCCCAGCTCATTGACTTTTAAATCAATGCAAATAGATGTCATTATCATTAGTGTTAATAAAGCACAGCTCCAAGCTACAGGGAGACAGAGTGATATCTTTGAAGCATCAAATGTCTGAGAGCGTTCTCAGTTCAGTTCAGTCATGTCAGTCATGTCCGAATCTTTGTGTCCCCATGAATCCCAGCATGCCAGGCCTCCCTGTCCATCACCAACTCCTGGAGTCCTCCCTGTCCATCACCAACTCATGTCCATCAAGTCGGTGATGCCATCCAGCCATCTCATCCTCTGTCATCCACTTCTCCTCCTTCCCCCAATCCCTCCCAGCATCAGGGTCTTTTCCAGTGAGCCAGCTCTTCGCATCAGGTGGCCAAAGTACTGGAGTTTCAGCTTTAGCAACATTCCTTCCAAAGAAATCCCAGGGCTGATCTTCCCAGGCCCGATCTCCTTCAGAACAGCTGGTTGGATCTCCTTGCAGTCCAAGGGACTCTCAAGAGTCTTCTCCAACACCACACTTCAAAAGCATCAATTCTTCGGTGCTCAGCCTTCTTCATAGTCCAACTCTCACATCCATACATGATCACTGGAAAAACCATAGCCTTGACTAGATGGACCTTTGTTGGCAAAGTAATGTCTCTGCTTTTTAATATGCTATCTAGGTTGGTTATAACTTTCCTTCCAAGGAGTAAGCGTCTTTTAATTTCATGGCTGCAATCACCATCTGCAGTGATTTTGGAGCCCCCAAAAATAAAATCTGACACTGTTTCCACTGTTTCC
>NW_011494951.1:4444857-4455444 GCF_000754665.1 Bison bison bison | reverse complement strand
GATATTTCTCCTGGCAATCTTGATTCCAGCTTGTGCTTCTTCCAGCCCAGCGTTTCTCATGATATACTCTGCATAGAAGTTAAATAAGCAGGGTGACAATATACAGCCTTGATGTACTTCTTTTCCTATTTGGAACCAGTCAGTTGTTCCATGTCCAATTCTAACTGTTGCTTCCTTACCTGCATATAGGTTTCTCAAGAGGCATGTCAGGTAGTCTGGTATTCCCATCTCTTTCAGAATTTTCCACAGTTTATTGTGATCCACACGGTCAAAGGCTTTGGCATAGTCAAAAAATAAAGCAGAAATAGATGTTTTCTGGAACTCTCTTGCTTTTTCGATGATCCAGCGGATGTTGGCAATTTGATCTCTGGTTCCTCTGCCTTTGCTAAAATCAGCTTGAACATCTGGAAGTTCACGGTTCACCTATTGCTGAAAAACCTGGCTTGGAGAATTTTGAGCATTACTTTACTAGCATGTGAGATGAGTGCAACTGTGCAGTAGTTTGAGCATTCTTTGGCATTTCCTTTCTTTGGGATTCTTTGAAAGGGTTCTAGTTCTGGCAAATTTAAGCAGACAGTGATGCCGGGCAAATTTCTCACCTTGCTGACTCCAGTGTTCTCATCTGTAAAATGGAAGTTCATAGCTACCTTATGAAATAAGTAAAACACTGTGTATAGACCTTGGACCACAGAACTCAACAGAGATGGTCTACGACAATATTACAATAATATGTAGTCCAACCTAGGTCAGAAGGGTCTGATTTGAGCTTTTGGTCAGTTGGCTCCCTCATGTATTTAACCTCATTATACTGAGTTCATGGAGGTTTCTATATCAAATGGTGTCATCAAAAAAGAATTTTCTCCAGCCAGTCATCAAAAAGGAATTTGAACCTGCTGATTGGGGAGCTACTTCATGCCCCCCAGTCAGCAGGACCAAGAAGACCAAAGAGAGCACACAGATGGACTTGGCATCACCCTGCAGGCACAGCCTCCTTCTACAAACCATAATGCAAGCTACAAAAATACAATCAAATTCCAAATGTATTGGCAACGTTTTCCCTCTGTATAATTGTCACTGAAACAAGTTACCTGGTAAGGGGTTACTTGAAAAGCCTTCTCTAGTAGAGATGAACATCTCGTTGTTGTTAACCACACCTCCACAGTCTGGAAACACTGGCTAGCTGCTGACTGTGTAAGGAGCAAAGACAGGAAGAATGAAATTCCTGTCTCACAATCCCATCTATGTGTTCACTCTGAGCCATAGAATCTTCTAGATGGTCCCTTGGGTCACCCAGGTAAAGAAACACTGATGATTTTAAGAAATAAGCTCTGGAGGGTTGTCATACCCTCCCCCAGGGGATCTTCCCGACCTAGGGATTGAACCTGCATCTCTTATGTCTCCTGCATTGGCAGACAGGTTCTTTACCACTAATGTCACCTGGAAAGCCAATTAAAAATAAATAAACTTTAAAGAAAACAACATAATTTCCATACCCTTCTGCAGTACAAATCCATTTCTCCAAAATACCCTTCCTCCTGTTAAGTGTCTTCACTTAGAAATAGTTTGTTGTTCATATTACTGCAGTGATTGCTTTTTTGTTTGCAATTTGAGGAAAGGGTTGAGTTTCACTTTTGAAATGAACAAAAGTAAGGCACACAGATTGCCCGGGGCATGGACAGCCTTTTGGAGCTAGAAGTGACTTGAGATGCAGGGCCCCCTGGGAATTTACAGACACCTTGGAGGAGGATTTCAGAGTCCTGACAGCCCTTCCTGGCCCTCAAGGATCAGAGGACCAGGACCAACAGCCAGGGTGTCATGACAGGGTGAAGCATGCCCCAAGGAGCATAAGAGAGGCACAGTCAGGGATGTTTTCCTCCTTTGCCAACAGAGAAACTTCAGTCTATCAAAGGATGCTCAGTTGTGAGAAAGGCATACCCACCAGCCATCTCTGAACAAAACTGTGGAGGATGCAGGGTCCACCCCCTCCTTGGCTAACCTCAGAAGCTCCTTCCACGAGTCACCCCGGGAATCACTACCACCCCAGGCCCCTTTCCAGTCCTTCAGTTCTACTCCATGTACCTTTGACACACGGGCAAGTCCTTCTCAGGGGCTCTAAACACAGAATCACAAACAAAAGAGCACAGCTTTAGCTGTCGATGGGAAGAAGAAAGCCAAACAAGGAAACAGCCCACAAGTGCCCCAAGTAATGGCAAGGCTTGTGAAAATAATGACTATGCGTGTCTGCACACTTGGGCCCGGGGGACCTCACCCCAGCCCACCCCCACTCGCACACACACAGACACTGACACACAAACTACAAAGATAAGAGAGGAGGAAGAATAAAAGGAACAGCACAAAATCAAGTTTGAACAGACCTCCAGCCCTGGAAGGGACTGGAGAGAGAAGCACGTGAAGGATGCCCTTTTTGAGAACAAAAACGAAGGATGACCCACCACCATGAGTCATGGGTGCAGCTCAGTTTCTCTGAATGCTGTCACCTCCTGTTTTAGGAGACGTGATGGGTATGCAAGAAATTATAAGTTAAACATCAGCAAGCTTGTAGTTCCGAAAAATAAAAATCCAACCTTCATCTTGGTAGCCAGAGGGAGGAAAAAAATTGCCTTGATTTAAATCCAAATTGTGCCTCTTACTCACTTTGAGATTTTGGGTACCTTTTCACTGCCTCTGTGTTGTCCCGCATAAAATAGAATTAGCATCACCATCTCCCAGAATTAGGTGACCATTATTCCAGAGAGTTCAGGTAAGTTCCTGAAACAGAGTAATTAGTAATAAAACTAACAACAGTAAAAATGAACATAGAAGTAACAATGTCCACTGTTTAGAGATTAATTGGCTTTAACTTGTTTAAAAGGCAGTTAGGCAGAGGGACTCTGGGGCTAGATTTCAGAGAAACAATACAAGCAGTGCTTTATAAACCAGATGGTGTGAGTTCTGATGCCCAGAGCTGGCATTTCCTGTTGATATTGGGAAAATTAAAACTTTCTGTGCCTCAGTTTTTAGATTTTTAAGTGGTATAGATAGAGTTCTACTGGAGCTGTGTGTTAAACATGATCACACGAAACACTCAGAAGAGTGTCTGGAATATTATAGCTGTTATATGAGTATTAACTGTTACACACTTAGAATGATTGATTCTTAATCCAACCTGGACTCCAAAGGGCTTTATAGAGATAAGCATGATGTTCAGATGTTCTTCAGAGTTTCTGTCTACAAATGAGATTGTTGAACATATTACCATTTTATTTATCTGAGGTATGGTTTTCCATGCACTAATTCAGAGGAAAAACAGTGTAAAAATGTAGTTCCTTGTAAGACAGTTTTCTGAGTTTGGAAATTGTAGATAAAACTCCGCGCTATGGTCTTATTGTCTGTGTCCTCCCCAGACTCACATGTTGAAGATCTAATGCCCAATGGGATAGTATTTGGAGGTGATAACCTTGGTAGGTGTTTAGGTCATGAGTGTGGAGCCATTGTGAATGGAGCTAGGTACCTTATAAACCACCCAGTCTATGATACTTCATTACAGCAACCTGAAAGGACTAAGACACTCAAAGTATTAAGGTATCTAATCACTTAAATATATCCTCACATTTATTCAATAAATTTTATTAACTTCAGAAAACTAAGGTCATGGGATCTGGTCCCATCACTTCATGACAAATACATGGAGGAACAATGAAAACCGTCATAGACTTTATTTTTGGGACTCCAAAATCACTGCAGATGGTGACTGTAGCCAGGAAATTAAAAGATGCTTGCTCCTTGGCAGAAAAGCTATGACCAACCTAGATAGCATATTAAGAAGCAGAGACATTACTTTGCCAACAAAAGTCTGTCTAGTCAAAGCTATGGTTTTTCCAGTGGTCATGTACAGATGTGAGAGGTGGAATGTGAAGAAAGCTGAGTGCTGAAGAATTGATGCTTTTGAACTGTGGTGTTGGAGAAGACTCTTGAGAGTCCCTTGGACTGCAAGGAGATCCAACCAGTCCATCCTAAAGGAAATCAGTCCTGGGTGTTCATTGGAAGGAATGATGCTGAAGCTGAAACTCCAATACTTTGGCCACCTGATGTGAAGAGTTGACTCACTGGAAAAGACCCTGATGCTAGGAAATATTGAAGGTGAGAGGAGAAGGGGACGACAGAGGATGAGATGGTTGGATGGCATCAGCAACTCAATGGACATGAGTTTGAGTAAACTCTGGGAGTTGGTGATGGACAGGGAGGCCTGGCATGCTGCAGTCCATAGGGTTGCAAAGAGACACGACTGAGTGACTGAACTGAACTGATTAATTTCACTCCATACACCAAGTACCAAGCTGGGTGTTGGAGGTTTGGAGCATAGATAATTCTTGACTATGTCATTCAGTCACTTATGTCTTCAAACTTATCCATTTATACAAAAGTTCATTTAATTTCAAAATATCAGATGGTTTTTGCCAGAACCTAAGTAAATTTAAATTTCAAACATTAAAAATTTCAGCCTTCAGCTGAGCACAATTTTCATTTTTTTAAAAAAATAGTGAATTCCAATTCAGCATCACCTCTTTTTTTTTTAAAGAGATTTAATTAAGTTTGCAAGTGTCAATGTTTTGCTTCTCATTTAAATCACAGGTGACTTATACCTCATCTTAGACCCATTACAGTGCAACTCCAGTGGACACTTTTCCCTTTACATCCCTCAGTTAAGTTTTGAACTTGGGGAGAAGAATCTGACTAAACACCAGCACATTTCTAGAACCATGGCACACATACAGTACCTGGTTTTATGATGAAATAATCTGTTTTAGAAATCTGCCAAGAGAATAATTTGGGTTTTTTTTTAAAGGGTAGGTAATACATTGCTCAAATAAATCTGATTCATGGAAAGTTTAGAAGTTCCTTTAGAGAGTGTTTGCAGAAAATCTGTTTTTTTTGTTGTTGTTTTTTGTTTTTTGTTTTTTGTTTGTAATTGCCTCTCATGAATGAGCAACCAAATGGCATATTCAGAACACAGTTCAGTTCAGTTCAGTTCAGTCACTCAGTCATGTCCAGCTCTTTGCAACTCCATGAACTGGAGCACATCAGGCCTCCCTGTCCATCCCCAACTCTTGGGTTTACCCAAACTCATGTCCATTGAGTCAGTGATGCCATTCAGCCATCTCATCCTCTGTTGTCCACTTCTCCTCCTGCCCTCAATCTAGAGTTTTGCCAAGAGAATGCACTGGTCATAGCAAACACCCTCTTCCAACAACACAAGAGAAGACTCTACACATGGACATCACCAGATGGCCAACAGCGAAATCAGATTGATTATATTCTTTGCAGCCAAAAATGAAGAAACTTTATACACTCAGCAAAAACAAGACTGGGAGCTGACTGTGGCTCAGATCATGAACTCCTTATTGCCAAATTCAGACTTAAATTGAAGAAATGGGGGAAACCACTAGACCATTCAGGTATGGCCTAAATCAAATCCCTTTTGATTATACAGTGGAAGTGAGAAATAGATTTAAGGGACTAGATCTGATAGACAGAGTGCCTGATGAACTATGGACGGAGGTTCGTGACATTGTAGAGGAGACAGGGAGCCAGACCATTCCCAGGAAAAAGAAAAAAAAATAAAATTCAGAACACAGGACACTATCAAATAAGGGCACAGGAGTCATATACAACTAAGTTTAAATTTCAGTGTTTTTTTTTGTTTTTTGTTTTTTTTTAATGGAATTGAATCCAGGATATCAGGTAAGAAATCAAATTCTCCTCTGAACAGTTCGCTGAAGTTCTGAGGTGATACAGCCTTGCTGGATGAAACTACCTGGATGGGATCATGATGACATCTCCTCTATCTATAACCTTGGGCAAGTCACTTGACTTCTCTGAGCTACTAATTCTTTGTATTTCTGAACCAAAAAAAATAGTATCTCTCAGGAGTGTGAAGTGGGCCCTTCTAATGTCAGCTCCTATCCTCCCCAAAGAGAACAAATCAAACCAAGAAACCCCTCCTTACTGCGCACCTGGCATTTAGGCCAAAAACAGTCCTTTCCCCCAGCTCTGCCCCCTCCCCGGTGCTGAAGCTGAGTACATAAGCACATGTGCTTTGGCAAGGCGGAGTGTTTTTTCAGCTGAAATGGTGCTGGTTCAATTAGCTTAGCAGTTTGCAAAGAAGATTCATTCAAAACACTGAAAAGCAAACATTGGCAAAATGGAAAGTTATTTCCTAGCTTGCTTTGAAGATATTTTAAACACCAAAACCCAACAGAAAAAGAGCTAGAAGACAGTTCCATGGTCCAACTGAAGTAGAAGTAGCCTCAGATTAAAAGAATCCATACAGAAACAAGGGCATTTCACACTCAGATTGTGAGGTTGCAGGCTCCTGTGTGGGCTTCCCCGGTGGCTAAGACAGTAAAGAATCCACCTGTAATGCGTGAAACTCCCAGGGAAGATCCCCACCAAGATGTAGGGTGCTGGGTCCAGGCCTTCCCTCATTATTTTTTATTCTTCTATTTAATGTTTATCTTTTCCTTCCTTTCTTTATATTAAATGGCTTGTTTTAGTTATTCCCCCCTTTGTGACATGAAAGCCAGCTGGAGGCAGAATTGATGTTGTTGTTGTTCAGTCACTAAATCGTCTCTGACTCTTTGAGACCCCATGGACTGGAGCACACCAGGTTCCTCTGTCCTCCACTATCTTCTGGAGTTTGCTCAGATTCCTGTTCATTGAGTTAGTGATGCTATTTAACCATCTCATCCTCTGCCACCCCTTTCTCCTTTTGCCTTCACTCTTGCACTCCAAATCAAAGAGAGTGATTGGCAGATGGGCAGGTGATCAGAAAGAAAGCAAAAATTCCAAGCCTTTGGGTAAAATTACAAATGCAACCAAACTTAGCCACTTGGGATAGCTGGGCTGGAGTCACAGACTCTGGGTTTTTACTGTAACTTCACAAAGGAATACCTATCCCCTCTGTGCCTCGGTTTTTCACCTTTGAAATGAGAAGCATGTCTTCTGGCTCAGAAACTATATTCAGAATTGAAGTCAGGGTGACATGTTAAAAGTGGAACACTACAGGGACTTCCCTGGCAATCCAGGGGTTAGACCTCACCTTCCAGTGGAGGCAGTGCAGGTTCGATCCCTGCGGGGAGGGGAGCTAAGACCCCGCATGCCTCGTGATCAAAACACCAAAACATAAAAAATAGAAGCAACGTTGTAACAGATTCAATAAAGACTTTAGAAATAGTCCACATCAAAATAATCTTTTAAAAGAAGTTGAACACTTGACTATAACTGGCTTTCCTTTCTCTCCAAAAATCACGTGATGGACACAGACAGCAAAAGGAGTCAATGACAAAAGGTAAAATCAAAGGGACACCTCCTGTGTAGACCCTTCCATGCACCCAATCTAACTAGATGCCTGGCTCACCCTTGAGTCCCTGCAATGGCCACACTTGTGCTTGTATGACCTGAGAATGAGTGTCTGACTAAATGCTGCCTGTCACCTCCCTGCAAGCCTCCCCTCAACCAATTCCCATTCTGCATGCTCGTTAACAGTGGAAACAGGAAGTCCTGTTGAGATAGGGAACATTTCCATTTCGATGGATGAGAGGATGAGAATATTCATGACATTCTTATAATCCATTTGTAATTATAGCACTGATGATGTTTTATTCATTGATTTTTAGACTGTAAACTCACATAGAAGAGGAACTGGGCCTCTTAGAAGCATTAGCTCTAATACTATGGCTCACTGGTGCTCAGGAAATGCCCTTTAAATAAAACAGCTCAGGAGAGTTGGGAAGATAACCTATCCTGTTACATGGCTACTGAGGGCTTGGTCTGGGATTTACACTCACTTGCCCAGTTAGGCAGAAAAGACGATTCTAGAATTCAATTGGCCTAGCACGGAAAGAGTCAAATTCTGATCCTATTGCTAAGTCCTAGTTTTTGCATCCAGAAAAGAAAGTGAAAGTGAAAGTTGCTCAGTCCTGTCTGACTCTTTGAGACTCCATGTCAGAGCAGGTGAGGAGTGTTCAAGAGATAACTGTTTAGTAAGTGAAAGTTGCTCAGTCATGTCTGACTCTTTGGGACCCCATGGACTATACAGTCCAAGGAATTCTCCAGACCAGAATAGTGTAGTGGGTAGCCTTTCCCTTCTCCAGGGGATCTTCCCAACCCAGGAATGGAACCCAGGTCTCTCACATTGCAGGCAGATTCTTTGCCAGATGAGCCACCAGGGAAGCCCATCAAACAGGAAACTAATGTATCCGGAAAATGGGAAACTAATTCCTGTCTTGCTATTCACAAGGTTCTTTACTATTAGTGGTGAATGTATCCAAGGGCTTCCCAGGTAGCTCAGTGGGTAAAAAACCCACCTGCCAATTCGGGAGACATAAGAGACTCAGGTCTGATCCATGGGTTGGGAAGATCCCCTGGAGGAGGGCATGGCAACCCACTCCAGTGGGTTGAATCCCATGGACAGACAGGAGCCTGACAGGCTACAGTCCGTAGTCACCAAAAGTTGGACAACACTGAAGCAACTGAGCACACACACAGCCAAAGTCAGTGGTTCTTATCAGAGATACACTGAGGGCAAGAGGAGGAACTTAGGAAAGGTACAAAAAGACTGATGAAACTAAACCAGTTTATTTTGTGCAATATCCAGACACCTGAATCCTGCCTCCTGCTATCTTTCACAAAAGAGTCTTCCAGATGGCACTGGACGAAGGGAGACAGGGAGCTGGAGCCGTCTTGCCCAGAAATCCAGTCCAGGAGCCAAAGTCACTTCCTTCTCTGCATACAATCTCCTTGCTCGTGCCTTGTTTTCCAGAGCTGTGTGTTACATCAGCACACAGTGGGATGCAATTAAAATGTGTGTCATGAAGCGTAAGTATCTCTACAGTCTAATTACAGGTTAATAGAATGGACCCAGAAAGATCACCTAATTAATCTTGGAAGGAGATGCATATGTTTAACGATCTTTCAATAAAGGTGCTATGCTCCCTCCAAGAAGATTGTATTGTAAGGAGCTTAAATTCAGGAAAGGAAATTCATTTCTGAATGAGTACATACCATCAACATCAAACTCATCAAATATTAGAGTCCATCATTTTTATGGTCAATTCCTGTTTGTGAGTGCTACTGATATTGTGAAAGTCTTTAATCTCCCCAATTTCAAATACACATGTTTTACATTTGAAACATTCATTCAGCACATAATTACTGAGTGTATTCAAATTGCAATTATGGCCAGGAACCAATAATTAGATGTGTCAACATCACCTGAATCCTGATGGTGACTCTCCTGATCTGTTCCAAACGTCTCCTAAATAATGTCTTTTGCTCAGATGTCTCCCAGTTGTAATTTAACCACAGGCAAGGGCATTTTGGCCAGATGATAAATGTTGTTGTTCAGTAGCTAAGTTACATCCAACCTTTTGTGACGTCATGGATTGCAGCATGCCAGAATTCCCTGTCCTTTACCATCTCCTAGAGTTTGCCCAAACTCACGTCCTCTGATTTGGTGATGCCATCCAACCATCTAATCCTCTGTCATCCACTTCTTTTGCCCTCAATCTTTCCCAGCATCAGGGTCTTTTCCAATAAGTCAGCTCTTCACATCAGGTGGCCAAAGTATTGGAGCTTCAGCTTCAACATCAATCCTTCCAATGAACGCCCAGAACTGGTCTTCTTTAGGATGGACTGGTTGGATCTCCTTGCAGTCCAAGGGACTCTCAAGAGTCTTCTCCAACACCACAATTTGAAAGCATCAATTCTTCAGTACTCAGCTTTTTTATGGCTCAACTCTCACATCTGTACCTGACTACTGGAGAAAGCATGGCTTTGACTATATGGACCTTTGTCGGCAAAGTGATGTCTCTACTTTTTAATATGCTGTCTGGGTTTGTCATAGCTTTTCTTCCAAGGAGCAAGCATCTTTTAATTTCATGGCTACAGTCACCATCTAAAGTGATTTTTGAGCCCAAGAAAATTAAATCTGTTACTATTTTCACTTTTTCCCCATCCTTTTGCTATGAAGTGATGGGACCCAATGCCATAATCTTAGGTTTTTTGAATGTTAATTTTTAAGTTTCACCTTCATCAAAAAGTTCTTTAGTTTCTCTTTGCTTTTTTTTCCTGACTTAACAATGCAGATGGTTCTCTCTGCATAAAGAGTGAGCTCAAATTCCTCATACGATCTTCAAGATGTGTGGAAGGTCTTTCTTAATCCAACCCCCCTTTACTTGACCACATCCTCTCCCATCTTCTATTACTCTCAACTCACAGGCAGAGTGTTTCTCAAACCATGGGTTCATGTGCCACTTGCATCAGAATCACTGAGCTGTGTGATAAAGAAGTGAATCTTGGCCTCTGAGCCAGACAGGCTAAATCTGAACCCCTGAAGGGGAAACCCCTGAATGCTTTTTAATGAATCCTAGGTAACTCTGCTGCACTAAAGGGTGAAAATCACGCTCTAGGGGTACAGAGTGTTCAGCTCGATTCTGAACACTCCATTCTGTTTCCATCTCTATAAATCTGCTCACACTGACTTCTCTATCAAGATGCCCCTTTCCCTCATTTTTCCCTTCTCTTCCC
>NW_011494951.1:4399169-4444757 GCF_000754665.1 Bison bison bison | reverse complement strand
CCCTCCCCTCCCTTCTCCTCCCCTCCCCTCCGCTCCTCTGCTCTGCTCTGCTCTGCTCTGCTCTGCTCTGCTCTTCTCTTCCCTGAGACTTTCTGTCGGGTTCCAAGTCCACTCAAACATCACATCATTGGAGAAGATTTTCTACTTCCTTCCTTTCAGTGCTCACATGAGTCTCTTTCCTTTTGAGCTCCTCACCCTTTGCCCTCCACTTCCATTTATAGCATCCAGTGTGTTTTATTGAAGAGGTTCATTTTCTTCACCCTCTCTTCAACTTCTTGCAGAGAAAATACTTGGGTCAAGATTTTCGGCTTGGAGCATGGGTACTCATACTTTTGCCATTCATAGGGTATCGATATTCCTCAAAATAAGGGCTATAATGATGTAAATGTGAGGCAGAACTAAAGAGAGAGTGTATTGAAATGCAGCTCTGCCACTGTTTTGTGGGGACAGGACTATGTAAGCCTCAGTTTCCTTATATGAATTGGATTCATTTAACCTACTTGTGGTAGATTTGTTTTACTGATAGCTATAATTTTTCATCCTTCAAGTAGCCATACATTTCTTCTGCAACTATGAAGTTCCTTACTAAAGAAGTACAATCTGTTCCCCTACCCTGTGAATTTGGACAGAGTCTAGTGACCAGATTTGACCAACAAAATGTGAAAAGTCCAAATGGAGGCTTGAAAAAACACTAGCACATATCTGCATGTGCTCTTCTTCTCTGGCCACCCTGAGGGCACTCTGGAGGACAAGCATGTGGAGCAGATGGACCTTAACCAACACCGATGACCAGCTGACCCACAGATGTCAGCGAACTGGCAAGATCAGCAGAACTGTATTGTCTTCTCTCATTTGACCCCAGATATGTGGGCAATAATAACTAACCTTTTATTGTGGGTTTTGTAGCTTTTTGTTTTGCAGCATTGTTCGTGTCATCAATAAGTGAAACATAAAATCACTCAGTTGTTGTAAAGATTAAATAAGTTGCATGGGAACGTGTTTAGCTCAACAGTTGGTATCCTTCAAGCTCTCTTTAAATGTTATTGTTGCAACTATTGATGTTGCTCCAGATTGTTTTCCATAGAGGCATCTTTAGGAATTTGGCTCAGAGTCGGTCCCTTTCTCATTGGTTCTACTCCTTCCTCTTGGCCCACAGCATGAAACTGACCCTCAATTTTTAGTAAATTATGATCAAAGGAGCAAGAGGTTACCTGTAAACTCCCAACTTGGAACTCTAGCAGAGCTTTCAAGTCAACAGGTTCCGCAGATCATCTACCGTTCTTCATGAAAATCATCATTAATTCATCATTAATTCAAAGAATGTTATTGAGCCAGTGTTATCCTGTAACATGCATATGTGCTCAGTTGCTCCAGTTGTGTCTGACTCTTTGTGATCCTGTGGACTGTGGCCTGCCAGGCTCTTCTGTCCATGGGATTCTCCAGGCAAGAATGCTGGGGTGGGTTGCCATGACCTCTTCCGGGGATCTTTCTGACCCAGGGATTGAGCTCATGTCTCCCGCAACTCCTACATGGCAGGCAGATTCTTTACCCACTGAGCCACCTGGGAAGCCCATGTTGTAACATATTGTGTGTATAAAGGCAAACAAGACAGAGTCCCTGCTTTCTTGGAACAAAGAGAATTTTGATATACCAGTGACTCCCCTTAGTCGTTCACTTCTTAATTTATTCATTAATTCACTTAACATTAGTGAACACCAATTAGTACTAGAATTGCAATAGGGCACACTTACCATTTTTTGAAATTTAATGAATTCCTAAATTTTATATAAAAAGTCCAGACTTTGAAATGTTGAACCAAACTTGAAAAAAATCTTCAAGCTTTGTGTGGGTCCAACAAACAAAAATTATCAAGTGTCACTGTTTGAGATACTGCTTTGGAATACTCATTGAAATTATCTGTATGCATTTTATCTCCCCTTTTAAATTGTTAATTCACTTGAGAGGGGATCAGTGAGTCCATCATGGTGTCTCCCAGGTGTTAAGCACTGTGCTTGCAACCAAGAGATGTCTGTGGATCTTCATGAAATGGCTGGTAAAACACAGTCTCTGTAGCCAAGGAATGACAAAGTGATCACAGAGACAAGACAGGTAAGATATGTTCACAAATAACTACTACATGTTAATGTCTATTGTGAAGACAATGACAATAATTACTGTCATTTATTGAGCCCCTACTATGTGCTAGGGCTTGCTCTAAGTCTGGAGATATGTTCCTAATTTAATTGCCCCAGAACCTCTGCAGAAAGTTGAAATCCAAATGCACTTGTGTTCTGAGGCCACTTGTCCTGAAATTTCAAGTATAAAATGGCTTATACCTCACTCCCCATAAAGTAGTTAACCCACTGTTTACCATCAGAGATCCAAAAACTTCACTTCCCGTTCAATTCATGCTCCCGTTTTCTCCCTCCGCTAGCTTCTAGCTCACACTTGTGTCTCATTTCCCAGAGTTGATTTATTCTTATAATAAGCTGTTATCAACTATCAAGACAGCTTCTTCCTTCTTTAGTTCTCCAAAGTGATCATAAAATAAATGCTTTTCAGAGATTGCTAAAGATTTGAGATTAACAAGTAAGGATTTAACTGAACACAACTTAGAATGAGTTTCCTAATATATACATATATATATATATAATATTTAAATATAAACATTTTAAAATATATTATATATCTGTACATACTTTACTGAAAGTCTCTTTGCCTGAGAAATATTGGAGAAATCTCATAGCCTTCTTTTCATTCCTGGTAACTTTCTATCAAACTGCACAAGGCCCCCTCTCTTAGAACCATCTCAAATATCTTGAGCTCTGCCCCATATACAACATTTCCACAACTACTTCCAACTTCCTTAACTGCCTTCAGGAACTGCTAATTCATATCAAGTCCTTAGCAGAAAAAACCACTTGTGATGGTTAATTTTGTGTGTCATATTGTCTGGACTATGGCACCTACTTCTTTGGTCAAGCAGCACACTATAAGAGAGTTTTTAAGAGGGGACCAACAGTCAATCCTAGAGAAGAGCAACCCTGAGTGTTCATTAGAAGGATGCTAAAGCTGAAGCTTCAGTATTTTGGCCACTTGATATGAAGAGCCAACTCATTGGAAAAGACCCTGATGCTGGGAAAGAGTGAAGGCAGGAGGCGAAGAGAGTGACAGAGGATGAGATGGGTGGGTGGCATCGCCAACATAATGTACACAAGTTTGAGCAAACTCTGGGAGGTAGTGAAGGACAGGGAGGCCTGATATGCTGCAGTCCATGAAGTTGCAAAGACTTAGGGACTGAATAACAACAACAGCATTTAATTCAATAGATAATCCTCCATTTGTGTGGGCCTCTACAAATCAGTTGAAAGCCTTAAAGAGAAAAGCTTGATGGCCTCCAATGAGGAAGGATGGCTCCAGACTTTTCTTTGGACTCAAGACTGCAACATCAACTCTTGGTACAGTTTCCAGGCTGCCTCACTGACGATTTCAGACTTGCAAACCCAATAACTGCATGAGCCATTTTTCTATGTCCTATTACTTTTTGTTCTTCTAGAACCTTGACTATTTTGTCTTTGCTCTTGGCATTTCTCTGAGGATGAGAAGGTCATCACATTTTGCACCCAATTAGATTTATCAAGACATATTGACAAATATAGCCAACTCACCCTAAAGATGCTTTTTGAATCCCTAAGAGATGAGAACAAAGTGTAGGCAGATGGCTGTTGAAGAGCATTTTCCCTCTTAAATAGAGTTTAGCTTTGTTTTTGTTAGCTGAGTGATAAAGTAGAAAAAATGAAACTCTGAGGGTTGAGATCATTCCCCCTGAGCTATTCTATGGCCAGCCTGGACTTATCAACTTCAAAGTTCATGTCCCTCCACCACACATCACTGCTCCAGTGATGTCAAAGGAACTAAGAAAGAGAAAATATTTTGCATCTAGGAAAAGCTTTACTGAGAGATGCAGGCTTTCGGACTCTGAAGGATGAGTTTTCCATTCCAGGGATGATGGGCAGGATGCTGGCAAGAAGAAAGGCAGGGAGGAGGAGAAGTAAAGGTTGATTCAGAGAAACAGAAGATAAAAGTATCTGTCTGGAATACAGAGTTCACTCTGAGAATACCATTAGAATAATTTAGACAGCCAGAGTGGGCATGACCAGGGAAGAACATGAATGCCAGCCCAATAAATAGGGTTAAAAAAAAAAAAAACTAGCAAAGGTAGTATCGTATTTAAACCTGAAGTTCCCTGTGTATAGCCCTGTGTATAGTGTCACAGGTCGTCTAACTCTGAAACTGCCTAGAAGAAAGGACATGAAGAGCCCTAATTGCATAGAAATCAAGACGATGACAAAGACATAATTCATAATTTGCAACCCCTCTCGCATATTAAGTAACCTGCAAAGCATATCAACTTGAAGGTCGTTTTTAGAATATGAAAGGCACTTTGCAAAGTTAAACTGTTTTTCTATCAAGCTTCCAAAAACTCTGTGCAGATGTGTTATGAAGCATCTATGAAGATACTACTGATGAGGACGTGTCTATAGTAGGTGAGATTACAAGGGACTCTGCTCACCTGAAATTGCTCCCTCCTGCAAGATGCTACCCAAAACCCCAGTGCGTCTGTGCTTAGTTGCTCAACCTTGTTCGACTCTGCAACCCCATGGACTGCAAGCTGCAATTCCTCTGTCTATGGATTTTCCAGGCAAAAATACTGGAGTGGGTTGCCATTTCCTCCTCCAGGGATCTTGCTTACCCAGGGATCAAATCCAGGTGTCCTACATTGGAAGGTGAATTCTTTACCACTGAGCCACCTGGGAATCCCCAAAATCCCAGATTTGAAGTTAGCTTCCTAAGCTTGAGTCTTTGGTCCTTGAGAGATGTCCTCCTATGCTTAGAGTTCTTTATGCCTTCTCATGTCCCTTGAAAGATGAGACAAATGAATCAAACAGTAATCAGGGAGTACAGGGTCTTCCGGGTGGTGGAAAAGGCATTGTTTGTCTCCGTCCTGACGTTTTCCCTCGAATTCTCTCTTACTAAGCTTGGCCATCATGTTGCCACGCATGTACTCTGCTTCCTCCCCTTTATCCCACTAAATTTTTCACAGGTTGATTCTTCTGCCTGAAAGACTGTCCTTCCAGTCTTCTTTCCCATTTACTTCCTACTCATCATTGGTTAAAAGGCTGCTTTTACAGGAAAGCCCTTCATGGTGGTTGGACCCGGGTTAGCCAGCTGCATTGCACTCTCATGAACCTGTATAGGTAATCTCTCATCTCTAGCATCCCTCAGGGCCTTCATGCACACCTGTCTCCCTCTGATTTTTTATTCTTCCTTCAGCACCAGAATGTTACCTGACACCTGCTGCCTCTCAACCCCACTGACGCCCCAAACTGATTATTCTGACTGCTTTGCCTTTGATTCTATTACTTTGAGTCACTTATATACTGTGGGAGCCAGATGTCTTAGTTTGTCCAGGCAGTTGTAACCAAATACCATAGACCAGGTGGCTTACAAACAACAGAAATCTATTTCTCACAGTTCTGGAGGCTGGGAAATCCAAGATCAATGCCCTAGAAGATTTAATGTCTGGTAAGAGCCTCCTCCAGGATTGCAGACTCCATCCCTGTGCCTTCACTTAGCAGGAGGAGCAAGAAGCTTTGTGATGTCTCTTGTATAAGAACATGAATCCCATTCATGAGATTTCCATCCTCGTGACCTCATGACTTCCCAAAGGCCCCACCTCCAGATACCCCCATGTTGGGGAAATGAGTTGCAGCATATGAATTTGGAGGGACAAATATTCAACCTAAAACAACAGAATAATGACACCCCCAAAGATGTGCTCACACAAATCCCCAGAACCTTTGAATCTGTTATCTCATGTGGTGAAAAGGGCTATACAGATGTGATTACTTTAAAGATCTTGAGACAAAAAATTCTGGATGTTCTCAGGGGCTTCCCTGGTGGCTCAGACAGTAAAGAGTCTGCCTGCAACGCAGGAACCTGGATTTGAACCCTGGGTTGGGAAGATCCCTGGAGAAGGTCATGGCTACCCACTCCAGTATTCTTGCCTGGAGAATTCTATGGACAGAGGATGTTCTCAGAGGATACAATGTAATTACCCACCATGTGAAAGAAGGAAAAGAAGGAAGAAAATGACACACAATCAGAAAAAGTCAAGTGACAATGGAAGTGGAGGTTGGAATAATGTCCTTTGAAGATGGAAGAAGAGACATGAGCCAGAGAATGAGGGCAGCCTCTGGATACTGGACGAGGCAAGGAAGCAGGTTCCCCACCAGAGCCTCCAAAAAAACATCCTTTAATTTTAACTCAATGAGACCAGGTTGCATTTCTACCCTCCAGAGCAGTAACATAATAATCTTGTGTTGTTTCAAGCCACACAGTGTGGGATAATTAGTTGCAACAGAAGGAGAAACTAAGACACAGCCTTGTGTCATTGTAATACAGGTTTCTTTCCCCATCCTAAGGCTAATCTTCTCTCAGACAGGGAGCTTTCCTTCATCACTTTTGTTGTCTCCGTTCATGTCACAATGTAAACACAAGAAATACCTTATTGTTTGGCATTTTAATATCTGAATTGTAAATAATTTAATACTACTGGAATCATGTATTTACTTATGGCTACACTGGGTCTTCGTTGCTGCGCATGTGCTTTCTCTAGTTGAGGCAAGCAAGGGCCACTCTAATTTCCCTGTGTGAGCTTCTCATCATAATGGCTTCTCTTCCTGGGCAGCACAGACTCCAGGGCACTTCAGCTTCAACAGTTGCAACACGTGGGCCCAGAAGTTGCATCACACGGGCTCTAGAGCATGCGCAAGCTTCCGTAGTCGTAATGCGTGGGTTTAGTCGGCCTGCAGCATGTGGAATCTTCCCAGACCAGGAATCAAACCTTTATTCTTATGTATGGGCAGAAGATGCTTAACCACTAGACTATCAAGGAGTCCATGAAATACATTTTTGTTTTATTTTAACTAAATTAAGACATAAATGAATGAATCAGTCTACCAAATTTACTCTAATAGGCTTTTTTGTTGTTTTGCTCAACTCTTTAAACATATTGAATATTTTATTAAAATATAACTTGCAAAGAGAGAAGTACGCACAGCATCCAGTAGACAGCTCGATGGATTTTTACAAAGTGAATGTCTCTGACTAATCAATATCCAGTTCAAGAAACGATATCAGCAGTGCCTCCAGAGATCCTTGCCCAGCTCCTTCGGCTCAATAGCCACACCCCACTGCCGCTCCACAAAGTGCTTATTTTGCCAGTAAGTAAGGAATTCACATGTTCAAAAAATATCTACAGTAAAAAAAAAAAAAAAAGTTGTTTTGACCTTGTTCTATGCTGATTCTTCCCAGAGGCATCCATTATTAACAATTAATTGTGAATTCTTTCTGAAGATCTTTTGTGTATGTCAGTATATGCCTTTTGGCTTTTCTATCACTTTTTGAAGAAAGGTTCTCTTTGGGTTAACTCTGCAACCCCAAGGACTGTAGTCCACCAGGCTTCTCTGTCCAGGGAATTCTCCAGGCAAGAATAGCGCAGTGGGTTGCGATTCCCTTCTCCAGAGGATCTTCCTGACCCGGGATGGAACGCGGGTCTCCTACATTGTAGGCAGATTATTTACCACTGAGCCACCTGAGAAACCAGTATTGAGTCTTATCTTTAATTTTTGCTCCAAGTAAATGTGCTAAAGTTAAGCATTTTGAGAGCTAATACATGCAATGCAACTCTCAGGAAAGATGACCTCATCTAGCAGGGAGGATGCTCACATTGCTTTGCTCACTGGCTGAATGTCCATCTCTGATCCATTGCCCCTGCCTGATTCACCTGCTCTAAGATAGAACAAAAGGAATTTTAACGTGACAGAAAAGAACTCAACTCTTGAAGAGAGCACATAAACCATAGCTACATGGAGATGGAATAGTCAGTCCCTTGCCAAAATCCGCCTTCTGTTTAAAGATAAGAAAATGCAGTCATGATTCACTGGTTGCGTGTGTGCATCAGGTGTTAGGTTCCAACTGCATGTAGGAGTTGGCTGCTTGCTGGAAAGGGCCAGGTGAGAACGTGTAAGTGAGAACGTCTCTGGGACTACAGTCGTGTAAATGTCACAGCACCGTTTTCACTGACTGTAGACAAGTCCAAAGAATGTAATTCAGTTGCCTTCATTGCCTGGGAAAAGTGAGTTTATTCCACGCTTTATGCTGATTTGGTACCTTGGAAATCGCCTTTCTGCAGAAATTACTTCTGTACCCCAGAAGTCATTTCTGCACCCCCAGAAGGGTGTGGAGGGCAATGGACAAAGCATGGGGTTTTGAGTTAGGACTTGTTGGTCCACATCATGCTTTGCCACTTACAAGCCCTGTGACCTTGAGAAGGTCATTTAGTCTCAGAATCTCATAGTGTGTACAGAGAAAGGAAAATGATGACTTACTTATTCAGTAGTTGAAATGACATATGTAAAAATTGTATTTTATAGAGAGCTAGAAGCTGAGCACTGTCTGTTGGTACTACTCCTGTAACTCTGGAATTTCATTGTTTCTTCTTAGAAGTTGTGCTTTTGTCTGAAACATCATGGTACCCATAATACAATATATGGGCATCTTGATGACAAAAAGGCTAATCAATCTATGTGCTTACAATTTCCTTAAACATTTTGCAAATTCAAACTCTAGTTATTTAAAAAATACACCATTCCTCCTCAAGTGACAACTGATCATCATCACTCTAAGCCTTTGTGATTTCCAGGGATAATCCAGGTGGTATTGTAAAATAAAATAGTAAATTGGGTATCAAAAAATCCTGACTTCTTATTTCCGTCCTGGAATATCCTTGCTACTAAGAGAGTGACCTATGGGCCAGGAGTAGTTGCATCCCTTGGAATCTTGTTAGAAATACAGACTCTGCAGACCTACTAGATCAGAATCTGCATTGTAACAAGACCCCTCCAGGTTATTCTTATTCTTATTAAAGTTTGAGAAGTGCTGCTGTATATGACCTTGGGCAGTTAGTTAACCTCTTTGAGCCTGATGTAGTTCATCTGTAAAAGAAGGAATTATGACTAGAAGCCTCCTTCAATCCCTTTAAGTTCTGAAATGCCATGACAAATCTGAGCAGAGCTTGATCTTTAAAAGTAACACTGTGCCTCCCACAGAAAATGCATTGAACTTTTGGCCCTTCTAATGCACGAACATTCTGTTTCCTGCAAACTTGACTTCCATCTGTAATGGGCAATTAAAGTCATGGTTGAAAGGAGATTTCTGATAGCCTAGATGTAAAAGGCATTCTTATTAATAGGTCAGCTCTGCACCTTAAGGCTAAAGCAACTTAGAGGCATCTCAGGGTGATGTATAAATGTGCTAGACCCACACTTATTGGAGTTTGAGAAGTGATTTGGGTGAGGCCAGAAAGGACTATTATCAATTTGACCATTTAGTGACTTGACCCTCAAGAAAGGACTGATGACTCCTGGTTAGCCAGTTAATTTATGGCGATACTTCATTTACATCCAGCCACCAGCAAGATAGTGATGGTGAGTAGGAAGGAAAAGATCCAGGATGAATGAAAAGTAGAAGCTTTATGACTGAACACCAAATTATCACCCATTATCTCTGTATGGATCATTTGACATCCCAGGACCCCTTCTAAATTGAAAATTCCCAAATCATTAATAGCCCCGAAATACCTGAATGGTGATCTGCATGTAGAATTTGGTGTAAAAAATGCAAGTCAAAGCTTATAATCAAAAGATGTGTTCACTCTTGGTAATGATCACAAGAATGGAGTGGCAAAGCTAATGAGAGCTACATAGAAATTATATTATGTCACACTCTGTCACATTATGTTCTGTTGTCTTATGTTATATTATATTATATTTGTCTGAAAATAATAGCAATATTAATGCCAATATGCTGAAATAATTGTATATAACCTTTGAAATCAACCTATATGAAATAATTGCATCTAACCTTTAATGAGTATTTTCTCAATGCCAGAAGCCTTTTTAGGTACCTCATTCATCCTTAAAGCAAAATAATGAAAAAGCGTTATTATTATGCCCATTGAACAGAAGAGGAAACCGAAGCTTAGATTAGAAGATGTTCTGAATGCAGTATAGATAAAATAGGAACTAAGATGACCTGACCTCAAAATCTCTATTTCTATACTGTCTCACATTTCTTAATCCTCTAATCTTTGCCACCTGCCACATAAATCTTATTAATGAACATGGATCTTAGAAATTATCATCCTTATTTTATAAATGAAAAGGGGTCAATTACTTACCTAGATTCCCACAAATCTGTATCTGGGAAGAAGAGGCACTATATCTACCTGATTAGAAAGCCTCTCCTTTGTCTATAGGGGCCACCACCTCTCAGTACAAGGTTTGGGCTGGAGTTCTTCCCCGCTCATTACAGCTGTTAACTAGTAAACACAGTGACGCATATCATCTCTATCAGGCCTTCTCCCCAGGTGACTGGGCAGGGCTCTACTTGGTTCATGATAAAAATGAAGTTATAATTTTAACTTGAGAAGAAATGAATGCTCCCATGTAAAACCATGTGGAACAATATTATTTGATTAATGATCTATCAGAAGAGGAGTGCTCCAAATGCAGTCAGTAATCCATTCACTCTGCAGAAACACCCCAGGTGGTGGTCACATCCACTCTATCCATGAAGGACCTTGGTTGAGAGGGGAAGTTTACTCTGCAGAAACATCCCAGGTGGTGGTCATGTCCATTCTATCCATGAAAGACCTTGGTTGAGAGAGGCAGTTCACTCTGCAGAAACATCCTAGGTGGTGGTCATGTCCATTCTATCCATGAAAGACCTTGGTTGAGAGAGGAAGTTTACTCCGCAGAAACATCCCAGGTGGTGGTCACATCCACTCTATCCATGAAGGACCTTGGTTGAGAGAGGTGGTTCACTCTGCAGAAACATCCTAGGTGGTGGTCACGTCCATTCTATCCATGAAAGACCTTGGTTGAGAGAGGAAGTTTACTCTGCAGAAACATCCCAGGTGGTGGTCACATCCACTCTATCCATGAAGGACCTTGGTTGAGAGAGGCTGTTCACTCTGCAGAAACATCCTAGGTGGTGGTCACATCCACTCTATCCATGAAAGACCTTGGTTGAGAGAGGTAGTTTACTCTGCAGAAATATCCTAGGTGGTGGTCATGTCCATTCTACCCATGAAGGACCTTGGTTGAGAGAGGAAGTTTACTCTGCAGAAATATCCTAGGTGGTGGTCATGTCCATTCTATCCATGAAAGACCTTGGTTGAGAGAGGTGGCTCACGCCACAGAAACATCCCAGGTGGTGGTCATGTCCATTCTATCCATGAGGGACCTTGGTTGAGAGAGGTGCAGAGATGTGGCAGACACTGCGGGTGCCCACTCTTACCTCTTACCCATCAATATTTACCATCCGTGAGCCCCTCCTCACTTCCAGGTGCCAGCATCCAGGCTCTCTCCCTGAAGGCTTGGTTTTCTTTAACAGACAAGTTCCCTGTGCCTCCATGCCAGACAGGCCAGCAATACTAGGGAGTTACTGCCACTGACAGTGGGAGCCAGTGGCTTCATGCCTCAGCTCTCCGACCCCTCTGGCAAGGTAACTCTGAGAAGTAGTCCACGCTATTTCTCAGAATTTTTCAGTGTAATAAGCTACTATTCACAGTGTAATAATCAAAAATCACTTGGTAATACTCTCATTAGCTTCCTTTTTTCTTTCTTTCACCTTTCTACTCCCGCAGATTTTTCCTGGGATCACCTTCTAAATAAACCCTTTGCACTTGGAACCTTTATTTTGGTTTCTCCCAAAATCGAATTCTGAGACAAGATAGATAATTTTCTTAGATTTACACTTATTTTGTGGGCTGAGAGCCGGCTTTATGCCAATCACTAGACCAAGTGTCCAGGAAGTGATTCCAAGTGAGACAAACTTTCACTGAATCTCTAGTCTAGAGTTCAGGATATTGAGAAACTAATTACAAGTCATCACCTGCGGTGTTCACAGTGTCATGCTCATGCTCAGCTGTGTCCAGCTCTTTGTGACTCTTTGGACTGTAGCCCACCAAGTTCCTTTGTCCATGGAACTCTCCAGGCAACAATACTGGAGTGAGTTGCCATGCCCTCCTCCAGGGGATCTTCCTGACCCAGGGATTAAACCTGCATCTCCTGTGTCTCCTGCATTGCTGGTGGATTCTTTACCCACTGAGCCATCTAGCACAGCGGCATGAAAAAAGCCAGTCTAGAAGAGATTCATGTTTCATTCATTTTTATCTTTAAAGAGGGAGTCACGATGTGGGAGAATGTTGTAAGTGGGAGAAGTAAATGCTGTAAGCACATGCGAGTGAAATTGTGAAAGTGTTAGTCGCTCAGTCGTGTCTGACTCTTTGCCATCCCATGGACTGTAGCCCACCAGACTCCTCTGTCCATGGACTTCTCCAGGCAAGAATACTGGAGTGGGTTGTCATTCCCTTCTCCGGGGGATCTTCCCGACTCAGGGATCAAACCCAGTTCTCCCACACCGTAGGCATTTTATTTACAGCTTGAGCCATGAGGGAAGAACATGAGAAGGTAAAACCAAAGGACCACGTGGTGCATTGGAGCAGTGAGAAGATTAATGTGTCTGCAGAGAGGGGAGAGTAGCAATGAGATGAGTGATGAGGGTGGAGAGGTGGGCAGAGGCCAGATCCAAAAGGGACTTTTAATTGCAAGAAAGACTTGTGACTTTATCCTCAGGGCAAAGAAAATTTGTTGAAGGATATTAAGCAAGGTGATGGAAAGACCACTCAGGCTAAAACATGGCCACCTTACAAGGAAAGATTGCAGCCAAAAGACCAGTTCAGAGATCTTAGACTTCTGGTCGAGGGCTTTCACAGTACACTCTGCTTCCTTTTGCTGACTATGTCACTTAGGGATTTAGCTTAGCAACACGCAACAGAAAATTTGTAAAATAGTGACTCAAGTTGTGGACTGATTTTTTCTTTCACAACAAGAAATTCAAGAGTAAGTGTTTTGGGCTTTGCTTTATTGGCTCAAGGATGTTAGGGATAAAGTCTCTGTAGGTATCTTGCTATTGTCCCCAAGGTCACAGGGTACTCCAATTTCAACCATCATCTCTTCATTCCAGATAAGCAATAAGTAACAGAAGGTGGAAAAATAGATACTGGCCAGCCAAGTCCACTTTTTAAGAATCATTCATAAGAGTCCATCCAGTGATTTCTGCTTACATAAAAGCTGTCCTAAATTATCTCATGGGATCATCCCCAGTCACAAGGGAAAATGGAAAATGTAGTTTTTAGTTGGGAACATTGCCACAGAACAAGCACACAAAGTTTCATTAATAAGGAAGGAAGGGAAAATGGATATTGGAAAGCAATTAGCAGTCTCCACCAAATCTATGCACACAATAAAACAGTCAGATTAGATGAAGCAACAAAACCACAAACGACAGCAAGAGAAAAGCTCATAACAATGATAATAATTCTAATACTGCCTCTGTTTGCAGAGCATTTGTACTTTTCAAAGTACATTCTGTGAATTCAATTCCCCTGTTTAATATACTTAATAAAATAGTGGAGCATAAAGATATTGATGTTTCACTAAGCAGAAATAACCCAAGAAAAGCTGAAAGCGTGATAAATTGGAATGGCAGAGAAACAGCTTGTCACCGAGCCTTAAATTGCTTTTTTTTAACCACAGATTCTTTTTTCTGGGCTTTGACTTACATTTGTTAATTGGTTGCCTCTTCCTGAAGCAGGTACATATGGGGGTCACTTAAAGACAAAAGGTGTTGTAAAATGGTGGGGAAAAGAGCTGTGCTTAGTCATTCATTCATGTCCCACTCTATGTGAGCCCATGGACTAGCTCATCAGGCTCCTCTGTCCATAGGATTCTCCAAGCAAGAATACTGGAGTGGGTTGCCATGCCCCCCTCCAGGGATCTTCCCAACCCAAGGATTGAGCCCAGGTTTCCCGCAGTACAGGTGGATTCTTTAGCAGCTGAGCCACCAGGGAAGCCCAAGAATACTGGAGTGGGTAGCCTAGCCCTTCTCCAGGGGAACTTCCCAACCTAGGAATTGAACCAAGGTCTCCCACATTACAGGCAGATTCTTTACTATCTGAGCTACCTGGGAAGCCCATCATGTTCAAATCTGGCCTGTGCATTCATGGACTCAGGAGAAATAAGCAAGTTACTTATCTTTTGAGCCACAAAAGATTTATAAAATCTTTTACAGTGAACCTGCCTTACAGAATTCAAAATGTTTTAAGACAATTTCTGGCTGAAGGTGTATTAATATAGTGCTTGTGCATTCTTCACTTATTATGATAGTGCCATTGCTAGATACTAGGAAGAATATTAGGGTCACCAATGTGCACCACAGTTTGTGGCAAATTTTGACTTAGCTTGGAGGGAAAAGGGCTATGTAACCCATAGCCAAAAAGTAGCCGGCTTTGGGTGTAAAGTGAGGAAGTTTTCACTATACTCCATAGACCACAGGCGATTGAGAGCACTGCAGTAATTAGAAAGCAACGTTCCTTGATCCCTGCAGATTTTTTGGTGGGAGAAGCCCTGGATTGAGTGCAGAGAGAGAAAGAGAAGAATGTGGAAGTCATTAAAGAGAAGGCCTCTGATTATTATTCCCCCTTAGAATGGGATGTTTGGAGCATAACCAATGTCTACTTACCTAAAATAGTCTCTCTGCCTTGAGAGGAGTTTTGGGAAATGTGGTTGCCACAGCGACTCACAGCTCTTGAGGAGAAAATCCCCAGGGCCGTGGCATTGACCATGGGGCAGCCCCTCTAAGTGTCTCTGCTTCCTGCTGTGAGTCCAAGGCACTCTGAGTCTGAACAGCTGTGGTCCTGCCATCGCCTATCGCAGGCCTGCAGATTCTGAAGCAAAATTAACTGGATCCACCCCTTGCTGAGCTCGGTTAAGCTGCTCAGAGTTGCCAGGAGGGGCCAGGAGAGGCCAGAAACACATAACTCAGAGCTGCTGATGGCTGGCCTGGGCAGAAAATCCAATCCAGCAATCATTTACCAAGTGAAAACTTCACAGCAGCTCTACGTGTGCTTCTGAACATGAAGAATGCTACAGCAGGGGTCCTTTCTCAAGGGTTTCAAAGTGAGTTGGGGGTGTCACAGATAGGAGGAAAGAGAGGGGACCCCAACTGCCTGAGAATCTTGAGGAGTGTCTCTGCAGAGGTGTTTGCTTGTCGTGTGCTTGTTTGAGTGAACGAGAAAGAGCAGAATGAAACCTCAGGCCAGGGGGTGGTGAGGCTGCCCAAAGGCACACAGGAGAGATGTAGCCTGGCATGGCTTGGTGGCTGGAAACCCATTTTTGGAGAGACATGCTATGTTCCATCATGGATTCAGAGCTAAAGGATGCAAGTTTATTCTCTGGTCAATAGGGAGTCAGTGAAGGATTTTGACCAAGGGTGCAGAGTACATCATGAAAAACGCTGGGCTGGAAGAAGCACGAGCTGGAATCAAGATTGCTGGGAGAAATATCAATAACCTCAGATATGCAGATGACACCACCCTTATGGCAGAAAGTGAAGAGGAACTAAAAAGCCTCTTGATGAAAGTGAAAGAGGAGAGTGAAAAAGTTGGCTTAAAACTCAACATTCAGAAAACTAAGATCATGGCATCTGGTCCCATCACTTCATGCAAATAGATGGGGAAACAGTGGAAACAGTGTCAGACTTTATTTTGGGGGGCTCCAAAATCACTGCAGATGGTAACTGCAGCCATGAAATTAAAAGACGCTTACTCCTTGGAAGAAAAGTTATGACCAACCTAGAGAGCATATTCAAAAGCAGAGACATTACTTTGCCAACAAAGGTCCATCTAATCAAGGCTATGGTTTTTCCTGTGGTCATGTATGGATGTGAGAGTTGAACTGTAGAAGGCTGAGCGCTGAAGAATTGATGCTTTTGAACTGTGATGTTGGAGAAGACTCTTGAGAGTCCCTTGGACTGCAAGGAGATCCAACCAGTCCATTCTAAAGATCAGCCCTGGGTGTTCTTTGGAAGGAATGATGCTAAAGCTGAAACTCCAGTACTTTGGCTACCTCATGTGAAGAGTTGACTCATTGGAAAAGACTCTGATGCTGGGAGGGATTGGGGGCAGGAGGAAAAGGGGACAACAGAGGATGAGATGGCTGGATGGCATCACTGACTCGATGGACGTGAGTTTGAGTGAACTCCAGAAGATGGTGATGGACAGGGAGGCCTGGCGTGCTGGGATGCATGGGGTCACAAAGAGTCGGACACGACTGAGCAACTGAAATGAACTGAACTGAACTGAACTGAGGATGTATTAAGATGTTTATTGAAGCTAATAGTTCAGCGAGGTATAGAAGGACCCAGAGTAGAGTTGCATGGGAGTGAAAAATAGATGAGCTTAAGGAAGTAATGTGAGACTCTTGGAGAAGGAAATGGCAACCCACTCCAGTGTTCTTGCCTGGAGAATCCCAGGGACGGGGGAGACTGGTGGGCTGCCATCTCTGGGGTCACACAGAGTTGGCCACGACTGAAGTGATGCAGCAGCAAGGGAACTAGGGGGCTTCCCTGGTAGCTCAGTTGGTAAAGAATCCTCCTGCAATGCAGGAGACCTTGGTTCAATTCCTGGGTTGGGGAGATCCACTGGAGAAGGGCTAGGCTACCCACTCCAGTATTCTGGCCTAGAGAATTCCATGGACAGTATAGTCCATGGGGTCGCAAAGAGTCAGAGATGACTGGGTGACTTTCACTTTCACTTCATTTTCAAGGGAACTGGGAGGGACCAATGAAGATTCTCTCCTGGTCATCAAAAGAGAGATGGAGCCCCAGTTTATAATGTGCAACATAGATGCTACATCAAGAAATGTTCATGACAAATCTATTTCCAGTTTACAGATGGAAGGACTAAAACTAAGAAATGTCTTACCCTAGGGGTGGTATCAGATCATCTTGGTCACAAATTACAATTTGTCAATCCAGGCATCTTGTGGATTCAAAATTTGCAAATGAGGCAGGACTTACTGTCAGAAAGCATAAATTGCCCCTGGGATTCCTGCCAGGTTGATGAATATCTTGAATGCTTTTTAAAAGATCTTTTGCATACATAAAGAGGAATTTCAGGGGTACTTCTGGGGTCAAGTATTTAATCTATCTTCATTTGGGGGAGCTTGGAAAAGAAATTTTGAAATAAAGTCCCAAGAATTCAAATATCTTTTTCAGTCTCCTTCCTAAGTCACTATAGGAGTCACTTCTTTCTTCATCTACTCCAGTCTGAAGCACAGGTGTTTAGAAAGTGTTAGTGATATTTGCTAGAAAATATAAGCATTTTCTAACATTTGTATTCATTTCTTTGAGCTGGTGGTTTATTTCTGGAGACTAATTTAAATCCACTCCTAATTTTAATTAGAGGTAGGATTTAATAGTGTTGAGATTTTTATGTTGTTTTTTTTTTCTTCTTCTTCTAGGAAAGAATGTGAACTTCAGCAATCCAGGATTTAAAGTATCTATATTTATTTTGAGACTTAACAACAATGAGTGGGGATTAATATTTGGATGGGGAATATGGGAGTGCATTCACTGTGCCTTTTGAAACTAATTAAAAATGTTTTAAGATTTTTTAATGGGTTATTTAGTTAAATCACTCCAAAGTAATGAACTAGCATAAGCCAAGCTTCAATATGTCTTACACTTTGCGTGTTTTATAGTGCCTGGTTCTAGCCTACCTCGCTATTGATTACCTCATTTCTGCCCATTGTATCTCTTGTTCAGCAGCCTAAAGTCATCCTACTTTTCCTCCCATTGCATTTTATTTATTTATCTAATTTAAAAAAAATTTTGTCTCTGCCATGTGGCATGCACGATCTTAGTTCCCCAGCCAGGGGTTGAATCCATGTCCCCTACATTGGGAGCCTGGAGTCTTAACCACTGGACCACCCAGGAAATCCCTTCCGTTGCATTTTTTTTTTATTTTATTATTATTATTATTATTTTACTTTACAATGTTGTATTGGTTTTGCCATACATCAACATGCATCCACCATGGGTGTACACGTGTTCCCCATCCTGAACCCTCCTCCCACCTCCCTCCCGATACCATCCCTCTGGGTCATCCCAGTGCACCAGCCCCAAGCTTCCTGTATCCTGCATTGAACCTGGACTGGCGATTCGTTTCTTATATGATATTATACATGTTTTAATGCCATTCTCCCAAATCATCCCCCCCTCCCTCTCCCACAGAGTCCAAAAGACTGTTCTATACATCAGTGTCTCTTTTGCTGTCTCGTATACACGGTTATTGTTACCATCTTTCTAAATTCCATATATATGCGTTAGTATACTGTATTGGTGTTTTTCTTTCTGGCTTACTTCACTCTGTATAATAGGCTCCAGTTTCATCCACCTCATTAGAACTGATTCTAATGTATTCTTTTTAATGGCTGAGTAATACTCCATTGTGTATATGTACCACTGCTTTCTTATCCATTCATCTGCTGATGAATATCTAGGTTGCTTCCATGTCCTGGCTATTATAAACGGTGCTGTGATGAACCCTGGGGTACACGTGTCTCTTTCCCTTCTGGTTTCCTCAGTGTGTATGCCCAGCAGTGGGATTGCTGGATCATAAGGCAGTTCTAGTTCTAGTTTTTTAAGGAATCTCCACACTGTTCTCCATAGTTGCTGTACTAGTTTGCATTCCCACCAACAGTGTAAGAGGGTTGCCTTTTCTCCACACCCTCTCCAGCATTTATTGCTTGTAGACTTTTGGATCACAGCCATTCTGACTGGCGTGAAATGGTACCTCATAGTGGTTTTGATTTGCATTTCTCTGATAATGAGTGATGTTGAGAATCTTTTCATGTGTTTGTTAGCCATCTGTATGTCTTCTTTGGAGAAATGTCTATTTAGTTCTTTGGCCCATTTTTTGATTGGGTCATTTATTTTTCTGGAATTGAGCTGCAGGAATGGCTTGTATATTTTTGAGATTAGTTGTTTGTCAGTTGCTTCATTTGCTATTATTTTCTCCCATTCTGAAGGCTGTCTTTTCACCTTGCTTATAGTTTCTTTTGTTGTGCAGAAGCTTTTAATTTTAATTAGATCCCATTTGTTTTATTTTTGCTTTTATTTCCAATATTCTAGGAGGTGAGTCATAGAGGATCATGCTGTGATGTATGTTGGAGAGTGTTTTGCCCATGTTCTCCTCTAAGAGTTTTATAGTTTCTGGTCTTATGTTTAGACCTTTAATCCATTTTGAGTTTATTTTTGTGTATGGCGTTAGAAAGTGTCCTAGTTTCATTCTTTTACAAGTGGTTGACCAGTTTTCCCAGCACCACTTGTTAAAGAGATTGTCTTTTCTCCATTGTATATTCCATTGCATTTTAAACTGCAGCACTGCTCAGTCCTCATAGTACCTTCCCTCACACACCTTGCCCGTTCATGTCTGTGTACTATTGCCTCTCCTATTCCCTCTGCATTGAGCGTCCTTTTCCTGGAAAATTTCCACGCATTATTCAAAACCTTGCTAAGCCATCCTCTTAGCAAAATCTTCAAGGCATCTTCAGACAAAATTTATATATCCCTCCTTTTATCATTTCTATCCCTTCAAACAACTGCATTTGGATTTATGTATAATAAGGCATTGCATTTGTATATAAATACCTATCTCTTTTTCCAGACTATAAGCCATTTAAGGTATTATTTGCTTCTGTATCCTCGCACTGCCAGGCTTAGCATAGTGTTCAAAACTACTGCTGACTCAAAAACCTGAACTCAACTCCTTACCCCACCTCTTTCAAGGGGAAATGATGTAACTACACAATGAAAGTTGACTCTTTTTTTTTAACCTGCCAAGTAGATTACACTTTCAATTTGTCAGCTGTATGGGTTGAGTTCAATCATATGTTGGCGGCTTACTTGGTGCAGTTATCGAATGCCAGCTGAAAGGAACGGCAGAAAACCCTATCGATTTTATAGTTCGGAATTTACAATTTTCTATTTTAAGGAACACCATTGCCCTCAAGAATTGCAATGAAATAACAATGATATGGTCTGATTAAATTGTGTGAGCAATAGAGGAGAATTTTTTCTGTGCTAGGAGCTTTCCTACTTTTTGCTGTGAAGGAGCAGAAAGTGAGGACTTTGATAAGTGGCAAAGCCCCACTGCTTGCTTTCTTTTTTGGCTTCTCATTGTTTTTGGGAACCAACCTGTGATGCACAGCAAGGATGAAGTATATTTTAGCGACATGCAATGAGGTTGAGAAACGATAGTTTTCTATATGGGTCTATTTTTGAAACTCAGGGACGTAACAAATGTACCTTAAGCTTACTCCAACAGCAGAATTCTCCAGAGAACTCTCATAATCATTTTTGCTTTTTGAAATTGAGGGTTTCATAAAATATACTGTCAAGAATGATTCTCTATAGACTCAGAAACATCTGTCTTCCTTTTTTATTCATTTTATTCATTTTCCTTTACAACATCATGGGTGAAGCACACATATAACACACACACACACACCCAGAGTTTAAAACCCTGTGCAGGGTTCACACCTCAGTTCCATCACACGTGAGCTGGGTGGACTCTGGCTTTAGATTTTCATAGTAAGAGTCATCTCATCATCCAGTGACCACATGAAGCACTTTGCCCAGTGCCTGCTGGGAAGAATGTGATTTAAAAAGGGTTGGGGGGTCCCCTCCTCTTTCCTCTTCCCCTATTCCTTCCTGCCTTGAAAAGAAGTAAAAGTAAACTTCCACACTTAAGCTTTCCATTCTAAAGAATGCCAAGTTCTGATTTAAACTTCAATCCCCCATGAACTGAGAAACCACATAGTCAATTTTATCTGAATTATATAAAGGACTAAATGAAGCTCATGAAAACAGAGAAAGAAAAATTTTAGGAATTTACCTAAAATTTTACACACAGAACAAGAGCAGGGGTCAGTGGAGTAGTAATGAAGCCTCAGTTACAGATACCATCCTCTATAAAACAAACCTTCATTCAACAAACATTATTGCTTTGTTTACTGAGTCTTGATCAATACTGGATCCTATAGATTCCAAAAGGAATTAAGATGTGCAACTTCTGCACAATCCAAGAGCTAAAAATTTAGTGTAAGGAAAAAGATATCTACTTTTTGTAATCATCTGCCTTCCTACTGCTATGATGAAGCAGGCATCCAGGTGTGGAAGGAAGAAAAACAGAAGCCTGAGTTCCATGTATCTCACCTTTCTTAGGGAAAGTTGGGGGACAATAATGAGAGAATGTGCTGCCAAAGAGCAAGGGAGATGAGCTTCATGAGGAAGAATGTATTATGGCAAGCGACAGGAGTCAACACATTCTAGGCTAGGGACACTCAAGAACATGACCAGATCTGTGTTCTGGAAATGCGACATTCAGAAAGTGGACTGTGAGTTTTTATAAACCTCTTCTATGTATAGAGAGTTATACTGTAATTTCCATAACTTTATTACACATCAAGTTTTCACAATCTACAAATATTATGAGTGTAGTGAAAGGTCTCGTTCTTCCAAGCCACTGCACTCTGGCATCAATTAGTAAGACTGTTTGGGGGTAAGGAGCTTTTCTGGAACTCAGAACAAAAAGTGGTTGGAAACAAAAACCTGTGGGTAACTGAAACAAATAAGAAAACCCCATTGATCATAGCTTGGTAGTGGAAAGATTTCAAGCCAATCATTTCCCTGATTATCTGTAGTTCAAATACAATTTTCAGAAAATAATTTCTTTGTTATGGTTTATTGTTTTTGCATGCCTTCATTCATCTGCTAATTCATTCACTGGAAAGAAGTATCATTTATTGAATGAATATTAAATATCAGGCATGAGACTTTCCTGGTGATCCAGTGGTTAAGATTCTGCACTTCCACTGCAGGGGGGCTTAGATTCAATTCCTGGTCAGGGAACTGAGATCCCACTTATAGCACAGTTTGGTTAAAAATATAGGTGGGAGGGGGTTTCAGAATGGGGAACACGTGTACACCCGTGGCGGATTCAGGTTGATGTGTGGCAGAACTAATACAATATTGTAAAGTAATTAGCCTCCAATTAAAATAAATAAATTTTTAAAAAAGAAAAAAATAGGACAAAAAAAAAAAAGTGTCACCCACAGTGCTAAAGCATTTTCACATGCAATATTTCATTCAATTTTCTCCAAATTCCTTCAAGGTTGATGTTGCCCTTTTTGTGTTACAGATAGGGCGACTATGACTCAGAGCTGGCATTCTTTGCCAAAAGTCACATGACTGTTCAATCTTGATTTTCAGTCACCATTCCTTCCAGGCCTATCATGTTCTTCACAAGATTTGTTCAAGTGATACCCTTCAGTGTAGTGTAGTGTGACAGCCCTATTAAAGCCTTGAACCAGTGAAGCTGCTCAGTCATGTCCAACTCTTTGTGACCCTGTGGACTGTAGCCTACCAGGCTCCTCCATCCATGGAATTTTCCAGCAAGAGTACTGGAGTGGGTTGCCATTTCCTTCTCCAGGGGATCTTCCTGACCCAGAGATCAAACCCAGGTCTCCCGTGTTACAGGCAGACACTTTACCGTCTGAGCCACCAGAGAAGCCCAAGTGAAAGTGAAGTCACTCAGTAGAATCCAACTCTTTGCAATCTCTGGGACTGTAGCCCACCAGGCTCCTCCACCCATGGAATTCTCCAAGCCAGCATACTGGAGTGGGTAGCCTTTCCTTTCTCCAGGGGATCTTCCCAACCCAGGGATTGAACCCAGGTCTCCTCCACTGCAAGTGGATTCTTTACTAGCTGAGCCACAAGGGAAGCCCAAGCTTTATAGGACCTCAAAACCCAGTATGAACTTCCATCCAAGATCTCGCTATACTAAGGTTATCTTCCCACCAATTTTCAGTTGTATTCATTAATGGCAATAAAATATTGGAAAAGTAACTCCGTATACTAGAAATTCAGGAAATTCACAGTAGTAACTCATTTATTATAGATATTTGTTTTGTTCTCATAAAAATTAATCTGTCTAGAAACAGATTGTTTCTAGATAAAAGTTATTACAAAGATTAAATTATTTTCATTTTTATTCTATAGTTTCAGCTCATTTACTTTACCCAGATTCCTGAGCTCTCCAAAACAGCTGAGAGTAGAAGGGAAAAGAGGCTTCTCACGTGGCCCAGTGGTAAAGAATCTGCCTGCCAATGCAGGAGACGCAGGACATGTGAAATCGATCCTTGGGTGGAGAAAATCCCCTGGAGAAAGAAATGACAACCCACTCCAGTATTCTTGCCTGGAAAATCACATGGACAGAGGAGCCTGGCAGGCAGTTCATGGGGTTGCAAAGAGTTGGACACGACTGAGTGACTGAGCATGCATGCATACAGAAGGGAAAAGCAAATAAAGACCCCAGAAGCTCCAGAACACCCTCTGAAGCAAAGGCAAATTATCCATGGAGCCGACTTAGGTCTTTACTCTTTACACTTAGTAAAGGTGCCCCTTTACTCATTTTCTGCAAACTTAGAACCTATATACTCCTCATTTAGGAAGATTCTAACATCCCTGACTATGGATGGACCAGCCCACGCCACAGATGGGGCACCTGATGAGAAGCTCTGAGAGATCTGATGCAAGAATGATGGTGGAGGAGGAAGGCAATGAAAAGGAAGAAAGAAACCAAAAAGTCTAACAGTTGGCTAGCTTTCATGGGAGGGCAGACATCCATCCAGATTTCAAATGGCCCCTAAGGGGTTCACTCTGGGGGCAGAGTCAACAAACCAGCCCCCAGGCCAAACCAGCCCCACCCTCACCCTGCTTTTGTAAATGAAGTTATATCAGATTACAAACAAATTAATTTATCAAGGCAGCTTTCATGCGGTGATGGTAAAGTTGAGTAGTTGTAAAATAGACCCTATAGCCCATAAGACCTAAACTATTTATTTTATGGCTCATTATAGAAAAAGGCAGGCCTGCTCTAGAATAATCAGTCTTACGAGGACTTGCCCCAGTATCAGATTAAGCTCAGTTCTGTGGGTCACCACTGGGCTGTAACTCTCTGGATCAGCTGGAGAGTTTTCTTGTAACCATGGTACTCGAATATCATCCACAGAACAAAGATTCCCCAAAATACAGGTTCATGTATTACAACCTTAACCTTAGAAACAGGTTCATGCTTACAACAATACTCTTCCCTTATAAGAAAATTCATTGATGTGATAGAAATGGGTGCTTCTGTTTGGAATATTCTCTCAGGAACATTTGTGCTGCCATTTCCATTTCATCCAGGGCTCTATTCAAAGGCCATTGTTCCAAGCAACACTGCCTCCAACCCCTGAACCCTTAATGGTTCAGAAGCTTAGAAAAAGAAAAAATTTCCCTCATGAAAACATGAACTATTTCTTTATGATATGCCAAGAAGTTTCATGTAATTGTGGAAGAACATATTTATTCTATGCTGTGGTGAGAGTCCAAGAAACAGAAGCCAGTGCATGGAGTGACTGCCAGAGGTCTGGGTTCAAATTTTAGGTCTTCTTCCTAGTAGTCGTGATCTCGGGTGGCCTCGGTCTGAGGCAGCTTGAAACAGGATTTCAGTTTCCAGCCAGAGATTGAAGTCAAGCCCCGGCAGTGAGAGCCCTGAATCCTGCCAACTAGACAGGCCCTGACTTTGTAGAAATGAATTCCCACAAAGAGATGGAAAGAGTGAAACCAGTGTTTATTAGGAGAGAAAAGGGTATGTGAACAGACTCACATGGGGGACTCAGAGAGACAGTTCAGCTGCGCTCCTGGTAGTTTGACTCACTTATACAGAGCATTCCTTCGGGATCTCTTTTGACCAATCATCTTGCTTTGACTGGTTCTGCGTCTCGATTTGGTTTATCTCACCATCCTCCCATGTGTGCACACACATCTCCTAGCCAAGATGGATTCTAGGGAAGAGAACTATAAGTAGGTTGACATCACTTATTACAGGTGATGCCCCCTCCCTTTCTGACCCCTGAGGAGCCTTTCTGCACATGTGCAGCCAGGAAGGTCTCCTTGACCTTGAGAATGAGGAATATGTGGTATCTCAGCTGGGCAGGGCTCACCTCCTCCTCGCTCCTGCTACTATCTTCATCTTGGAGTGTCTGTCCACAGGAGACAGACTCTATCTGCTCAGCCCAGAGTCCATCTATCTCCTGCCTCCATTGATCCTTTTCTATATAAAATATTTGAATATCAATATACATTTGTTGCTATTGTTTAGTCACTACTCTTTTGCAACCCCATGGACTGTAGCCCGCCAGGCTTCTCTGTCTATGGGATTTCATGTATGTATATCAATAACATATGTGCATAATATTCAAGTGCATTATACAATTAATATATTTATATGCATATGTGTTATGTTATATATATATATATATCCAAATGCTTTATTCATACATAAAGTAGACCTGAAATTTGAATCTAAAAGTGTTTATTTTTCATATGTTCGTATATGCATATATGTGTGTGTGTGTGTGTCTGTAACACACCTTAGCGACCACAAATGTGTGTTATGAAGGAAGAAGGTCTCATTATGAAGGAACAGTGTAGCAGTCACTGAGAGCTTGGCCCTCCACGTACATGCTGGTTGGGTTCGCTTTCACTTCCAGCAGATCGGTTGTCTCTTGGAGAAGTGAGATATTGCCACACAGACCTGCCTAGGTGGTTCTTTACTGAACCCTCGGTTCCTCACTTTTCATTCTGAAAGTAAAAACTGGGAACCAAAAGTCCTCGCCCAGGGGAGCTCCTCGGCTCACCGTCTCCGCTGGTCTCCTTTGTCAGGAGCCTATGGCTGACTCACCTCCCAGGGAACTCCCCACGTCTTCAGAAGGGGAGTGCAGTCTGTCTACTGTTTCCCATAGTCTTGCTGGTTGTCCCAGCTTGACTTGAGACAGCCTTGAGTCCAGCTGCCTCTTTAAAGTAAAGTCTGCTTTCTGGCTTCAGTGGCCTGGGCTGGACATCCCAAAAGACTGCTGGTCACACCCTGTAGGTGGCCAGCATTTGCCCTCAGAGGAGGCAAGCCTCCGCATCAAGGACAGGTAACCCCACCACCCCCACCCCCCACCCCAATCCAGTTCTCAACCCACTGCCAAGCAGTACAATCACTCTAGAAGTTTTTGGGGAAAGAAAAAATTTTCTTTCAGCATAAAAGACAAATTTCATGCTCTAATCAAAATAACAGCCAAGTTTTTGTGTTTTGTGTGTTTGTTTTTTTTAAAGCATCACAGTCAAAAGTTTCTCAGTGAAAACGGTACCCTAGGAGAAGTGAAGGAATGCTCTCACCCAGACACTACCTCACTGTGGGGAGGAAAACAGAAAAAAATAAAATGACATGGAGGATTTGCAAAAACTTTTGAGAAAGAGTTGCCAGCTCAGCAAATGCAAGCACCCCTCTGAAATGTTAAAGACTTCTAATGATGATAAATAAGCTTGGCTTCCACTAACTTTCTCTTGGAAAATTTACAACATCCAGCTATCTGGAGAATTCCAATTCTTTCCTAGGATCCTTCCTACCAATATAGTCAGTTCTTGTTTGTCCACAGAGTTGAGGAAATGAGGGATGCCTAGTCTATTAAACAATTCAGGTTTAAGCAGTGACAAGTACAACCAGACAGGGTTTCAAACCCTGGATCTGTTACTTCATGGCTATATGAGCTTGGACCAAATCTTTGCCTCTCTGAGCTCAACAATGTCATTTGCAAAATATGCAGAATATTGCCTAACTTTAAAGGTTCATTGGGAAACATAAAAAATTTATTTTCAAAGTGTTTACAGGAGCATTTCTTGTAGTGACACATTGGGTTGGCCAAAAAAGTTTGTTTGAGTTTTTCCTTAAGATGTTACAGAAAAACCCAAATGAAATTTTTGGCCAACGCAATATCTTATTCTGTAATCTCTGAAGATGGGAGCATGCTCAGTCGTGTCTGACTCTTTGTGACCTTACAGACAGCAGCCTGCCAGGCTCCTCTGTCCCTGGGATTTTCCAAGCAAGAATATTGGAGTGGGTTGCCATATCCTCTTCCAGAGGATCTTCCCAAACCAGGGATGGAATCTGAGTCCCCTGCATTGGCAGACATGTTCTTCACCACTGAGCCACCAGGGAAGCCCAATCTCTAGACACCACAGTTTCAAGACAGATGTAGGAAAGTGTCTCAGGACCATAACTTGGAAACCTAAGATCGGAGTGAGACTTAAGCAGGGCACGAAACCATATGCAAATAAGCGAAGCACTGTTAGGTAGGAGAGGGATTAGACTTGTGCAGGTAACATGAAGGAGGATTTTTTTTAAAAAGGTATACTAATTATGGAAGACACACTGTAGTTTAGAATTGGGCCAGCACAGAATACTAATGAAAGAGGGGCTGAGAAATCAGACACAGTTCGATTCTTCTCTGAGCTAAGTGACCTTGGAAAAGCTTCTTCCCTTCCTAGGTCCCACTTTCATTTCTGAAAAATGTAACCAATCATAATCCTTATGAGCAATTTATGGCATAGATATTAAATGCATAGATATAAAGCTCTCTGTGCCGGGCTCATAAAAACATAATAAAATAGAATGTAATATAAAAAACAGAATGTAAAAATACAACAATAATAGCAGCTATTTTAATTCTCAAACATGCAAAGAGAATCATCTAGAGTAGAAGGAGTAATAATTCCTGGTCATTGACGCCAGTCTAATACAGAAGCAATTCAGGAGGAGGAGGTGGGGATAAATTCAAGCAAACCAAGATCACTGTCCTAGAAGAAATTTGAGATCTTTTGGAACCTAATGTTCCTAGGTCTGAATCCTAGACACAGGTGTCTAGCATTCCAACATTACTGTTACCTAAAACATGTTTCTTTTTGTTGTTGATTTTTTCAACTTTGTTGCTGCAGTGCTTAAAATGTAACTTTTTTGAGACATAATTCATATATCATAAAGTTCACCCTGTTGAAAGGTATAGTTCAGTGGGGTTTGGTGAGCTATCTCATTTCAGAACATCTTCATTGCCCCCTAAAAAAACCCTCCTTACCCTTTAACTGTCACTCCCAACTTCCCCTAACTCTTCTCCCTCACAACCGCCAATCTACTTTCTCTCTCTATGGATTTGCCTATTCTAGAAATTTCACATAAATGGAATCATCTGTCTCTTGTGACTGGCTTCTTTCTCTTAGCATAATGTTTTCTGGTTCATCCATATATATCCTTATGATGTTCCTTTTTATAAACAAAATTGTCAATTGTAATAAATTGAAACAATATTGCTTAAGTTTTGGTGTTTTGGCCACAGAGCATGTGGGATCTTAGTTCTCCTACCAGGAATCAAACCCCTATCCCATGCACTGGAAGGCAACATCTTAACTACTGGACCACCAGGGAAGCCCCTGCTATCCCTTTCCATGACACCCCAATGTAACATTGTATGTTATATCACATTTCATCTATTCATTCATCAGTTGATGGGCATTTGGTGGTTTCCACTTGTTGAAGTGAAGTGAAATTTGCTCAGTAGTGTCTGACTCTTTGCAACCCCATGGACTGTACAGTCCATGGAATTCTCCAGGCCAGAATACTGGAGTGGGTAGCCTTTCCCTTCTCCAGGGGATTTTCTCAACCCAGGGATTGAACCCAGGTCTCCTATACTGCAGGCGGATTCTTTACCAGCTGAGCCACAAGGGAAGCCCTTCCACTTGTTGGCTACTATCAGTAATGTTGCTATAAGCATTTATATACAAGTTTTTGGATGGAAATATGTTTTCATTTCTCTTGGATCTATACCTAGAAGTGAAATTTATAATCGTAGGGTAACTCTACTTAGTATTTTCTCCCTATGCTCCAAAAAGTCTTGCCGTTTTGATTTCAGCCATCCAAGTGGGAATGAAGTGGTAGCTTAGTGTGATAGTGACTATATTTTGTTTTCATGTACTTATTAGCCATTTGTATATCTTCTTTGAAGAAATTGTCTATTTTTTTGGAGAAATGTCTATTCGAGTTCTTTACATATTTTTTGTTTGGATTGTTTTTTTAACTGTTGAATTCTAAGAACCCAGTAATTTTTCATGCGTTCTGGATGCAAGTTCCTTATCAAATATATGCTCTGTGAATATTTTTTGCCATTTTGTGCTTTATCTGTTGACATTCTTCCTAGTATCTTCCAAACAGCATTTTTAATTTTGAAGAGGTCTAATTTAGATTTTTTTTTCCCTTTGGTTTTTGTGCATTTGATGTCACATCTAAGAAACAATTGCCTAACACAAGGTCACAAATATTTACCCCTACATTTTATTCCACGAGTTTTATTTCTTCTTTTGTTTCTTTTATGTCTATAATGCTTTTGAGTTGGCTTTTTATATATGGTATAAAGTAGAGAATCCAACCTCACTCTTTAGCCTGAGTGTATATCTGATTGTCCCGGAAAAGTTGCTTAAAAGATTATTCTTTGTTAAATTTCTTGTTAAAAATGAATTGATGAACATTGTAAGAATTCATTGTACTTTTGATTCTATTCCATGTTGTAAACGGCCTTTCATATGGTAGTGTCCTACCATCTTGATTACTATGCATGCATGCCTGCTAAGTTGCTTCAGTCATGGCCAACTACCTGCGACCCTGTTGACTGTATTCTTCCAGGCTCCTCTGTCCATGGGATTCTCTGTGCAAGAATACCGGAGTGCGTTGCCATGCCCTCCTCCAGGGGATCTTCCCAATGCAAGGATAAAACCCACATCTCTTACATCTCCTGAATTGGCAAGCAGGTTCTTTACGACTAACACCACCCTATAGATTCAGAGTAAGCTTTGAAATCGAAACATGGGAGTTCTCTAACATTGTTGCTCTTTTTCAGTATTGTTTTGGCCAATGTAGGTCTCCTGCATTTCTATATAGATTTCATTGTCAGCTTATAAATTTCTCCAAAAGAAATCTGCTGGGACTTTGATAGGGATTGTTTCGAATCTGTAGATCAATTTGGGGAGTATTGTCATCTCAACAATATTATCTTCTGATACAAGAGCCTGGAATATATTTCTGTTTATTTAGATCTTTAATTTCCTTCAATAATGCTTTATAGTTTTATAAATCTTTTGTTTATTATGTTCAATTTACCCTTAAGTATTTTAACATTGATACTACTTTAAATAGAACAGTTTTCATTTCATTTTCAAATTATTCATTACTAGTATATAGAAATGCAATTGATTTTTGCATATTGGTCTTGTATTGATCTAAACCACGCCAGCTACACAAGTACAACAGTAAACAGAAAACTGGAACTGCAATCTGATAAATTTACAAGTGAACGATGCTAAGTCTGGTATAGTTTGTAACCAGTCTGCTAAAAGGATTCATTAGAATTACATTTTAAGCTCGTATTTATCAGAAAATTAATTTTGCTTTTTGAAAAGACATTGTCAGAGAACTTAGAAGTATGAATGATGGGTAGGAGCAGGCAGGCGAGAGCAGCAGCATGATAAAGGACCTGGAGGCAAGATTACGCTTTGTTCTGCTGGGTCCTGCCAGTTACCCTACAGTTTTATGCCATTTTTACATTCTTTTAATAAAAGAGCATTGAGCATAGACGTTTCTTCATTAACAACATCCTAAGTCTTTTTCAATGTGTGTCCTCAGGACAGTGTTTTTCAATTGTAGTGAAACCTAAAGAAATCGATTTTTGTTCAATCTACACTTCTTGTTTTACACAGTTGTGTGTATTCTCGCCAAACCACTTCTGCTCCCATTCCCCAGGGACTCTATTCCATTTTCAATCTTAACATCATTCTCATTTTCAAAATCACTCATGCAGTACACAGAAATAGAAATGTAGGCTACCTGAGTCAACCTGAAAAAGTAACCATCCAGCGCAGCCCCACCCACAAATGAGCCTGTTCCACTTTCACACTTCGTGCACAACTCCCTTCCAGCCTTTCTCACATGTCTTACAGCTTTCAGTGCACAAATCTGTCCCCAGGAACCCCCCTTAAATAAAAAAAAAGGCATGCCTTTTTCATTGCTGCATCCCTAGGGCATAGAGCATATTGTCTGGCCCACAATAAATGCTTAGAAAATGTTTTGCAAATGAATGTGCAAGGGAACTGTCTCTTGAGACTCCCTTTTACCCTTCCCAAGCCCCCAAACAGCTCTACAAGCACAACTGCTTTGGCATAAATTTCTAAGCATTTCTTCTGACATTTCTTTAGGGAAATACTTTTTACCAAAAGTCAGCAGAGTTATTGAGCACCTGCTGTGTGAAGTCTCTGCCATATGTTACAAGGGGTACAAAGAACGGAGCTTTTGATCTAACTGGAGGCACAGTTTATTGACATGAGAAAAATAAGTGCAAACATTCAGCAACTGCATGCTATGTGCCAGGCATGGTGATTTGATGAATGTGGTGGTAGTGGTTTAGTCGCCAAGTTGTGTCCAACTCATTGTGACCCCATAGACTGTAGCCCATTAGACCTCTCTGTTCATGGAATTCTCCAGGCAAGAATATTGGAGTGGGTTGCCACCTTCTCCTCCAGGGGATCTTCCTGACCCAAGGATTGAACCCGAGTCTCCTGCATTGCAGGCAGATTCTTTAACAATGGAGCCACCAGGGCTGTGACTCAATCCTTACAGCAAGCTCATGAGGTGGACACCAGCATAGTCCTCTTCTGCAGTTGACAGGATGACCCACAGATGGGATAAGTTGCTCACATAAGGTCATTCATCAATGCCAAACCAGAATTTGACCCCCAGACAATCCTTGACTCCAAGATATGTTCACTTAATTTATGCACTACTCTGCATATACAAGGCCACAAATGATAACTGTCAGGTAAAAGTTTTAACTTCTCCAGCATTTAAGAGGAACAAGTAACCACCTTAGGGGTGTTCACTGGAGGACTCAAGATGGTAGATTTGAGTTGACGGCAGAAAACTAAGCCGAATTTAAAGACAAACTCAGGGAACTCGAGGCAAAAGGGAGATGTGGGCGACCCTACAGAGGCAGGGGTTCCTCCAGTCATGGTGGTAACAATGAGTAACAGTGCTCAGCGCATGATCTGGGCAATGAAGACTGCACAAGACAGACTTCCTGCTCTCGTGAACCTTATAGGAAAAAACAAATTCAAAAATAAAGCATTAGTGTCTGGTGGTGAAATGTGCTGTGAAAAAAAATTATAAAAGGGGATAGAAATGAACACAAGAGGTGTTACTATTTTCCATCATGCTTGAAGGAAGCAGCCTCTCTGACAAGGTGACTTCACCAGATACCCAAAGGAAGAAGATGAGGGAGCTGCGTGGAAATATAGGGATAAGGCAATGCTGCGAAGAAGAAATAGAGAGTGCAGAGACAAGTACTGTGTTATATCACTTATGGACTCTGAAAAATATGATAAACTAGTGAATATAACAAAAGAGAAGAAGACTCAGATACAGAGAAGAAACTAGTGGTTACCAGAAGGGGAGGGGCTCTTCAGGGGTGGGAGAATGGGCGGCGCCAACTGTTGGGTGTGAGATAGGCTCAAGGATGCAGGATAGAGCCAATGTTTTGTAACAACTGTAAACGAAATTCATCTTTAAAATTTGCATTGCATTTTTTTTTAATTAAGAGAAAAGATTCTGAGGGAGGAGAAATCTGGGAGGTGAGACCCAACAAGTAGCCAAGGTCAGGTTGACAGAGTCTTGTGGACCATTGCAAAGGCTCTGAATCTAAAATGGAAAATTTGGAAGATGTGCATGCTGCCCAAGCAAGGCTTCTAGCTGAAGGCTCCTTGGATCAAGAATAAATGAACAGGAACCAGAGACACTGGAGGTGCAATCTTCGTAAATGTTCATGTAGAACAGCAAGGGGCAGTGAATTGGAGAAAGTAGATTGGAGGTGGTCTTGGCCACCATGCTGGCAAACTTGGGCAGTGACTCTATGCACTTGAAAGGTTAGAGGCAAACTCTGCCAAGTACATGATACAAGGCTCACATCTCCTGACTCAAATGTCTTCCTATATTATGAATATTATGAGCATTGATGAGGTTCAGATTACTATATTTGACTAGATGAGACACAGGAAACCAAAGAGACTACAAATTAGCAAGAATATAACTGTCACGGATCCTGGGAAGGTAAGATATATTTCAGAAAAATTCGTCTTAGTGACAGCAGACACCTTCTGAGCATTTCCTACAGATGGACCATAAAGAAGGCAGAGCACCAAAGAATTTATGCTTTCAAACTAATGCTGGAGAAGACTCTTGAGAGCCCCTTGGACTGCAAGGAGATCCAACCAGTCAATCTTAAAGGAAATCAACCCTGAATACTCATTGGAAGGACTGATGCTGAAGCTGAAACTCCAATACTTTGGCCACCTGATGCAAAGAGCTGACTCATTGGAAAAGACCCTGATTCTGGGAAAGACTGAAGGCAAAAGGAGAAGGGAGCATCAGAGGATGACATGGTTAGATAGTATCACTGACTCAATGGACATAAATTTGAGCAAACTCCAGGAGATAGTGAAGGACAGGGGAGCCTGGAGTCCTGCAGTCCATGCGTCTTAGATAATTGAATACGACTTGGCGACTCAGCAACAAGGAACTTTGACGTATGCTTTTTTCGGATTATCTTTTGAATCTTTATAAGAACTTGAGAAATCTGGTGCATCTTGATTTCACAGATAAGGGAACTGAAATAGGTGAGGTTGGATGACTTAGTCAGAGTTACAAGATTAAGAAGGGTGAAGCCTGGGAGTGTTTTCATTAAAGAGGATAATTGCTTTATAATGTTGTGTTAGTTTCTGCTGTACAACAAATTGAATCAGCTATCAATTCAACTGCCCAGTTGTGCCCCACTCTTTGCAACCCCATGGACTGCAGCACACCAGGCCTGCCTGTCCACCACCAACTCCCGGAGTTTACTCAAACCTATGTCCATTGAGTCGGTGATGCCATCCAACCATCTCATCCTCTGTCGACCCCTTCTCCTCCTGCCTTCAATCTTGCCCAGCATCAGGGTCTTTTCCAGTGAGTCAGTTCTTCACATCAGAGGGCCAAAGTATTGGAGTTTCAGCTTCAGTCCTTCCAATGAATATTCAGGATTGATTTCCTTCAGGATGGACTAGTTGGATCTCCTTGCAGTCCAAAGGACTTTCAAGAGTCTTCTTCAACACCACAGTTCAAAAGCATCAATTCTTCAGTGCTCAGCTTTCTTTATAGTCCAACTCTCACACCCATACATGACTACTAAAAAAAAAACCATAATTTTGACTAGACAAACCTTTGTCAGCAAAGTAATGTCTCTGCTTTTGAATATGCTATCTAGGTTGGTCATAACTTTTCTTCCAAGGAGCAAGCATCTTTTAATTTCATGGCTGCAATCACATCTGCAGTGATTTTGGAGCCCCCAAAACTAAAGTCTGTCACTGTTACCACTGTTTCCCCATCTTTTTCCCATGAAGTGATGGGACCAGATACCATGATCTTAGTTTTCTGAATGTTCTGTTTTAAGCCAACTTTTTCACTCTCCTCTTTCACTTTCATCAAGAGGCTCTTTAGTTCTTCTTTGTTTTCTGCCATAGTGTTGTATCATCTGAATATCTGAGGTTATTGATATTTCTCCCAGCAATCTTGAATCAGCTATATGTATGTATGTATATATACATATATATATGTATATATATATATATATTTTTTTTTTTCCTCCCCTCCTTCTGGAGTCTCCCTGCCACCCCCTATCCCAACCTTCTAGGTCATCATGAAACACCAAGCTGAGTTCCACAGCAACTTCCTACTAACTAGCTATTTTACACATGTAATGCATATATTGTCAATGCTACTCTCTCTATGGTCCTTTTCTTGATACTACCATACAATTGCATGAGCTTCCCAGGTGGCACTGTGGGAAGAACCCGCAGTGGTAAAGAACCAAGCTGACAATGCAAAAGACATAAGAGACATGGGTTGAGAAGATTCCCTGGAGGAGAGTATGGCAAACTGCCCCAGTATTCTTGCCTGGAGAATTCTGTGGACAGAGGAGACTGGTGGGCTACAGTCCATAGGATCGCAGAGAGTGAGACACGGCTCACTTAGTGACTTAGCACACTTGCACACGTGTATAGATATTTTAGAGCCATGCTGCTTAACTCAGGGTTTATGAACAATTCCTAACAATGTCTTAGAAACTGTTAATAATGGATAAGCTAATTATTTCTCTGTGGTGCATAAACTGAAAACCTGATTAGGAGTTGGAAGACAAAGTGGAGGAACAGTGGGTCAACTGAGACACAAGAGGAAACTGAGAAGAATGTGAAATTCCTCAGTCCAATCTTGGTGATATTAGACCCAAAAATGGTCATAAAGTCAAATTCAAAGTTTTTAAGATAAGACAAAAATTTTGAATATATAGTTTCCTTTATAGGATTCTTATGAGTATCCAAATAATTACTCGGAAGGAAATCCACTGAGAATTTAATTCTCATTCTTCACTTCCCAAGAGTGAAGAATGGCTTGCCCACAACTGGAGAGTCTTAAGTTATACTAACTCGGGGTGCTCCTCTCTTGTCCCAGGATTTATCTCATTGCCCAACTCGGAATGTCATGTCTAACCACTGTGAGAAGAGACAGATTTTCCGTATTAGCCATCTGTCAAAACCCCACACTTCACTCCTAAAGAAAATAGGACTTCTTTCTGCCTCTGTGTGTTGTGTTCAACGTTGTGGGCTGGAAATTTTTTCCTATTAAATGTGACTACCCCAGATTTCTCTATAGAAGTCTGACATGAGAGTAATGAGTCCTTCACACTAATCCTACAATATATAAGCAGAAGCAGGGTGTCAGAGAGCTTCCCCTTGGCAATATCTTTTATCCATTACTTTGATTTCACTTAGCAGAAAAGACCTCAGGGCAAGGGGGCAGTCACCCCATTCTTCCCAACTGTGATTAAAGGTGATGCCTACTGATGCAGCCCATCTTATTTGTACAGTGAATGGATTCTCATCACATAAACACTTAATATATGTCTTACCACATATAATTGGCAAAACACATTTTGTTTTTTTATACTAGTTCAGAAGAAACCAAATCACTTGTAGGTGACTTTGCAGAAGAGAGTGCTGATTAAATTCAACAAAAGCTGGTTTACTTTCTACCTTTTCAGGCAGAGGATAAACAAAAGAGACAACCAATTCAAAATAAATAAGATGGACGGTCCTTAGAAGTTTCCTAATCATGGAATAGAAAGGTCATGGGGGAAGAAAAAGCGATGGGATAAGAGGACAACTTTGGCATTCATCCTTGCCTCATTCTTCCTCTTAGCTCCATCTCTGTGTATACACCACCTGTGTATCCATCTGTCATTGTCCTGTCCATGTTCCTTCCCCATTTATTATCCATTGTAGGTATAGATAATTTATATAGTTTTATAATAATCAAACTATTGTAGATATGTCTCTACTCATCCATCTCTCCACTCTTAATTTTTCCTTATTTTACAGGCATTTTACAGGCATATACTGTAAACTGGATACTTAAGGCCCCAATCAGTACCTCTATTAGAAAATATATCATAATCAATGAGTAAAAACCTGCTCTCAGTTTACAACACAGATGGGGAGAGTCTGACAAGTTGACTCTGGTGACAATTCAGAGGGATAATCGAAGTTAGCAGAGGTTCTGTAAGGACTCTGAGTGGGTGATGCCTGAAGGAGATTCAGTGAATAGAAAGCAATTAAACACTCAGGAAAGGGAGGAGGAACAGTATGTAGAGAGAACAGTGTGCACCAAAATAAGGAGACATAAAAGAGAAGTCGGAACCTGGTCAATCTGGAAAGGTGCACACAGGACCAAGTTAAATCTTTGGTTCCGCTTTGAAGTTGTTTTTCAACAAAAGTCATAAGTGTAACTGGAACTCTGCCCAGAGCACCTGCAACTCAAACGTAAATACTGCAATGGGGCTTAATTCATATTGCCAGAAATAGGTGAAAGCTGATGTCATGTAAAACACTCAGACTGTCAACAAAGGCTGGAGTGTATTTTCAGTTTAGATTATAAACTTGAAAGCTAGGATGTCATTTGACCCTATCAGGAAAACACGGTACTGTTAAGAGAGGAACTGTTAAGAAAGGTGGGGAAAAAACCAGAGGGAGAGATAGAAAGAAACAAAGAAAGGCAACCAGCACTAGATATATGCATTCTTTATCACCTCTTGGAGAATTTGTGTTTCCATTTAATACGTTTCTGTCCCAGGTGAAAACAATTGAGAATTTCAGTTATTATCCAAGTAGGATTAAGAATCTAGTTTCAACACTGACGTGCAGATAGAACACGCTTTCCTCTTTGGAGTCAGTCTTTTAAACACAGCGTATTAAAAGTCGCTTTAATTGGCATTTTGCTAGAAAGTTAATGCAAACGTACCAAAAATAGCTTGTGAGGGAAGCAGATAAGAACACAAAAGACAAATGCATTCTAATTGCACAAATTCTTTTTCTTTCATTCAAACGCCCTTTCAAAGGCAGTTTTAAAAATAGTGTTTGAATAACAGCCTTGGCCAGTCTTGTCTCTCTGGCAGACTCCATTATTCCTTGAGGGATCTCTTCTGCTCCTGCTTCTAGACTTCTGTTCATATATTGTTGGTTAGGAGGTTTCTTACTCAATATTACTCAACCAATATTATTGATGATGCCTCGCATAGTTCTCCTTGCTACATAAAATCTCAGTTTGTTTGACTCTTTTCTGTTTATCCCTTTGACAAGAGAGCTACATTTTCATGTGTGTCCTTTGAGAACAATTTAAAAATCTTTTGTGGGAAGAGGTTTCACTGGAGTCAACTTTAATTTTCACAAACACGAAGATTCATGAGGTCTACTACATGCCAGGTAATAAAGGTAAAATATACACATAATCCTCACCTCCAGAAAGTTCACTTTCTTGTGGGCAAGATAAATAAACAGAAAATTACAGCAAAAATCAGTATGTGAGATCTTGATGACCTATACTGAGACAGACAGAAAGGTTAAGAGACACAGTCTTAGAAAAGGGAGAATGAAAAGTTTCTATCCCCACTACACAAACTATGGAAGGTCTTGTATGTCATGAGATGGTATTAATCCTGTGGGTCACTGGGCTTGTCCAAGGTCTTCATAACTGTTTCTTTTTTTTTTTTTTTTTTTACAGACTCTTCATTTGCATACTTTTTTCATATAATAATCATATAATTGGGCACTAGTATTAAGGAATCCACCTGGCAATGTATGAGATGTAGATCAGGAAGATCCTCTAAAGGAGGAAATGGCAGCCCACTCCAATATTCCTGCCTGAAAAATTGCAAGGACAGATGATCCTGGCAGGCTACAGTCCATGGGATCACAGTCAGATTGAGTAACTGAGCACAATGTAATCATATCATTACCTTTCTCCTGAAGCCACAAAGAAGCCATTGAGTATATAAATTAAAATCTACTTCATTTGGCTGTCTCTTTTGTCTAGTTTGGATTTCTCTTGCTCTTCTACCTTCGTTACATGTGCCTTGTTCTTTCTCAAACCCCCACACCTGCTCTTCTCTCTCTGAAGCAAGTGTGCTGGTAAGGCTATCGATGTATGACTCAGAGCACAAGACGTCAGTGTAGCCACCACCATGCCCATCATAGTGATCGTCACGTCTGTGGAGCACGGGGCAAATGTGTAGTGTGATGCTGATGCTCTTAAGGAAAACTTGTGTCTACTCCATGAAGATGAGATTACTCTCTTTGCCAGCAGATGAGGAAGTAGGTGTTCGGAGGATCCCTATGCTTGACCAAGGTCACTCAGCTGGTTGATACCTGGACCCTTTCTGGTGAGAACTGGGGCATAGGCCAGGGGGTGGGGAACAGACGTTGGGTTAATCAAAACAGGAGCTCAAAGTCTGGCTCACAAGATTGTGAGTCTACGAGTAGTTCTGTGCTGTGTGCTGCACTTAGTCACTGAGTCGTGTCCGACTCTTTGTGACCCCATGGACTGTAGCCCGCCAGGCTTCTCTGTCCATGAGGGTTCTCCAGGCAAGAATACTGGAGTGGGTTGCCATGCTCTCCTCCAAGGGGTCTTCCCAATCCAGGGATCAAACCCAGGGCTCCCCAATTGCAGGCAGAGTAGTTCTAGAACTGCCTAAATTCCTCCTTCCTGGTTCCTGGCTAGGGGAAGGAGAAGTAGAGGGCAGGAAGCAGGAAGAACTGACAAGGCAAGCCTGAGCATGAAGCTAGGACTGGCCCTGCATCTCTTGCTCACCACTGCACTAATCTCATTTGACGGTCATGGCTTTCTGACCTCTCACAGAGGAGCCAGCTTTGTTCAAGATCCTGTAGATGCATAGGGCCCAGAGGGGCTTTAAACCTCTGAGGTGGTACAGCCTGCACCCTCTGCCCTCCTAAGGCTGTATGCAACACATTAGCTGAAATTCCTGAGTATCAAGTCAGCTTTGCTCTAGTAGCTTCTGACCTTCTGCCTCGGCTCTGGAAATAGAGCTTCCTTGTCACTTACAAAGCCAACTTTCCATGTGACGACCCAGAACCAGTCCCAAGCCCTAGTCTCTTTCTGCTTCTCTCTACTCCAAGATTGATAACTAGATTTCTACCCCAACCCATCAATTACCCATTACTCTCATTATCTCCAATTTTTCAAAGACTAAGCCCCAAAGTTTCTCTTCTGTAGTCTCCTTTATATCTTCAGGTAGAAACTTCTGCTAAAAGAAGACATGAAGCTTGAGCCCATATCCTTAATGTAAAACCTAGCCGATGCTACTATCTTACCTGCCAATTGGTAAACATTTCCTGGTTTCTTCTTTCTGTTATTCTGTCTTTCACCCAAGCCTTATTTTACTATTTTACATATTTTGACCCTGATGCTAAATAAAAGAGAATACCACAGACACCCCACAACCTGCAGAATAAAGTCTCAACTTCTTAACATATATAATGTGTCCATGATGATGATACGAATCCCAGAAACCTACCCAGACTCATCTCTTACCATCATCTCTACACATGTGATGACACAAGACCATCAAACTGCCTGGATTTCCCTCAACATACCACTCTGTTCATCCCACTTCCCATCTGTATGCCTTGAGATATTCTCTTTCCTGCTTGGTAAACGTCTGTTCACCCTTCAAAGCTAGAGCTCATGTCCTCTCCTCCTAGAAGGCGAAATTGGCCTGCCTTCTTGAGGGGAGAGAGAAAATATGTGTATTTCTACTAGCTTCTGATGATCTACCATCCCTTTTCCTTTCATGAATTTTTATCTTTCCATTCATCTATCCCCAGAGTTTCATCCAGTGGCTACATTGATAGAAATGTGAGCTGAAATCCATTTGATTATTTACCTAGCTTATTTAAGGACACAAAATGACAGTCCCAGGGGCCCTCATGGTTGTCAGATGTCCTTAAAAGATCAGGGTGCTCTCTCCTACTGAGAAAAGCGATGAAAGTACTCTGGACAAATTCTAACAAATTTACTCTCTGAAAAGTGATGAAAGTAACCCTGGATAAATTCTAACAGGCATCCGGTAAAGAACTTCTATAAATTACCTGGCCAGCAAGGTAAATACAACACGAGGCAAAGTATCTGGTACATAGCAGATACTTAGAATGGATGAGTAAGTTAATGGGTCTTTGGAAAAGGACATAGGTGCAGGGCAGGGCAGGTAGCAGATAAAAAGCCTACTGAGCTGCCCATGGTCTCAAAATCATTTGTAAAATAATGCTGCAGGCAACCACCACCAACCAGTATGAGATGGAAGTTGAACCTCTGTTCATCAAAAGTCTCCATGAGAGCAGTGAGAAGGCAAGCCTCATCCTGAGAGATGATATTTACAACATACATCACAAAAGACCAGCATCCAGACCTTATGTAGAACGCTGGCAAAGAAAGAAAGAAAAGAAACAGCACATTTGCTACCTTTACCCTAGGAAGGAAGATTCCTGGACTGAGAACAGTGGGGAGACAAGTTGCCTAAGCTTAGCCTTCATGCACAGAGAGGAAGAGCACTATGGGATCACAAAATTGTTTGATGTCAACAGCAGGTGTGAGTCAGGCTTGTGACTCCTCCTTGGCTCTGCTCACCTGCTTTGTCCCAGAGCCAGCCAAACCCAGGCTCCTAAGAGCAACTTTGTGTCCTTGTAAATAGCTACTGGGGACTTCAACCTAAACTTGGATCTCCTTGATCACTGTACCCGTCAAATAAACCAAGATATTTACAGACCAAGATCCTTACAGGGGATCCAGAAAGGAAATAGATTTCCGAACCAGCACTGATAAAAACCATTTTAACGGTGAAGAAAGACCAATGATTGTCTTTGTCGTGGCAACTGGCATTTGGTCATAATCAAGAAGACAGACAGCAGATACAGTTGCAAGTTGTTTACCTGTGTTCCTTGCTAAATTTCTATGCCTTCAATGGTGAGTCCATTCAACTTTTTTGCTGTTAAGTTTCTCTGTGGGGTAAAAAAAAAATTGTCACACTGATCTGCATAGTAGAAAACCTGAATGAACAGGAGGGGAAACTTGAGCTGGGGGATGTCAGGATTCCCTCACCTGACAATACAATGCTTTTGCTCTCGTGTCTGAGAGGTGATGAGTCTTGGTTCAAAGCCAGAATGGTAGAACTGTCAGATGATTGGTAGATTGATGGCCCTGCAGGAAGCAAAATGGCTAGGCTTTGGTGTCTGGGAACCCAGGTTCAGGCTTTGCAAATCCTGGAATTGAGGGCAAGTTCCTTAACTGCTCTTACCTTTAGCTAACTCAATTATAAAACCAAGTGAAGGATGTCTTTGTACATGTTTGCTGTCAGGAGGAAATGACCTAATGCCTGTAAAACCCCAGTTTAGTACAAGCCTACACAGATGCTTGTGGAGTAGTCGTCTGTCCCTTCTTATTAGCACTCCTTAAAAAAAAAAAAAAGGAAATGAGTATGTTTATCTAATGCCATAGAAAGAAAACCCCATAGACTAACTTTAAACATGCACTTTAAGAAAGTAAGCATGGGTGACATGATCCAGAATTGACTGTTTAGGAGAATGACACTGATGTGTGGTGGTCGTGCAAGAAGGTCAACTCTCTGGGGCGGGGGACATCTCTAGTCATCTCTGATAGATCTGCTAGCTCGGCTGTAACACAAGGCTAATACTCTCTGAAAAGTGATGAAAGTAGCTCTGGACAAATTCTAACAGGCATCTGGTAAAGAACTTCTATAAATTACCTGGCCAGCAAGGTAAATACAACACGAGGTAAAGTATCTGGCACATAGCAGATACTTAGAATGGATGCGTAGGTTAATGGGTCTTTGGAAAAGGACATAGGTGCAGGGCAGGGCAGGTAGCAGATAAAAATAATAATCATAGAAGGTAGCATATTATCAATTGTTGATTATGCTCAGTTCAGTCAGTTTAGTTCAGTCGCTCAGTCATGTCCGACTCTTTGCGACCCCATGGACTGCAGCACACCAGGCCTCCCTGTCCATCACCAACTCCCAGAGTTTACTCAAACTCATGTCCATTGGTTCGGTGAGTTGATTGTGCTACGAATTTTGACATGCTCATTTCCTCTATACCTAACTTGGAAGAGAGGGAGTATTCTATTCCTCATTTTATAGAGAAGAAAACAGAAGCCCAGAGAAGTTCCCTAGCTCACCCAGTGTCCTATAATTAGTGCATAATGAAGAAAGAATTTGACAGTCTTCAAAGCCATCTTTCTTTTTTTATATATATAACTTTATTTATTTTAATTGGAGGTTAATTACTTTACAATATTGTATTGGTTTTGCCATACATCAACATGAATCAGCCACAGGTATACATGTGTTCCCCATCCTGAACCCCCCTCCCTCCTCCCATCTTTCTTAAGGCTACCCCAAGCCAAGACTAATAGAGACTTAAACTCCGAGTGGAAAGTGAGGGGGAGAAGGTGGGATGTTGTCTGGAGTATCAACAGTAGTGGCCTGAAGGGGATGGTTCCCAGGGGATGGATTGTAGCCCTGGGTTGAGGCAGACATGGGGTGTCCTGGCTTCAGCACTCCTGCGATGGTTGGGGAGTGCTGCAGATCCTTCAGAGGCATCCCAGAACAGGCAGCTGTGGAGTCAGGAAGCCCTGTGTTTAAAACTTGGAGGGCAGTAGGAGTCACAGAAGACAATGCCATAGCTGCTGCCGTAAATAAAAAGGAGCTTTCCGGCAGATTACTTTTTCCTCTATTTGAGGTTATTCATCAGCTTTTTTCTGATCTTGGATTGTACTCTCTGAAATATCTCGCACAATGAATTTCCTAAAATGAAATGTTGCAGCGTTTACGGTCCTATTCACTCCCCCCAAGAGAGAATGGCATAAATAATTCACATTATCCTTTTTAGGATCACATTGGCTAAAATATATTAGCTGATATAATTGTCTGACACTTTGAGGAAGTGAGATTTCAAAAATAGGAGCCCATGGAGAATGAGGGAGGGAGAGAGAGAAAACACCTGACTCCCTTTGCTTCCTGTGGCTATTTATTTTAAAGATAAGATTTTTTTGGCCTCAAGTATCTGGCATATTTATATATCTACTTATAATGTGCAAACCATTTCCAGGTTCTTAATGCACCAGTTCTCATATCTTCTACCTGTCCTCAGAAGCTTCAATCTTTCTTTGAGTGTCATGGCATTTCAGAATTGGAAGAAATTTAAACAGCATCTAGTCTCCAGTCAGAGCTATAACCCTTCTCTCTGTGCTTTTAGCTAAATTTACCCCAAACCACTCATTGACAGTGGGAACCATGCCCCAACACATGGTCCTTCCACGACAAAAATTTCCCGAGAACAGCCTAGAAACCTGCAGAGGCTACACTTGTTATTCGGATAAAGAACAAAAAGCCTTAGCAACCAGCTCAAGCTCCTTCTTACCACAGGACCTTTGCACATACTGCTACCACTGTGTAGTTTCCATGTTTATTCAAATCCATCCAAACTTTAGTCCTGTGCTGGATATAGCTTGCAAGGACTCACAAGGGCTGACTATTATACTTCCAGGAATGGTTCATGCTGGTTGTTAAACAGAACTGTTATTCAAAAATGAACTTACAAACACTCATGAATAAATTATATTAAAACAAAGATAATACATACTCATTGGAAAAGACCCTGAGCTGTGAAAGATAGAAGGCAGGAGGCAAAGGGGATGACAGAGAACAAGATGGTTGGATGGCATCACTGACTCAGTGGACATGAGTTTGAGCAAGCTCTGGGAAATGGTGAAGGACAGGGAAGCCTGGCGTGCTGCAGTCCATGGGGTCACAAAGAGTCAGATACAAGAACAACAATAAATACTCAAAAAAATCATCATCTCCTGATTCTTTCATTACCCTTCCCTACAACCTATGTTTTTTTTCCCCAGATTCATTGGAGATGTAATTGACATTTAACATTATGTAAGTGTAAGTTGCACAGCCTGTTGATTTGATGCTCATATATTGTGAAATACTTACACCATAGTGTTAGCTACAGTATCTCCATCATGTCATGTATTTATGTTTCTTTTTTGTGATGAGAATATTTATGATACATTCTCAGTGTCTTTCTAGTATATAATGCAGTGTTATAAATTATAATCACCTTGCTGTACTTTTAGGTCCTCAGCACTTATCCACCTTAAAACTGGAAGTCTGCGCCCTTTGATCAGCATCTTCCCATTTCTGGCACCCCCTAGCCCCTGGCAGCCACCATCAAACTCTCTGTTCCTACAAGTTCAACTTTTTAGATTTCACGTATAAGTGATATCACATAGTATCTATGCTTTTAAGTTCAATTCTGTGTGATCAGAACACTCAGTTCAGTTCAGTTCAGTTCAGTCACTCAGTCGTGTCCGACTCTTTGCGACTCCATGAATCACAGCACACCAGGCCTCCCTGTCCATCACCAACTCCCAAAATTCAGTCAAACTCATGCTCATCGAGTCGGTGATGCCATCCAGCCATCTCATCCTCTGTCATCCCCTTCTCCTCCTGCCCCCAATCCTTTTCAGCATCAGAGTCTTTTCCAATGAGTCAACTCTTCGCATGAGATGGCCAAAGTATTGGAGTTTCAGCTTCAGCATCAGTCCTTCCAACATGATCTATATGATGGCAATTACCATACTTGGCTTTCCAACTCCATCTTCAGACATACCCGAATGAGAGCCTGAAAGCAGAAAGACCATTTGAAAACTCACAAATGATAAACAGTAGAGCTTTTTCCCCCCTCTCCTTTCCCCAGAGAGCTGGTTGTTAAAGCAAACAAGACACTGATGTATAGAACAGTCTTATGGACTCTGCGGGAGAGGGAGAGGGTGGGAAGATTTGGGAGAATGGCATTGAAACATGTATACTATCATGTATGAAACGAATCGCCAGTCCAGGTTCGATGCACGATACTGGATGCTTGGGGCTGGTGCACTGGGACAACCCAGAGGGATGGTATGGGGAGGGAGGAGGGAGGAGGGTTCAGGATGGGGAACACATGTATACCTGTGGTGGATTCATTTCGATATTTGGCAAAACCAATACAATAATGTAAAGTTTAAAAATAAAATAAAATTAAAAAAAAAAAAACATTAATAGCACACCACTGCTTCAAAAATAACGC
>NW_011494951.1:4386638-4399069 GCF_000754665.1 Bison bison bison | reverse complement strand
ACCTTAATAGCACACCACTGCTTCAAAATCATCTCCACACTCACTTCCCGTGGATGCCTGTCTGGATCTCCAGTCTAGGTCTAATTCGTATATGGTGTTATCTCAGAATTTCTCAATAAATAGCTGTAGAGTGAATATCAAACTCAAGTTATTAGAAATATCTAACTTGAGTTGAAATCTTCAGCCCCTTTTAAAAGAGAATAATATTTATTATCTTAACACATGAATGGGAGTTTCTTTTGAGAATAAACTATCTTCTTTTGAAGTTACATCAATAAGTTATTTGAGGTTAAAGAGAATGCCTAGGACTGGGTGTTAACAGGAGTAAAAGGCACAAAGGATGTGGTTAAACTGCCTGCCTGAGAGGAGAGGAGAGTAGTGGGTAACCTGAGCGCATAAAGCCAGAGGACTAGGGCTGTGAAGTGCCCACTGAGAAATCCCCTGTGGTTGACTGGCCAGAGAGTGTTTAAGAAAAAGGATGTCTGGTATTTTATCTGAAGTTTTGTTGATATTATGTAGATAATGCTGGTCTTCCTCTCTGACTGTGGTTAGACAATGGCATAAAGTCTACTATACACAGAAGTTGTGTGTGTGCCTATGAGTGTAAATTAAAGGAAGGGCCACATTTTGTCCTTGAATTGATGCTGCAATTCAACTGGTGTATGACAGCAAGGTAATTCATAACCTGAAATGATTTAACATATAATGGGCTTGAGAACTAGAGGTGATCATAATAAAGTAATATTTGGAATTTAGGAAAGACTCCTTGCCAGCTTTAGACTTCCAGTTCAGAAGACATATAAGATGTGAGGTTGTTTGTTGTTATTGCTTTTCCTTGGATCTTAAGGTGTTAGAAGATGGGAAATATTGACCTCAGTAGTGATCCTGTTTCTAAACTTAGAGAACAGAAAATGGTCATTTGTGGCTGGAAGTCCTCTTTGTATATAGTATATACAGTAGAATACTAAAGTGAGTGAAAGTGAAAGTTGCTCAGTCGTGTCCGACTCTTTGAGACCTCATGGACTGCGGCCTGCCTGTCCATGGGATTCTCCAGGCCAGTATCACTGGCCAGTATATATATATTGAAATAAGGAGAAAGGATACACTGTAGAATTAGGACCACTGAGTAGGTAGCAAAATCTGCAGCAATTTGTTAGTAAAGTGTCTCTCGGCCAAAGTGGAGCCTGGATATCTTGCTTTAGGCATTTCTTGTTGTTCTTTAGTCACTAAGTTGTGTCTGACTCTTCTGTGGTCCCATGGACTGTATCCCACCAGGTTCCTCTGTCCACAGGATTTCCCAGGCAAGAATACTGGAGCAGGTTGCTATTTCCTTCTCCAGGGGATCTTCCTGATCCAGGGATCAAACCTGCATCTCCTACATTGACAGGTAGATTCTTTACTGTTGAGCCACTAAGGGAAGGCTGCTCTAGTCACTAAGTTATCTCCAAAAGCTAAGGTCAACTATGCAAAAACAAGTATATCACATATGCACAAAGATAAAATATTGCTTCATTGATGCTTCTTCTCAACACAAGATCTAATAATTTAAAATAATTCATCATATGCATGCAGTCTTCTAAGCATAATTTGGCAAATACCGTTTGGAGGAGACAAGAGAGCGGCTCTGTGTAGAGGTATCAGGGTTTCACAACGTCATCACCACTGACACCCAGGGCTGAACAACCCTCCGTTGTGTGGGACTGTCTGGGGCATTCTAGGATGTTGAGCAGGATCCTCAGTGCCAGTTTACTAGATGCCAAAATTGCTTTCCCAGTTGTGAAAATGAAGCATGTCTCCAGACATAGTCAGCTCTCCTCTGGGAGGCAAGATCTGGTAAGAATCACCAAGCTAAATTTGAAGATGGGAAGGACTTGAGAGGCATCTCTGTAAGTTTCTGAGCATGTGACCTGGGGAAAATTTCCCAAGCCTTCTTCCTTGGTCTCCTCATTTCTGAGTTCAATGTTTTATGATGTGTCATGGGGTTCCTGGAAAATCCAATGAGGTGGTTCATGCAAAGGACTGAGAATCATGTTTAACAAAACACAAGGGAAGGTCTTGAGCAGTGCTATGCTTATTGTTAGTTATCTTTCCCACTTTATCTATTCATTTGTGTAGAATCTCATGTACAGAGTTGAGTCAAAATCACTTCTTGGATCATGGTAAAATATCCTTCTTAGATCATGGTAAAACATCAGCATTTGCTTAGACAAGGCTCAAAGCTTCTTTCTTTCCTTCCTTTTATCCCTCATTCCTTCTCACATTTAACTTCTTAAGTGGAAGAAACTCATCGGAACAGGCAGTTCTACCATCAGATACTTTTTGCACATGTGCATGGTTTTAGTTTCAACAACCTATTGAATAGTAAACCTCATTTTCTGTCTTACTTTTTAACCTATGACTGTGTTTTGTTTTAATATTTAAATTCTATTGGAGTATAGTTTTGGAGTATAGTTGATTTGCAATGCTGTGTCAGTTTCAGATGTACAGCAAAGTGATTCAGTTATCCATGTACATGTATTCATTCTTTTTTCAGATATTTTCTCATATAATTATCGTAGAATGTTGAGTAGAGTTCCTTCTGTAGGTGCTCGTCGGTTACCTACGTTATATGTAGTCGTCTGTGCACGTTCATCCCAATCTCCTGATTTATTCCTCCCCATCACGTTTCCCCTTTGGTAACCATAAGTTTGTTTTCAATATCTGTATGTGACTGTTTCAATATCTCTGTGTACCTCTACTTCAGTGGTTCTTACTCTTGAGCAAATATCACAATTCCCTGGAGGGTGTGTTAAAACAGAGGGGTCACACTCAGATGTTCTGACTCATTAAAATTACGGTGGGACCATTCATCTGCATTTCTAATGAGTTACCAAGTGATGCCTATGTCTCTGGTCCTGGTACCACAGTTTGAGAATCACTGCTCAGGTTCATTTCTTCTAGCTGATACCTAGAGCCCCATTACTGCATCTTCAGTATTTGACTTATTCATTCCTCTCATGATGGCTGACCTGGCCATCTCCACTTCTCTGAGCCCACAGACAAGGCTGCCATCAACACGTTCCTTACCTCTCTCCCTGTACACATGGGCGGGACTGTCCCTATGTCTGTCCCCAGGAAGAGCATTGCTGATCCACAGGGTGAGAACACGCTTTATGTTCATGATACTGCCCGATCACTCTGGAATGGCTGAGCCGGGCTAAGTCCCCACCAACTGTGGCTAAATAGCTTTTCCCCCATTTACTACAAGAGGAGGGCTTTACCAATGGCTCAGCAGATAAAGAATCCACATTTCAACCCCCGGGTCAGGAAGATCCCCCGGAGAAGGAAATAGCAACCCACTGCAGTATTTTTGCCTGGAGAAGAATCCCCTGGACAGAGGAGCCTGGTGGGCTATACTCCATAGGGTCACAAAGAGTGGGACACGACTGAAGCGACTTAGCACACACACAACAGAGGAGAATCCAGGAAGGAGGAAGTAAATGAAGCTGACCCTCACCTCCCCAACCAGGAACAGAGCTAATGAGTGAAGAGTCTGACTCCACCCCACTACCATGATCTGACTCCACCCCACTAGTTTCCTACCAAACAATCTTTCGGTGGCTTTGAGTTCCACCACACGATTTTCCATGACTCGTAAACTGACCTTTATTATTCACCTCACCCTTAAAGTGTGCTTATTTACCCTCCCTAGTCTCACAGCCTTAAACCGGCAAATAAACAATCTTACTGTTGAGAGTCTTACCAGTTAAAAGAGAAAAGGCACTCAGTGTATATGAACTTCCCTCAGGGCTGGGTTAGACTGCTGCGCCCAGTCAAATTCCAATTTTTTATGGTGTGAGTCTGTTTCTATGGTATATTTCCCATTTGATCCCATGAGAGCCTCAGACCTCTGCATTGGCTTTCATAGAGTGGGGTGGCCGGGACCATGCTGTGTCTAAGGGAAGGACTCAAGACTGGATGTACTGCTCAGAGCTACCTATTGCTTGTGACTTTAGAGAAATTACCCTTTACTCTTCTATGTCTGCTAGAGGTGGTAAAACAGCTTCATGGCAATGGTTCCATTTGACCTTTATCCCCCATACCAGGTAATTCCAGGCAGGCATTGTATGCAAGTAGGGGATGGAACTTCCAGTGGATGATTCTAGGTCATGTGGATGTAAGAGGCAGGGCTGAAATCCTGAAGTAGGCAAGTCCTTTCCATTCTACAGCACTCTGATATATCTCTGAGCTTCAACTTTCACCTATATAAATAAGAAGTTGAAGGAGTTGTTGGTTTCTTACCCTCGATGAATTTACAATAGATATCTTAGTTACACCATTTTTGGACGTCATTGCCACCCCACACACACACATCCACGTGTTGAATTTCTAACCACTCAAAATGTGACCTTATTTGGGAATATGGTTGTTGTAATTAGTTAGGATGAGGTCCTATTAGAGTAAGGTGAATGCACATGAGAGCATAAAACAGAAGCCAAGTATTGCCTGCAGACCACCAGAAGCTGGGAGAGAGGACTTCCCTTTCACCGCTCGGAAGGAACCAATCCTGCCAACACTTAACTTCAGACTTCTGGTCCCCAGAACTGTGAGAGAATGAATTTCCATTGTTCTAGACCTTCCAGTCTAGAAGAAAAACTATGACCTTAAAAAAAAGCTATGACCAACCTAGACAGCATATTAAAAAGCAGAGACATTACTTTACCAACAAAGATCCATCTAGTCAAACCTATGGCTTTCCCAGTAGTCGTGTATGGATGTGACCGTTGGACCATAAAGAAAGCTGAGTGCCAAAGAATTGATGCTTTTGAACTGTGGTGTTTGAGAAGACTCTTGAGAGTCCCTGGGACTGCAAGGAGATCCAATCAGTCCACCCTAAATAAAATAAGTCCTGAATATTCATTGGAAGAACTGATGCTGAAGCTGAAAGTCCAATAGTTTGGCCACCTGATGCACAGAATTGACTTTTGGAAAAGACCCTGATGCTGGGAAAGATTGAAGGCAGGAGGAGAAGGGGATGACAGAGGATGAGATCATGGATGGCATAACTGACTCGATAGACATGAGTTTGAGCAAACTCTGAACATTGGTGATGGACAGGGAGGCCTGGCGTGCTGTAGTCCATAGGGTCACAAAGAGTCAGACACAACATGACTGAGCAGCTGAACTGAACTGAGACCTTCCAGTACACGGTACTTTATATGGTAGCCTTGGGAAACGAAGACACCCTCCCTTGGACTGCAAGGAGATCCAACCCGTCCATTCTGAAGGAGATCAGCCCTGGGATTTCTTTGGAAGGAATGATGCTGAAGCTGAAACTCCAGTACTTTGGCCACCTCATGCGAAGAGTTGACTCATTGGAAAAGACTCTGATGCTGGGAGGGACTGGGGGCAGGAGGAGAAGGGGATGACAGAGGATGAGATGGCTGGATGGCATCACCGACTCAATGGACATGAGTCTGAGTGAACTCCAGGAGTTGGTGATGGACAGGGAGGCCTGGCGTGCTGCAATTCATGGGGTCGCAAAGAGTCGGACACGACTGAGTGACTGAACTGAACTGAATATTTTTACAGTACCCCAACTGGCAGACCCCTTCCTTTCTCATTCTAGTTCCTACCTGTGGCACAGGGTCTCCCTTTAGCTGAGGAATGAGGGACATGAGGGTAGAGCTTTCTCTTTCTACATCTGGGACCCATCTAGGGGGCAGTCCCATCTGGTACTCATCACCAAGGAGCAGGCAGAGTTGTCTTTGCAGGTGCTGCCAACTCAGAGACTAGAGAGGGGAGTGCACCCCCTTCTTCTCATTTCAGACACCTGCCCATCTTTACCTTGAATTCACACAGCAGCAAATGAAGCTTAGGTTCCCAGACAAGTCACACTTGCCAAATGGTGACATAAAAGTCCGAGTCCCTCACCTGGTATAAAACCACCAAAAATTGATATTCTAGCAAAATGGAGATTAAATGCCTGTGTAAAGTGATTAGGCACAATTAAATGAATTTTAAAGAACATCTCATCCCTTAGGCTACAGGCAGTCACCTCTGGCGTAAGCAGTTCTTTACCAAAGGATCCCCTTGCCATCTCCAAGGTGTTACAAAAAGCTGGAGGAGAATCATGCCCCTTGTCTCATTGCTTTGGCTCTTCTACTCTGCAAGTTAAATAAGCTCTGAACTCAACAGATCGAGGGTCAAAGAAACCCACATGTGCAATTGCCCCCCACCTCTCAAATCCCAAGTGCAGGTCTCTCCCCTGGACCCTTCCTCTGCAGGCCACATGTGTATTTTATGAAAATACACATGTATTTTCACATGTGTATTCTTGTCTCCACCCTCTTCCCCAGGATTCAGCAAACACTGGCCTTAGAAATAATACATGTCAGTTCTCCCCATAGCATCTTCTTGAGTCTTGAAATTTTTCAAACAATTGCATTTGAATGACCTTTCTCTTGAGCTTCCCAGGTGGCCCTAGTGGTAAAGAAACTACCTGTCAGTGCAGATGTGAGAGATGTGAGTTTGATCCCTGAGTTGGGAAGATCCAATGCAGAAGGGCACGGCAACCTACTCCAGTATTCTTGCCTGGAGAATCCCATGGACAGAGGAGCCTGGAGGGCTACAGTCCACAGGGTGGCAAAGAGACATAAGTGGAAGGACTCAGCATGTACACGTGGCCTTTCTCTTATCCCCATTACTAAGCCTCCTCAGAGAGAAATCACGGGTTCTGTACGTGAGTCAGATGAGTCACCAAGAAAAGGGGAGGCTCCCTTCCCACACAGTGACTTGGGGAAGAAGCCCTGGACTTCATCTACTTCTCCCTGGGAGAGTCTCCAAGCAAACTCATCTCTTCTTCATCAGGGCAATTTCCTCTGCAAAGCTCCATCTGATTTACTCTTTTATTCACCCCATATTGAGCATCTACTGTGTTCTAAATGCTCAGTATACAATGGTAAACAAAAGAGATTAAGCCTTAGTGAAGTTCATGTTCTAACCAGGGAGATGGAAAATTAACTGTGAATATAACAACCAGGTGAGGCATATAACATTCCAGAAGGTGATTTGAGCTATTAGAACAAGGAAAGGTAGACAAGGAAGAGGAGGAATAAAATTCTGAGGATGGAAATTAGATACTGTAGAATTAAATATGGGTGTAGCTGGGCCTCTCCCAGGAGTGACATTTGAGCCAAGACTTGAAGGATGAGGTGAGGAAGTCATCCATGCAGATATGTGGCAGAAAATCTGGGAAGAGGGAATATTAGGAAAGATGGGACCATGGTTGGAATATTTAAGGACAGCAAAGAGGCCAGTGTAGCTGGAGAAGAGTAAGCAAGAAAGAGATATCTACATGACCTATGTGACAGATTCATGTATATGAAACTTCATACAGTTTTTCTCCCTAATAATAATTATTCTGAGAGTATCCTTCAACACCTTGGTGGTGGTGGTGGTTTAGTCACTCAGTCATGTCTGACTCTTGTGACCCCATGGACTGTAGCCTGCAAAGGTCCTCTGTCCACTGGACTCTCCAGGCAATACTGGAGTGGATTGTCATTTCCTCCTCCGCTCAACACCTTTATTTCACATCAAATATCTCACAAAATATCCTATGCAATAATTTCTGGGCAAGCTCATATGTCCATCCACAGTCAAAAATAACCAAAAGCCACACTGCCTTCCCTTCCCCCTCTCTTTCTCTCTGGTCCCTAGGCCCCTAGGCCCTCTCTGGACTCCTCCAGAGAGCACTAGAATTTCAGTCAATGTAGATTAATGTGATATAACTGGAAGAGACACAAGAAGTCCTGCAATTTAATGATTTCCAAACAAGCTATTTCAATAAACATTATCTACTCTGTACCAGCAAGTAAGATTTTGAATGACACACACCATATTTTTTTTTTTTTTTTGGTAATGTTATCATTGCTGTACAAGAATCAAAAATACAAAAATGAACAAGCAATAGTCCTGTCCTGGAGAGAAAAAGGAAGTGGCCAGAAATGCAAACAAAGAAAAGACTTCCCTTAATATAATAAGAACTAGCATTTCCTAATCCTACGCACATTCTGAGCAGTTTTCTGAATGCATTCTATGTGTTATTTCTATTAACCTCATATCAGTTCTGAGACATGATCGCATTTGCATCCATTATGTTACAAGGAGAAAGATTCTGAGAGGTTAACAAGCTTCTCTGAGTTAAAACAATCGGTAAATGGGAAAAGTGAAGTTCAGTTTCTATCAGCTCTACCCGTTTGATCTCTGAGACTCCTAACACGCTCCGCTGGCACATGATTAGAACCTTAACAACATCTATACTCGAGTGCTGTGGGAACAGAGAGGCAGAGTCAGCCACTCTCCCTCCATGGAATAACCGGAAAGCCACCCAACGCTACAGAATGTGGGGCTTTGGGTTTAGAAGTGCAGAAAAGAACACACCTGTGGAGGAAACATAAGCTAAGGGAATAAAAAAACACAGAGATTCCAGCTGAATTAGGAGATGAGGCAGGAAAGGGGGGTTAGGGACATGCTGTGAGATCCTAGTGATTCCTGTTTAGGAGCTTGGATTTTATACAGAGGATAATCCATAATAATAATAAAATAATAATTTGATGCAAGTGCAGTGGTAAAGAATCTGCCTGCAAAGCAGGAGACTTACAGGAGATTCTCGTCCCTGGGTTGGGAAGATCCTCTGGAAAAGGACATGGCAATCCACTCCAGTATTCTTGCCGGGAAAATCCCATGGATGGAGGAGCCTGATGGGCTACAGTCCATGGGGTTGCAAAGAGTCAGACACGACTGAGTGGCTGAGCACACAATGGTATTCTATCTTGATGAATGAGCAATTTTACTCATCCCTCTATACAGAATTGGTGAATTACTCCCATTTTTCATTCACCTTATTTCCTGACTTCTTCAAAGACTAATAATTTGGCATCCAGCTCTGAAAATAAGCCTCATATGCAGTCAATAAACAGTTATTAAATTAATGGCATGTATGCTCATAGTTTTATGCCAAGCAGTAAGGCAGGCTTTCAGGATAGAATAAGCATTTATGGACATGGGCTGATTATTTGGTTAGTTGGTTGGTTGGTTGCTTGTATTGGTAGAGTACTTGGTAAATGGAATGTATAAATGAATTACTGTGAGCTCCCTAAATTCAGAGGCCATGTCAAACTCGTTCTTGCATCCCCCTAGTGTTTAGTACTGTACCTTATAAACAACTGGTCTCAATAATTACTGTTTGAATGAAAGGTAAGATGAACAAGTATTCACCCATGATGAGTGAGGGACTGTATGATCATATAAATAAGTAGAGGAATTGATTGCATGAACAAATGAAGGAATAATTAAATGTGCCTGTGTTCTACCCTATCTCTGTCTTTCCCTCAAGGAAACAGACTTTTACAAGCACATAACATTATCTTACACTTATTTCAACCTCTTTCCCCAAAACACAACCCAGAAGCAACCTATATTCCTGGTTAGAGGAATGTGTCAATGTGTTCTTTTTATTTTTTTAATTAAACATTTAAAGTGTAAGATTACTGTAGGTTCTCATACAGTTGTTATAAAAACAAAACAAAGCAAAAAACAGTGTGCCCTTCACTCAGTTCCTCCCAATGGTAATATTTGTGAAACTATAGCACAGCATCACAACTGGGATGTGGACATAGATAGCAGTCAAGACATAGAGATTTCCATCACATGGATCCCTCTCATTGCTCTTTTATGGCCACATGCCGTTTCCCCCCAAGCCCCACTTCCTCCTCAACCCTTGACAACATCTTAACTGTTCTCCTTTCCCATCATGTTCTCACTTCAAGAATGGTAAGTAAACGGAATCAAGTGAGAAGTAAACTTTTTCAAAATTGTCTTTTTTTCACTCTTCATGATTCTCTGAGGAGTCATCCAAGTTGTTGGATATAGCCACAATTTGCTTCTTTTTTGCTGTTTCCACATATAATTTTTTTAACACCAAAAATATTTTCTATTGGGATATAGCCAATTCACAATTTATTCCTTTTTACTACTAAGTAAAAAGAATTTATTTCTTTTTACTTTTACTAAGTAGTGTTTGACGTTATGAAAGTACCAGATTGTTTAACCGCTCACCCACTGAGGACATTTGCATTGTTTCTAGGTTTTTACTGTTATGAGTAATAACCTGTATTTGAGTATACATTGTTGTGTGAGCATATATTTTCATTTGGGGAGGATAAATGCCCAGGAGTGCAATTGTCAGACATTAGTGTTTCAAAAAATGGTAAACAATTTCCCAGAGTAACTATACCACTTAGCATTCCCACTAGCAATGTACGGGTGATACAGGATGTGGAAAAACTAGATTGCTCGTACATCACTGGAATGCCAGACACTGCCCATAGTCATATATTTTATTTTACCTGATCTAACAGGTAATGCTAGCTCATTGAGATTTTGATTTGCATTTTTCTAATAGCTAATGATGTTGAACATTTGTTCATGTGCTTATTCTGCCATCTGTGTCACCTCTTCTGTGAGATGTCTGTTCATGTATTTAGTTCATTTTTTTCTAACTAAATTCTTTCCATTGACCTTTTCAAGTATTTTACATGGTCTAGATATTAGTTCTTTGCAGGTATGCGGTTAACAAAGGTTTCCTCCCACTCTATAGTTTGTACTTCATCCTCTTAACAGGATCTTTCACAGAGCAGAAGTTCTTCAGTTTTACGAAGTCAAATTTATCCATTTTCCTCTTATCAATTATGCTTCTGGTGTCAAGTCTAAGAACTCTTTGCTTAGTTCTTGATTCAAAGACTTTATCTTATTTTTTCCAAAAAGGTCTTATGTTTTACATTTAAGCCTGTGATCCATTCTGAGTTAATGTTTATATGAAGTGTGAGCCTCAGGCTAGGTTAAGTTTTTTGGTTTTATTTTCCATTGCCTCTGGTGTTCATCCACTCAGTGTGTCTGGTGTTCATCCGCTCAGTCATGTCTGCCTCTCTGCAACCCCATGGACTGCAGCATGTCGGGCTTTCCTGTCCTTCACTATCTCCCAGAGTTTCCTCAGATTTTTGGTTTTAAGTGTACAGCACAATGGTTCAGTTATATGTATATATTTGTTGAAGTTTAGTCACTAAGCTATGCCTGACTCTTTTGCAATCCCATGGACTATAGCCCCACCAGCCTGCCCTGCCCATGGGTTTCCCAGGCAAGAAATACTGGAATGGGTTGCCATTTTCTTCCTGACCCAGGACTTGAATCTGTGTCTTTTGCTTGGCAGGTGGATTCTTTACCACTGAGCCAACAGGGGAACTGGTGCATATGTATAGATAGGTAGATAGATAGATAAGCTAGATAGATAGACAGACAGACAGGTAGATAGATGATAGATAGCTTTTAGATTTTCTTCCTTTATAGGGTTTTTATTTTTTTTTTTTTTCACTTCTTACATTTATTAAAGAATAATAAGCCTACGATTCTGACAGATTATGTAATAAAACCAAGAGTTTTGAGAGATTTATCTCATTTAAATCACTAGTATTTAGTTAAATATTTATTTCTCCCTTGACAGATTGGAATCTCTTTTATTTTTTTTTTTTTCTCTCTAATTTTATTTTATTTTTAAACTTTACATAATTGTATTAGTTTTGCCAAATATCAAAATGAATCCGCCACAGGTATACATGTGTTCCCCATCCCGAACCCTCCTCCCTCCTCCCTCCCCATACCATCCCTCTGGGCCGTCCCAGTACACCAGCCCCAAGCATCCAGCGTCATGCATCGAACCTGGACTGGCAACTCGTTTCCTACATGATATTTTACATGTTTCATTGCCATTCTCCCAAATCTTCCCACCCTCTCCCTCTCCCACAGAGTCCATAAGACTGTTCAATACATCAGTGTCTCTTTTGCTGTCTCGTACACCGGGTTATTGTTACCATCTTTCTAAATTCCATATATATGCGTTAGATGGAGAAATATACCATGTTCATGGATTGGAAGAATCAATATAGTGAAAATGAGTATACTACCCAAAGCAATTTATAGATTCAACGCAATCCCTATCAAGCTACCAACAGTATTCTTCACAGAGCTAGAACAAATAATTTCACAATTTGTATGGAAATACAAAAAACCTCGAATAGCCAAAGCGATCTTGAGAAAGAAGAATGGAACTGGAGGAATCAACCTACCTGACTTCAGGCTCTACTACAAAGCCACAGTTATCAAGACAGTATGGTACTGGCACAAAGACAGAAATATTGATCAATGGAATAAAATAGAAAGCCCAGAGATAAATCCACGCACATATGGACACCTTATCTTCGACAAAGGAGGCAAGAATATACAATGGATTAAAGACAATCTCTTTAACAAGTGGTGCTGGGAAATCTGGTCAACCACTTGTAAAAGAATGAAACTGGACCACTTTCTAACACCATACACAAAAATAAACTCAAAAT
>NW_011494951.1:4376779-4386538 GCF_000754665.1 Bison bison bison | reverse complement strand
CAGAAATATTGATCAATGGAATAAAATAGAAAGCCCAGAGATAAATCCACGCACATATGGACACCTTATCTTCGACAAAGGAGGCAAGAATATACAATGGATTAAAGACAATCTCTTTAACAAGTGGTGCTGGGAAATCTGGTCAACCACTTGTAAAAGAATGAAACTGGACCACTTTCTAACACCATACACAAAAATAAACTCAAAATGGATTGAAGATCTAAACGTAAGACCAGAAACTATAAAACTCCTAAAGGAGAACATAGGCAAAACACTCTCCGACATACATCACAGCAGGATCCTCTATGACCCACTTTATAGGGTTTTTAAAATATCATGTCCAACTCTTTGCAAACCCATGGACTATACAGTCCATGGAATTTTCCAGGCCAGAATACTGAAGTGGATAGCCTTTCCCTTCTCCAGGGGATCTTCCCAACCCAGGGATTGAACCCAGATCTCCCACATTTCAGGAGGATTCTTTACCAGCTAAGCCACCAGGGAAGCCCCCAAAATATTGAGTATGCTATACTCTAGGCCCTTGTTGTTTATTTATTTTATATATAGTAATTGTGCATCTGTTAATCCTAGTCTCCTAATTTTTCTCTTCCCCCATCACCCTTTCCACTTTGGTAACCATAAGATTTTGGAGCCCCAAAAAATAAAGTCAGCCACTGTTTCCCATCTATTTGCCATGAAGTGATGGGACTGGATGCCATGATCTTCGTTTTCTGAATGTTGAGCTTTAAGCCAACTTCTTCACTCTCCTCTTTCACTTTCATCAAGAAGCTCTTTAGTTCTTCACTTTTTGCTATAAGGATGGTGTCATCTGCATATCTGAGGTTATTGATATCCCTCCCAGCAATCTTGATTCCAGCTTGTGCTTCATCCAGCCTGGCATTTCTCATGATGTACTCTGCATATAAGTTAAATAAGCAGGGTGACAATATATAGCCTTGACATACTCCTTTTCCTATTTGGAACCAGTCTGTTGTTCCATGTCCAGTTCTAACTGTTGCTTCCTGACCTGCATACAGATTTCTCAACAGGCAGGTCAGGTGATCTGATATTCCCATCTCTTTCAGAATTTTCCACAGTTTATTGTGATCCACACAGTCAAAGGCTTTGGCATAGTCAATAAAGCAGAAATAGATACTTTTCTGGAATTCTCTTGCTTTTTCGATGATACAGCAGATGTTGGCAATTTGATCTCTGGTTCCTCTTTCTTTTCTAAAACCAGTTTGAACATCTGGAATTTTACAGTTCACATATTGCTGAAGCCTGGCTTGGAGAATTTTGAGCATTACTTTCTTAGTGTGTGAGATGAGTGCAATTGTGCGGTAGTTTGAGCATTCTTTGGCATTGCCTTTCTTTGGGATTGGAATGAAAACTGATCTTTTCCAGTTTTGGACATGAGTTTGAGTGAACTCTAGGAGTTGGTGATGGACAGGGAGGCCTGGTGTGCTGCAGTCCATGGGGTCACAAAGAGTCGGACATGACTGAGCAACTGAACTGAACTGAACTGAACCATAAGATTGTTTTCTATGTCTATGAGTTTCTTTCTGTTTTTGGAAATAAGTTCATTTATATCTTTTTTTTATAAATTATGCAAATAACAATGGATTAATGTCCAAAATATAAAAATGGCTCATACTGCTCAATATCAAACAAACACACAAATCACAGAGTCTTCATTACAGTAGCTATGTAAGTCTTGCAATTGGGTGAACTGATTCCTACATTTGTTCTCTTGCTCAAAACTTATGTTGGCTGCTCTAATTCTTTGCCTTCTCATATGAATTTGTGATAATTTTATCTATATACACCAAAAAATCTTGCTGGGATCTTGATAGCAATTGTGTTACACCTATATATCAACTTGAAAAGAAATGAGGCCTTTACCATATTGAGTCTTTCAATCCATGAACCAAATATACATTTAGATCATATTTGACTTTTTTCATCAGCATTTGTGGCTTTTAGCTTAAAAATTCTGTACATATTTTCATAAATTTATGCCTAAGCTTTTGTAGTAATTGTAAAAGGTCATTTTATTTTATTGTCCATATGTCACTGTTAATGTATTGAATACAATTGATGTTTTAATGTTTATCTTTTATGTTGGAAACTTGCTGAACTCATTTCTTAGTTCTAGAAGTATTATTGGTAGATTCCTTGTATTTTCTATACAGGCAGTTATACCATCTACTGATAAGAACAGTTTTATTTCTTCCTTTATGATCTGTTTTACTTCTATTTTCTTTTCTTAACTTACTATATTGGCTAGAAATCCCAGCATTATGTTGAATAAGAGTGTTGAAAACAGATATCTAAGGAGAAAGGAGAAAACATTCACTCTTTCACCATCAAATATGATGTTAGCTGTAGTTTTTTTTTTTCTTTTGTAGATGCTCCTCAACAAGCTGAAATTTATCCTTCTACTCCTATTTTTCAGAGATTTTATAATGAACAGGTATTGAATTCTGTTAAATGATTTTTCTGCATCAATTGATAAGATTTTGTGATTTTTTTTTTCTTTAGCCTGGTCATATAGTAGATTACGTGGACTGATTTTTAAATATTGAACCAGACTTGTGTCCCTGGAATAAACTTCATTTGGTCATGATATACAATTCCTGGGTAGTATGTTAAGACTCTAGATCTTCAGTTCAGTTCAGTTCAGTCACTCTGTTGTGTCCAACTCTTTGCGACTCCATGGACTGCAGCACACCAGGCCTCCCTGTCCATCACCAACTCCCAGAGTTTACTCAAAACTCATGTCCATTGAGTCGGTGATGCCATCCAACTGTCTCATCCTCTGTCGTCCCCTTCTTCTTCTGCCTTCAATCTTTCCCAGCATCGGGGTCTTTTCAAATGAGTCAGTTCTTCACATCAGGTGGCCAAAGTATAGGCGTTTCAGCTTCAACATCAGTCCTTCAATGAAAATTCAGAACTAATTTCCTTATTTAAGCCTATGTTTTATCTGGTCTACTCTGATACAACTCTGAGATGGGACGATGCCACACCATTAATCCCAGGGGTAGTATAAAGTCTAGATACCCCACATGACTTCCATGGTACCCTTTGTTTTTGCTGGATAAGGATGGGACATCTCCCCACCAGACCTCATGCATACCTCCTTGTTTGGGGGAGTAGAAAGGTCTCATTATGACTCCCCTTCTTTGACAGCATCCCAGTGTGTGGGGGTAGGGGAGAGAAACGCATTACTGCCCAATAAGGTTGGAAGTCCAGGTACCCCACACCGTCTCCACAGACAGGAAGATGGGAAGAGGCTCATTACTGCCTGGTAGGGATGAAAATCCCAGCTTCCTATTTGGCCTCCCTGACACCACCCCAGCAGGGACTTGGGGTCCCTTGTTACACCCGGAAGGATAGAAGTCTAGGGTCTTCACTCAGCCTTTGCTGCTATGGGTGGTTTTTCATGTGGGGTGTGGCTGCAATAAAGTGGTTATTTCCTGGAAGTTTTCTGTTGTCTACCACACACCCCTTTCCTACTCCTCTGGGTAGAGAAGGCAGGCTTTGGTTAAGTGTTTGGTTTTTTGTTTTTTTTTTTTTGTTTTTGGTTTTTATCTATGCCTGTTGGCAGATGCCAACAGGTGGCTGGCTAGGTGGCTGGCTTCTTCAGCTCCAAGTTTGGGACATGTGAAGACAAAGAAAATTCAGGGAACTCATAACTTTGTTTCTCTTTAAGTCCAGAGATTTCTAGCCAGTCCATCATCTTCTTCACACACTGCAGAGTTTTCTTACATTATTCTTGATGTAACATCTAGGGTGTTTAGCTGGACTTAGTGGAAAGACTAGGTCCAAGTCCAATTACCCCCCTTCCCAGAAGTAGAAGTTTCCAGCTGTTCCTCATGGTTTTCCTATTAAAAATATTAAATTGTTCACATCCTTGGCCTCAGCAGAGACATCCATGTATTTCTTATTAACCAATTTACTTGGCTTTACCAGAATTCTAAACCTCAAAGCCCGCCCACCCCTCAAAAAAAAAAGTGAAATAAAAAGAGGAAAAAACAAAGTTGTGGAAGTTTTCTTGAGCCAGAGAGTGCTAATGTTGCCACTTATAAAGAAGAAGCCTCTTGAGAATTAATTCAGATAGAAACTGCTTATTTTGATTTAATATTGCTGAAGCCTCAGTTCTAGGGCATTCATTCAGAAATCCCAATTTTAAAAATAATCTTGCATGCTCAACTTTTGGTTAGATATCATTAAAAACTTCCCTACCCTTTCACACAGTAGAGACTCGGGAAAATAATTCAACTCTTCTTGATGACTCAGACCCCAATTCTAAGCTGCTGGGGCAGCTCTCCTCTCTCTGTGCCAGGCAACTGCAAGCTCTTAATGCACATTTCCGCAGCTGCCTTTCCCACATCCCTAATTTCTGCTCATAATGTCCTAGGGAACTGGAATAAAAAAAACCTTTCCTGATAGATTTGTGGGTAGACACAAAGTCAAATGCTTGGTCTAAGGACACAGGGTCTCACCTACCATACAACAAGTAATTGACTCATGGTGAGTTTCATAATTGTAGTGTAACTGCAGAAAGGTAAACTTAATTCAATATTCTTAATTATACTCTGGGTGGTTGAGATTTCCAAACAAGTAGAAGTTAGAAGAAGAAGAGGAGGAGGAGGAGGAGAAAGGAAACAAAGAAGAGCAACTAAGTGTCATTTTGATAATGATGAGCATGCTGTTATCCTGTTGGAAATATATGAAGTTTTGTTATAAACCAGATAGTACACTGGATCCACTACAGATATTATTATTCTTGATATGGTCTACTCTAAAGAGTCACAGTAAAGCATATTATACACATTTTTAAAAGGAGAGAACTGGGTCTGAAGTTAACTGGATCGATTGCCTGAAGCCGCACACCTTGCACCAAAGTAGCTGGATTAAACCCAGTTCTGCTCTTATCCTTGCCATGACGATGGTATCGGGGTAGGAGTCACAGGTCTAGCTAAGCACACAGATGATAAAACCCATGCTAAATACAACACAGCTACCTAGAAAAGTGCTTCTCAAACTCTAATGGCTACAGAAGTTGCAATTGAGTAAGTCTAAGAGAAGTCAATCCTGAATATTCTTTGGAAGGACTGGTACTGAAGCCGAAGCTATGATACTTTGGCCACTGCTGGCTCATTGGAAAAAACTCTGATGTTGGTGATGTTGGTGAAGTTGGTGATGGACAGGGAAGCCTGGCATGCTCCAGTCCATGGGGTCACAAAGAGTCAGACAAGACTGAGCAACTGAACTGAACTGAACTGAATTGAACTGATGTTGGGAAAGGTTGAAGGCAAAAGGAGAAGGTGGCAGCAGAGGAAGAGATGGTCAGATAGCATCACTAACGCAATGGACATGAATCTGAGCAAACTCCAAAAAATAGTGAAGGACAGGGGGGCCTGGCGTGCTGCAGTCTGTTGGGTTGCAAAGAGTCAGACATGACTTAGTGACTGAACAACAACAGCAGCTAGGGCCCGGAAAGTTAGCTGGTGAGAAAAATCACCCAGGTTCCGAGTGGGAAAGCTGGAACCAGCCCAGCTGCCCTGAAGAGCAGACTCCTCCAAGGACTAGGAAAAAGACAGAGATTTCAATATTTGAAAAATCTTTTAAAAAGAAAGTTTTTTTTTTTTTAACAAAACTATCAAAACAAAAAGATTTGGTGAAGAAAACATGAACGGTATGTGTTTCCAAGACGCTGTGTTCCAGGGTTCTCTGAGACATTTTGTTTTATGGATTAGTATATATTTTTATGTCTCAAAATTATTTGGCAGTTATTCTTTGGGAGAGAATGTTCTGTGACCCAGCAGTGTTAGGTTAGAAGGGCTTCGGTGAGATAAAGACCAAAGTCAGAGAGCACTGGCTTTTGCTAAGAAAAAATGATGGTGTTTGAGCCTGTGTTGGACACCAGGTCCCATGCTGCATTAAAAAAGTTCAATGCCTCCCTGACCCCAAAGCCCATAATGTTGGTGCCACAGAGCAATTAAGAACACAGATGCTCCAGACCTAGGGTTGGCCACCGGCTCACACCTGTAGAGAAAGATGAGTATGTGGGCTACAAGTTCTAAATCTGTGATGTTATCTACAGATTCTCCTCTTTGATGAGGGGGTAACGACCCTCACACCTTGAGCTGGAAGTTACCCAATAGGTCAAGCCAGATCCCGGGGCTATAAATATCTCACATCTCATTCTCCTAGTCAAAGACCTCAGAACAGAAGCAGGCTTCTAGCATCTGGTTTCACATTCAAAGCAAATAGGATATCCTACTCATCTATTCTATGCTGCTGTCTCGTCAAATCATTCATTTGGCTTTTAACGAGTAGGTAATACGCTTGCAATTCAAGGGAGATGTAAGGGACAATGTAAGGGAGATGGCTGGATGGCATCACCGACTCCATGGGCGTGAGTTTGAGCAAGCTCCAGGAGTTGGTGATGGAAAGGGAAGCCTGGCATGCTGCGGTCCATGGGGTTTCAAAGAGTCAGACACAACTTAGGGACTGAGCTGAACATGTTTACAATTGCCTGTCTTGTTAATAAGACAGGCCCTGAGTTTGAGGAGGTGGCAATGTAAAGGGAGATGAACCAAGAGCGGCTGCACATCCCTCTAATACGAACCTGCATGTGTGTGAGTGCTCACTCAGTTGTGTGCTGTTTGCATTCCCATGGACTATAGCCCACCAGGCTCCTCTGTTCATAGGATTTCTCAGGCAAGAATACTGGAGTGGGTTTCCCTTTCCTCCTCCAGGGGATCTTCTCAACCTGGGGATCAAACTTGGATCTCCTGAGTCTCCTGCATTGGCAAGTGGGTTATTTACCACTTTGCCACCTGGGAAGCCCATCCCTCTGATAGTATCAATAATAACCCAAAAAAACCCTCTGGGACATACCCAGGTAGTTTGGGAGAGAGCCAGTTCAACTCCTGGGTTGAACACATCACAGCTGTTGCCAGGAGTATGGTGATGCCATTTCTTCAATCAAGGACCTTCCTCTCCAAAGCAACTGTTTCCTCTGCTGTCATCTGGGGACCAGGACGGTGCTTGCCTAGAGGGTCTGTTGTGAGGATGAAATGAGTTGATACTTTCAGATGGGCTGGAATAGGGTCCGTCAGATAACTAGTGTCAGACAAACATTAGCTCTGATTATTAGAAAGAATTATGATAGGAAACATGTGCCAATAATAAACATACAGAGAAGGCTGGTGTCTTTTCACTTTTGTATTGAGTGTTTCTTAGCCCACTTCTTTTCTCTCTACTTTTATTTGTGGCCAGCTTCACATTCACCCCCTTCTTAGGAAACTGGACAACACCTTGGCTCTGGTCAGTCTCTCTGAGTCTTGTCTCTCCTGCTCCCCCATCGCAATCAGACTGATGAGCACAAGAAGCAAGCATTCTCAATGCCTCGCTCCACTGCTAGAAATCCAAGGGATGTGTTACTCCCACAGCCTAGATCCATGCCCTTTCCTCAATATAGCTCCCACAGAGAGGAGACCTGGGTTAGCTCTCTTTTGTTTATTACCTTGGTGGGCCTAATTTATCCTCTGTTCCCTTTCATAAGTGTTCTGGTCTGGTTAAGACCATGGCTGCATCTGAACCCCAGCTCTGCTGCTAATTAGCATGTAACTTTGGACATGTTGCTAATACTTTTATTTTTGCATTCGGTTCTTCATCTATAAAATAGGGGAAGGTGAGGTGAAAGTCTCTCAGTCAGGTCTGACTCTTTGCAACCCCATGGACTATACAGCCCATGAAATTCTCCAGGCCAGAATACTGGACTGGGTAGCCTTTCCCTTCTCCAGGGGATCTTCCCAACCCAGGAATCGAACCGAGGTCTCCCGCATTGCCGGCAGATTCTTTACCAGCTGAGCCACAAGGGAAGCCAAAATAGGGGAAGGGTGGTGCCTAAAACAAGGTGTTGAGAAGATTAAAGAATTAATAGATATAAAGCACTTGGAATAATGTCTGGAGATAATAAGTATGATGTTAGCTCTCTTACTATTGTCTGATATATTAATAATAGTCATAGAATGATGCAGAAACATACTTCTGCTTCCAGAAGTAAAAACCCTATGGACCTAAAGATTTAAATAGCAGCAGTAAGTGATGCTGATGCAAACAGGATGTGAGCCCAGGTCTCTCTGACATCAGCATTGACTACTGTCCGATAAGCCACTTTTCCTCCCACTACCTCCCTCCGTCAGAGGGAACCACCTACTCTTCTCTGAAAGAGCCAGGGCATCTTTCACTTCTGTTCCATTGCTGAGAAACCCCGCATCCCACTTTGGTCCAGGCCTTGGTAGAGCAAAAGCTTCCTTTGCTTTCAGCATTTAGTGCAAGTATAACTTCCTCCCTGGGAAGGGACTAACCATCTCTACACTGGCTCAGGTGACTCCCTTGAGTTGGAACACACCTTGCACTTTGCACCGTCATGACGCATGCTGCCCTGTATCACTGTAAATCTCCACCTCTGTGCTGTCAGATGCTGAGGGTGGCATCCAGCTCAACTAAATGAATAAATAAATGAATGAACCTTGGCTAGGTCCTCAGGAAACCTATGACCCCAGGCATTAGAAGGGGTAACTCAGAGACCTCACAGACGTTAAGGAGATTCATGATGCATTGACCTTATCAGTGACCAGCTGAGTAACCTGGACTCCACCTTTTAAATTTTATCTATTTATTTATTTTTGGTCATGCTGGGTCTCCGTTGCTGTACACCAACTTTCTCTAGTTGCAGCGAGTGGGAGCTACTGTTCGTTGCAGTGCGTGGGCTTCTCACTGTGCTGGTTTCTCTGGTCGTGGAGCACAGGCTCCTGGCACACGGGCTCAGCAGTTGCAGCTCACAGGCTCTAGAGCACTGGCTCGGTAGATGTGGCCCATGGGCTGAGTGGCTCCAGGGCATGTGGGATCTTTCTGGACCAGGAATCAAACCTGTGTTCCCTGTACATTGGCAGGTGAATTCTCATCAACTGTACCTCCAGGGGAGTCCAGACTCCACCTTCTTTATCTGGGTGAAAGCAATCATAAAAACCCCGCCTCCGTACCTTTACAGATTTTGGAGGAGGGATCAAGGAGGAAAAATGAATGCGACAGCCCATGACAACCTTGCGAGAAGCGCACAAAGGTCATATATTCTCTTGTCCCTGTCATGTCCCCACAGCTGATATCAGACCCTGATATTTTCAGAGATGCTTCAGGAATAATTGAAGCTTGTCCCTTGCCCACTGAAACACTAGTGCTTACATTGGCATGTATACTGGGGAGCCCCAGCATGTGGCCCTGGGAAGGGAACTTCCCTGTGGAGTTAGTTCAACAAAAAAACAAGCCGAGGGGATGTCTCTAAGTTTCCCCCAAATGGGCGTCTTTAGCTTTGTACTTACAGTGAGAAAATTACCATCCTGGGGAGGGCACTGGAGACCCAGGAGGTCATACCCTAGATGACCCTCTTGAAAAGGAGTATGTCAAGGCTGTATATTGTCACCCTGCTTATTTAACTTATATGCAGAGTACATCATGAGAAACGCTAGGCTGGAAGAAGGACAAGCTGGAATCAAGATTGCCGGGAGAAATATCAATAACCTCAGATATTCAGATGACACCACCCTTATGGCAGAAAGTGAAGAGGAACTAAAGACCCTCTTGATGAAAGTGAAAGAGGAGAGTGAAAAAGTTGGCTTAAAGCTCAACATTCAGAAAACTAAGATCATGGCATCTGGTCCCATCACTTCACGGGAAATAGAT
>NW_011494951.1:4371889-4376290 GCF_000754665.1 Bison bison bison | reverse complement strand
AGGAGGAGAAGGGGACAACAGAGGATGAGATGGCTGGATGGCATCACCGACTCGATGGACGTGAGTTTGGGTAAACTCCGGGAGTTGGTGATGGACAAGGAGGCCTGGCGTGCTGCGATTCACAGGGTCACAAAGAGTCAGATACGACTGACCGACTGAACTGACTGACTGAACTGATAGAGAGTCAAATTGAGAAAGAGAAAGGGGGTGAACTGCTCAGAGACACACTTAGCCTGATGCTTTGAGATTCTGAGACCGGCGGGCTTTCCACTGCACCTGTCTCCTACTTTCCTTCGTCTTGGAGGATAATGTCTGGAATCTCTTTGTAAACAGGCAAGTGTGTTACCCCAGCTAGGGAACAGAGCAAGGCTCACACACACTCACCCTGCCATCGCTCTGGCTCCAGACAGGGCTGCTGATACCCAAGTGAAGAAACAGGGAGCCATCAAATAAGATGAACTAGCAGATCACACAGATTGTGGGGCTTCCCTGGTGGCTCAGATGGTAAAGAATCTGCCAGCAATGCATTAGACCCGGCTTCGATCCCTGAGTCAGTAAGATCCCCTGGAGAAGGGAAAGGCTACTCACTCCAGTATTATTGCCTGGAGAATTCCACAGACAGAGGAGCCTGGCAGGCTACAGTCGATGGGGTCACAAAGAGTCAGACATGACTGAGTGACTAACACTTAAATGAACAGTGACGCACAAACCAAAGCCCTTGGCTTCTGAAACTCGTCTAGCACCTTATACTTGTTGCACACCCTTCATCCAATGTAAACAGCACATTTGATGTTGTGCAACAGTGCCAACAGAAGACAGAAGAACAACCCCCAAATATGTTTATGCCCTCATTCCTGGAGCCTGTCAATGTGTCATATCACATGACAAGAAAGAGTTACAGTTGCAAATGAAATCAAGGCTGTTAAGCAATTGACCTTAAAATAGGGAAATTATCCTGGATGATTTGAATGGGCCCAATGTAATTACTTCCCAATGTAATTACAATGTAATTGGACTTCCCTGGTGGCTCAGACAGTAGAGCATCTGTCCACAATGCGGGAGACCCGGGTTCATTCCCTGGGTTGGGAAGATCCCCTGGAGAAGGAAATGGCAATCCACTCCAGTACTATTGCCTGGAAAATCCCATGGACAGAGGAGCCTGGTAGGCTACAGTCCATGGGGTCACAAAGAGTCAGACATGACTGAGCAACTTCACTTTTCCTTTCCAATATAGTTACATTATCAGGGCTTCCCTGATAGCTCAGTTGGTGAAGAATCCACCTGCAATGCAGGAGACCCCAGTTCGATTCCTGGGATGGGAAGACCTCCTGGAGGAGGGATAGGCTACCCATGCCAGTATTCTTGGGCTTTCCTTGTGGCTCAGCTGGTAAGGAATTACCCCACAATGCGGGAGACCTGGATTTGATCCCTGTGTTAGGAAGATCCCCTGGAGAATGGAAAGGCTACCCACTCCAGTATTCTGGCCTGGAGAATTCCATGGACTGGATAGACCATGGGGTCACAGAAGAGTTGGACACAACTGAGCGACTTTAACGCATGCAATGTACTTACAGGGATCCTTAAGTAGGAAAGAGTGGGGAAGAGAAAATAGAAAGAGGGAGAAAAGAGTAAGAGTCAGAATGATGCAACATGAGAACAACTCAACTTAGCTGGTTTTGATACAGGAGGGGGCCATGAGCCCCAGAATGCAGGCAGCATCTAGAGGCCAAATAGGTAAGAGAAAGGATTCTTCCTGAGAGTTTCCAGAAGGGAACACAGCCCTGCCCACACCTGAATTATAGCTCGGACCCATTTGCACTTCTGACCTCAAGAACTATTAGATTAAAAAAATATATATATACATTGTTTAAGCAGGTAAGTGTTTGGCTATTTGTTATAGTAGCAAATAAAAAAGTAATACACTGTCTAAGAATAACTAGTATGTCCCAGAGTCACACCAGCTAGGGGATGTGTATACCAACCTGAATGTGTATTTTGTTCATCCTTTCTCTCCACTTCCTGGAGAGGGAACCATCAAACAAAATGAATTAGCAAATCTCACGGCTCACAGGGCTTCCCTGGTGGATCAGATAGTAAAGAATCATCCTGCAATGCAGGAGACCCGTGTATTTTGTTCATTCTTTCTCTCCACTTCCTGGAGAGGGACCTTCAGCTTCCAGACTCTATTCCTCTGACCTTGTCACCATTGGTCATTCCCAGGAGTGTTTTAACTGAGTTGACCTATAAATGCTTATAAAGAGGCCCAGACAAAATCTTACTCTCTTCAACCCTTTACCTATGTTCACTCCAGCGGCCACCGCAGCTTTCCTGGCTCCACAAAGGCACTTCTTTGCACTCACTCTCTGTTCTTGAACCAAATCATCCTGTTCTCTCTGCATTCAGATGCCACTCTGACCACACTGGTCCCACAGAGCCATGGGACTGAGCCCTTGATGCAACCAAGAGAAATGTTATCCCATCAAATCAGCCATCCACTGGGTCCAGCTCCTCCTCCCTAAATCTATTGCCCAGCTCCCCATGGACTCTTGTCCAAGAAAAAATCCGAGGGGCAAATACCGTCTCATTTAAGGAAGACCTGCTTTCTGACTCCAGAAACATTTCTGTAGATCAAAGATCTCTGTGTCCAATAGGATGAGTTTGCTGGGAGTTCCTTGCCTTCTTCATGAAGCTCACGGGGCTCAAATCCAGAGAGACCCATTTAAGGCTGAATTTAAGAAAAGTAAGAAAGCCAGCTGGCTTCCCAGGCGGCTCAGTGCTCACGAAACTGCCTGCCAGCGCAGGAGCCACAGGAGATGCAAGTTTGATTCCTGGGTTGGGAAGATCCCCCAGGAGAAGGAAATGGCAACCCACTCCAGTATTCTTGCCTGGAGAATCCCACGGACAGAGGAGCCTGGTGTGCTACAGTCCATGGAGTCGAAAAGAGTCGGACACAACTGAGCACACACACACACACACACACACACACACAAGCAGGCCAGCAGGGACCAGTCTGCTTTGATTTATATGCCCTGCAGATCCACTGTGTGCCAGGCCTTCTACCAGACACTTTATATAATTGTGTTGTTAATTTGTCTCAGTTCAGGGCTCTGAGCTTCAGAGAATTAACCCTTCCCACATCCCTTCATCGGGAAGCAATGCGCTTAGAACATCGGACTCAGGGAGGCTGGGCCCTGTGGGAACAGAGGCTCCACCTGCACCAGCTGCCCTGGGCAGAGATGTCGCATCCTGGGTACAGGGGCGGGTCTGCTGCCCTAGCAGCTCCACCCTGCCCAGCCTGGGAGGAGGTGGCAGACTCAGACCTCCTCCAGCATACGGTTGATCAAGGAGGAGGGAGGGGAGCGGCTGCAGGTGGCGCCATCCCCAGGGCCTCAGGGTAGGCAGCTGACATCAGCTGGTGAGAAAAAAAAAGAATCTATTTTTAAAACAGCACAAGAAAAATTAAACTTGCGGGTCCATTATTTCCTATAAAAAAATCAAGTAAGGAAATAAAAATGGTTTCAAGTTATTTTATTCTGAATGTATTTTTAATGCCAATGACAACAAAATCACTCTTTCACGTGAGTCACTTTACAAAACAGAAAACATGATTTCCTGAAATGGCATGTTTCAGAAGCTGAAAGGAAACCACGCTCTGACTTGAGGAAGATGGAATGTAGCTAACTCTGTTCAATCGGGGGTCTTTTTCTCTGGAATGTTCTCCCTTCTCTAGCTAACTCCTGGTTCTCTCCGTAAATTTTATTTAAGCTGTTACTTTCTTAGAGAGTCCATTTCTGGTCACCCCCTCCTTTTAAATGAGGTCCCCCCATTACACAGTCTCAGAGAACATTGTACTTTTTCTTCATTGCACTCCCTGAACGTGTGTTCATTATTCTGTATGTGTTCGAGTGCCAGGCTCTTGCAACGTGATGAAGTATGTCAATGCAGACACAGCCCTGCTGTCTGAGAGCTTACGGTTTAATAGGGGGAGCAAGAAAGGTTCTGTGTCTCTCTCAATCAATAATACTAAGAGATGCAGAATTCCCAAAAATGAATGTCTTTAAGTCAAGAACTCTGAGCGCACATAGCAAAGGACTGTGCTTATACATTAAACAAACATCAAGATGTGCAGCTCTCCTACCAGACATATTCACTCCAAATATGTCCCCCCAACCACTGACCCAGTGTTGGGCACATATTAAATGCTCAACAAATGGTTCAGTTCAGTTCAGTTCAGTCACTCAGTCATGTCTGACTCCTTGCAACCCCATGAATTGCAGCACGCCAGGCCTCCCTGTCCATCACCAACTCCCAGAGTTCACTCAGACTCACGTCCATCAAGTCAGTGATGCCATCCAGCCATCTCATCCTCTGTCATTCCCTTCTCCTCCTGCCCCCAATCCC
>NW_011494951.1:4359544-4371789 GCF_000754665.1 Bison bison bison | reverse complement strand
GTACTGGAGTTTCAGCTTTAGCATCATTCCTTCCAAAGAAATCCCAGGGCTGATCTCCTTCAGAATGGACTGGTTGGATCTCCTTGCAGTCCAAGGGACTCTCAAGAGTCTTCTCCAACACCACAGTTCAAAAGCATCAATTCTTCGGTGCTCAGCCTTCTTCACAGTCCAACTCTCACATCCATACGTGACCACAGGAAAAACCATAGCCTTGACTAGACGGACCTTTGTTGGCAAAATAATGGTTAGTGAAACTCAGTGAAATGGAAACTCGTCTACTTCTGACACATAAGTTAGTGGTGTAGTTACTGCCTGTGGCTGTGAGTTCAAAGCTGAACCCAACAGGCCTAACAGACAAATACGTGGACTATTATCACTAACGACCCTGCAAAACACGCCAACTCTCAGCCTTGGCATGGAGTCCAAATCTAAAGAAGCATTTTTCAGCTTTAACTTCATTCTTCTCTGGCCTGGGTTGGGTCCTGCTGACATGACCTTCTGGAGAAAATGCATCTGAAACAGCACGAGCTTCTGCCGGGCTTCTTCTTTATCTCTCTCTGGCTGGTCCTTCTCACCGTCTTCTTCAGCCAGTTTCTAAGATGCTGGTCCTGCTTAGACTCCTCTCCCTCTTCTCCCACCCAGGCCAGCAGGCATCAAGTGGAAAGGCATAGGTCAGCTGCCGTCTAGACGAGGTTTCATTTATCTAGTTTGCTTAACAAGCACTCGTTCAGCAATGACTAGATTCCAGGCACCGTTTTAGGTGCTTTATAAATAATTCATTTAGGGTTACAACTTACCATATAGGATTAAGGGCTGGCTGGTGGCAGAATTCTAGACTCGCATCCAAGAAATGATGGCACAAGGGAATAGAGTGAGAGTCTGGCTGCCCCACAAGCCTCCAGCACCTCCTTCCTTGAGAAATAGCCAGTTGGCTGTATCCCATTCTGCAAACAGGTGCAAAAGCCCCCACTTACCACTTCTACCCAAATAGCATTCTCTCAGCACCTTCAACCTGATGCTGATCCTGCTGCATCCATTCTCATCCCAAGCAGATCACCCAAGTACTGCCAGCCCTGAAGATCTCAAATTGGACTATCTCTGCCTCCCTGCTCCATCTTACATGTTTTTTTTAATCAGAGTATAATTGATTTACAAAGTTGTATTAGCTTCCGCTGTACAATAAAGTGAATCAGTTATATGTATACATATATCCCCTCCCTCTTGGCCTCCCTGCCATCCATCGCACCCTTCTAGGTCATCACAGGAAACCCAGCTGAGTTCCCTTGCTACACAGCAGGTTCCCCTAGCTATTTATTTTACACTTAGGAGTGTGTTTCTGTCAAGCCTAATCTCCCAGTTCACCCTACCTTCCCCTCCTCTCCTGTGTCCACACATCCATTCTCTACACCTGTGTCTCTATTCCTGCCCTGGAACTGCATTCATCTATACCATTTTTCTAGATTCCACATATACGTGTTAATATACAATATCTGTTTTTTTCTCTTTCTGACTTACCATGTGATCCAGCAATCTCACTCCTGGGCATGTACCCTGCTGCTGCTGCTTCTGCTGCTAAGTCGCTTCAGTCATGTCCGACTCTGTGAGACCCCATAGACAGCAGCCCACAAGGCTCCCCAGTCCCTGGGATTCTCCAGGTAAGAGCACTGGAGTGGGTTGCCATTTCCTTCTCCAATGCATGAAAGTGAAAAGTGAAAGTGAAGTCGCTCAGTTGTGTCCGACTCAGCGACCCCATGGACTGCAGCCCACCAGATCCTCCATCCATGGGATTTTCCAGGCATGTACCCTGAGAAAACCACAATTCAACTGGTGTTCACTGTGACACTATTCACAATAGCCAGGACATGGAAGCAACCTAAGTGTCCATTGAAAGATGAATGGATAATGATGTGGCGCAGCTACACAATGGAATATCATTCAGCCATAAAAAAGCACAAAACTGGGTCATTTGTAGAGATGTGGATGGACCTAGAGTCCATCTTACATGTTCCTGAAGACCCACCTAACCTGGCCACGGTCCTCAGAATCTTCCTCCTCTCCATGCCCCATCAATTCTAATTCTACTTCTCCCCTGTTTCCCAGCCCATCTTGGGCTCTTTGCTCTTCCCGTCTGCACCTTCTTTCTGTTCCTTGGCACCTGGAGAGTTGTAAGAGTCTCCTCGCTGGCCTCTCCTTTGGGTCCCCACTCACAGAGACTTTCCTTCGCATCTCCTCCAAATAACCTCACAGATAATGGAAATTAGGTCATGCTACTCCTCTACCTACAATTATCCAATGATTTTTTATTGTCTTCAGAAAAAAAGCAGGGAAGTCTTTCCTGGAAGGGGCAAGATAAACACGCTGAAATGTCTAGCCTCACTCCTTGGCATTGTGTCTTCAACACCTGTGTGTCACAAGTATCCCAAGCTGCAGGTTTCCACCCCTGCCTTGCTTACCTGGTCCCTTTTGCCCCAAATCAGACAACTCTCTCTACATGGAATGTGCTTCCTCTGGTTAATCATTCCTTCCCTACTGACCAGAATTGAGATGGTGTAGGATTTTGGCCACCTCATGCAAAGAGTTGACTCATTGGAAAAGACTCTGATGCTGGGAGGGATTGGAGGCAGGAGGAAAAGGGGACGACAGAGGATGAGATGGCTGGATGGCATCACCGACTTGATGGATGTGAGTCTGAGTGAACTCCAGGAGTTGGTGATGGACAGGGAGGCCTGGTGTGCTGCAATTCATGGGGTCACAAAGAGTCAGACACAACTGAGTGACTGAACTGAACTGAAGATAGCAGGTAAGTGTATGGAATGTGGACCAGTCTGTGAGTGCTAAGTTGCTTCAATTGTGTCTGACTCTTTTGGACCCTATGGACTGTACCTTGCCAGATTCTTCTCTCCATGGGATTCTCCAGGCAAGAATACTGGAGTGGGTTGCCATGCCCTCCTCCAGGGGATCTTCCCAACCCAGGGATTGAACCCACATCTCTTATTTCTCCAGCATTCACAGGCAGGTTCTTTACCACTAGCCCCATCTGGGAAGCCCCAACATCTGTGGTACTAGTGAATAATACTTGTTTTCACCTGTGTTCTCAACCTGGTATAGAGGGGCTGGGACACACGCCTATAATGTAGGACATTTAACCACATTGGTTAGGAGAAAGACAAGGAAGGGAATATTTTCAAGGAGAGCATTTTGGTTTATGTCTCCAGGCAAGAGATGCAACCAAGCCTGAAATAGCTAATGTCTGCTTGCAATGTCTGCAGCATGATTTTAAGCATGTCCTGGTCAAAATACTGAAAAATAAATAAAACAAATATATTTTACTCCTGGTAGGAAAGTTGGATGGTGGTATCCTCATGGACATCTTTATAAAAGAAATGGAAGAAATAATTGAGAGCTTAAATAAATCTTGATTAGGCAAGGGTTAAAGCTGGCCAAACATTTTACAGACACAAAAATGATCACCATTTTTCAGTAAATTGAAATCACTACAATTTGCTAACATGTTTTAAGCAGTAAACCAGTTAAATAATTTAATTTCTAAAAGCAGATTCTCTGTGTAAATATATATATATGTGGAACTATAGCCCACCAGTCTCCTTTGTCCATGGAATTCACCAGTCAGGAATACTAGAGTGGGTTGCCACACTCTTCTCCAGGGGATCTTCCAGATCAAAGGTTTGAATCTAGGTCTCCCACATTGCAGGCAGATTCTTTACTATCTGAGCCATCAGGGAAGCCCGTGTGTATATATAATAATGAGTATTTATATTACAGTATATCATTGAGATACATACATATTGCATATACACCATTGCATAGTACATAGTCGGCAGTGTGTGCTGTGCTTAGTCGTTCAGTCATGTCCAACTCTTTGCAACACCGGGGACTGTAGCCCACCAGGCTTCTCTGTCCATGGGGGTTCCCCAGGCAAGTATACTGGAGTTGGTTGTCATGCCCTCCTCCAGGGGATCTTCCCAACCCAGGGATTGAACCCATGTCTCCTGCATTGCAGGCAGATTCTTTACCATCTGAGCCCCCAGGGAAGCCCAAGAATACTGGAGTGGGTACCCTATCCCTTCTCCAGGGGATCTTCCCAACCCAGGAATCGAACAGAGGTTTTCCTGTATTGCAGGCGGATTCTTTACCAGCTGAGTTACTAGGGAAGCCCCCACAGTTTGCTATGGTAAGATCATGTTCCTATTTGCTGTAGTCTACACAGAACTGTGTTTCTTCTACTTTATGATAAACAGAGATGTGTTTGTAGGTAATTTTCCACACTCATTATCATTGCCTTCTCAGTTCCTATAAGAACCTAAATTCTTATAGAAGCCAACTCCTCTAAATAGAGATGACTCCAAGCACATGGCTTGGAGTCAGGAGGTCTGAGCCCCTGTATCACCACTGCATTCAAGCTGCATGATTAACAACTCACTTCTCTAAGTCTTGAGCTTCCTTATCAGTAAAACTAAAAACAGTACCTACATCACAAGTTGGGTTCTGAGGTTTCAATGTGGTAATGAGTGTTAAGTTTTTGGTGACTGGGAAACACTGGGAATGCATAATAATAGCCCACCTACATCCCTCATGCAAAATAATGGATAATTCCAGGGTTTCTGTAAAGTCATCATGGGTATTTATTTGCATTTGGAATTGGGCTTGGGATACTTTTCCAGCTTCCTTTCAGTTCAGTTCAGTCGCTCAGTCGTGTCTGACTCTTTATGACCCCATGGACTGCAGCAGACCAGGCTTTCCTGCCCATCACCAACTCCCAGAGCTTACTCAAACTCATGTCCATTGAGTCCGTGATGCCATCCAACTATCTCATCCTATGTTGTCCCCTTCTCCTCCTGGCTTCAATCATTCCCACGATCAGGGTCTTTTCCAAGGAGTCAGTTCTTCAGATCAGTTGTCCAAAGTATTGGAGTTTCAGCTTCAGCATCAGTCCTTCCAATGAATATTAAGGACTGATTTCCTTTAGGATGGACTGGTTGGATCTCCTATCTGTCCAAGGGACTCTCAAGAGTCTTCTCCAACATCACAGTTCAAAAGTATCAATTCTTTGGCGCTCAGCTTTCTTTATAGTCCTACTCTCACATCCATACACGACTACTGGAAAAACCAAAGCTGGATGAACCTTTGTTGGCAAAATAACGTCTCTGCTTTATAATATGCTCTCTAGGTTGGTCATAACTTTTCTTCCAAGGAGCAAGCGTCTTTTAATTTCATGGTTGCAGTCACCACCTGCAGTGATTTTGGAGCCCAGAAAAATAAAGTCTCTCGCTGTTTCCACTGTTTCCCCCTCTATTTGCCATGAAGTGATGGGACTAGATGCCATGATCTTAGTTTTCTGAATGTTGAGTTTTAAGCCAACTTTTTCACTCCCCTCTTTCACTTTCATCAAGAGGCTCTTTAGTCCTTCTTTACTTTCTACCATAAGGGTGGTGTCATATGAATACCTGAGGTTATTGGTATTTCTCCCAGCAATCTTGATTCCAGCCTGTGCTTCATCCAGTTCAGCATTTTTTATAATGTACTCTGCATATAAGTTAAATAAGCAGGATGACAATATGAAAGGCAAAAAGACAGGACACTGAAAGATGAACTCCCCAGGTTGGTAGGTGCCCAATATGCTACTGGAGATCAGTGGAGAAATAACTCCAGAAAGAATGAAGAGACAGGAGATGGCAAGAGTGAAACGTTGACATTTTAGCAATCAGTGACCTAAAAGGGACTAAACATATGAATTTAACTCAGATGACCATTATATCTACTACCGTGGGCAAGAATCCCTTAGAAGAAATGAAGTAGCCATCATAGTCAACAAGAGTCCAAAATGCAGTACTTGGATGCAATCTCAAATATGATGGAATGATCTTAGTTCTTTTCCAAGGCAAACTATTCAGTATCACAGTAATCCAAGTCTATGCCCTGACAAGTAACACTGAAGAAGCTGAAGTTGAATGGTTATGTGAAGATCTACAAGGCCTTCTAGAACTAACTCCAAAAAAAGATATCCTTTTCATTACAGCAGAGGATGGGAATGCAAATGTAGGAAGTCAAGAAAAATCTGGAGTAACAGGAAAATTTTCCCTGAGTACAGAATGAAGTAGGGCAAAGTCTAATAGAGTTTTGCCAAGAGAACACATTGGTTATAGCAAACACCTCTTCCAACAACACAAAAGAAGACTCTACACATGGACGTCACCAGATGGTCAATGCTGAAATCAGATAGATTATATTCTTTGAAGCCAAAGATGGAGAAGTTCTATACAATCAGCAAAAACAAGACCAGGAACTGACTGTGGTCAGATCATGAACTCCTTATTGCAAAATTCAGACTTAAATTGAAGAAAGTAGGGAAAACCACTTGCCCATTCAGGTATGACCTAAATCAAATGCATTATGATTATACTGTGGAAATGACAAATAGATTCAAGGAATTAGATCTAATAGAGCACCTGAAGAACTATGGATGGAGGTTTGTGACATTGTACAGGAGGCAGTGACCAAGATCATCCCTGAGAAAAAGAAATGCAAAAAGGCAAAATGGTCATCTGAGGAGGCCATACAAATAGCTGTGAAAAGAAGAGAAGTGAAAGACAAAGGAGAAAAGGAAAGATATGCCCATTTGAATGCAGAGTTCCAAAGAATAGTAAGGAGAGATAAGAAAGCCTTCCTCAGTGGTCAGTGCAAAAAATAGAGGAAAACAATAGAATGGGAAAGACTAGAGATTTCTTCAAGAAAATTAGAGATACCAAGGGAAAATGTCATGCAAAGATGGGCTCAATAAAGGACAGAAATGGTATGGACCTAACAGAAGCAAGAGATATTAAGTGGCAAGAATACACAGAAGAACTGTACAAAAAAGATCTTCATGACCCAGATAATCATGATGGTGTGATCCCTCACCTAGAGCCAGACATCCTGGAATATGAAGTCAAATGGGCCTTAGGAAGCATCACTATGAACAAAGCTAGTGGAGGTGATGGAATTCCAATTGAGTTGTTTCAAATCCTGAAAAATGACGCTGTGTAAGTGCTGCACTCAATATGCCAGCAAATTTGGAAAACTCAGCAGTGACCACAGGACTGGAAAAGGTCAATTTTCATTCCAATTCCAAAGAAGGCAGTGCCAAAGAATGCTCAAACTGTCACACAATTTCACTCATCTCACAGGCTAGTAAAACAATGCTCAAAATTCTCCAAACCAGTCTTCAACAATACTTGGACCATGAACTTCCAGATGTTCAAGCTGGATTTAGAAAAGGCAGAGGAACCAAAGATCAAATAGCCAACATCCGTTGGATCATAAATAAAGAGAGAGAGTCCATCAAGGCTCCCTTTTCTATGTTTCTTTTTTATTCACAATGACCTTTGGTTTTCTGTAGACTAATCCTATCAATCTCTTAGGGTTTACTGAATAATTATAGTGTTGGATGCATTGCATAGATTATATCACTTAATCATCACAGTAATTCCACTTTCTTTACTCCCAAAGTCAGCACCTTCATCTCTATCTCATGCTTTAAATCCCATAGATACTTTCCCCTTTACCAAACCTGTTTCTTATAGAATTTCTATTGAAATGTAAAAACTTTATACATGAGTTTACATCCAGGGTTATCCACACATAGATAGCTAAATAGACAATCATACAGATAAATAGCCATGTAGATAGATAGATAGAAAACAAATTTGATCATAAAATTGTGGAGGCTAAAAATGTTCCAAGATCTGCTGAGGGAGACCCAGGAAAGTCAATGATTATTAACACTTCCAGTCTGAGTCCAGAACCCTGAGACTCAGGAGAGAAATGATTTAAGTTTCAATTTGAAAACCGATAGCTTCAGGACCCTAGAAGAGCCAGTGTTTCTGTCCTGAGTTCAAAGGCGGGACAAGCCCAATGTCCCATCTCAAACAGTCACGCAAAAAAATGTTCCCTCTTTTGTTTCTACCCAAATCTTTAAGTGAGTAGAGAAAGCCCACCCAGGAAAGGGCATCTGCTTTTCCTTTACCTACCATTCACTCCACTGTTCAAAAATCTGTTTTAGCTTTTCCCACCAGAGTCCTATCTAGATCACAGAAATCAACACAAAGCAATCAACTCTCCCATAGATACATATTCTGTTCTTGTCTTCTTGGCCCAGTTTGACGATCGTGGTGGTGAAAGTGACGATAACACTTAATTATTATTTTTAAAATTTCTGTAACTTATCACGATCCTCTCATAATTTGCCTCACTTCATTCATACAAGCTGAAGCACACTGCCCATTGTTCAAATACGCAGACCACAATTTAGATACAGGGACTAGTCTGCTCAATGTACCCAAGAGAATGAAGAGTCCAGTTGGGTTTTTAAAGTCATTTCTGTGTGACTCCCTAGTCCCTTCTCCACCTACCACATTAGATAGCTTTGCCAAATGTAGCCAAAAGAAAAAAATCAAAAGCAAATTTATCCTGTACACATCCAGTGGACCTGCTAACTGCATAAAGAAGCACTCAAGTATAAGAAGTCACTTGTGTTGAACTCTTGAACTTAAACAGTGAATGATTTGGGGGAAAAGAGACAGTCATGATATTCTCCTTCACAAGTTTATTCACCACTGTAATCTTATTTTCACTGCTCTTATAGATACCACCAGTAGCTTTTTTTGCTTACCAAGAGAGATGATCGGCTGAAATTTCTTGGCTGCCCCAGGGTTAATTCTGCAGGGAACCTTTCTAATTAAGTCAGCTGTGCAGACTTTTATAAGATAGTCTTGGTTCTCAGGAATTCTACCCATTCAAACATCCACGTCCCCAGATTTCAGATGCTAAACGAACTGTGCAAAACCTCAGCAATTCCTCATGGATAACATTGGGGTGAGAGCAGGCAGAGGGCCAAAGGCAATAAGATTACTGCCCTGAAAGTCTCTGGTACCCTCTGGGGGATTCCACTGACTTTTCTTGAGTGGGATTTAATTAAGATTTATTTTGCTATCACAGGCATCTGTAATCACTCACCAGTAGCAAGAAGTGTGTAGGTTGAGGCAATGATAGATTTGCAAGAGATTAGAGATAGAGATTTCTCAGCTGTTCCAAGAAAATAAGATGCCAAGGGTTATGTGCACCACCAGGTTTCCCTCATAGCTCAGTTGGTAAAGAATCTGCCTGAACTGCAGGAGACCCGGGTTCAATCCCTGGGTTGGGAAGATCCCCTGGAGAAGGAAATGGCAACCCACTCCAGTATTCTTGCCTGGTGAATCACATGGACAGAGGAGCCTGGCAGGCTACGGTCCATTGGGTCACAAGAGTCAGACACGACTTAGCAACTAAACCACCACCATGTGTAAGATAGGTACTTGGAACCTGCCATACAGGGAGCTCAGCTCAGTGCTCTCTGATGACTTAGATGGGTGGGACATCACAGGGGAAGTGCACAAGGAGGGGGTGGTATATGCATGTGTGTGTATATATATATAGTGATTCATTGTGTTGTACGGCAGAAACTAACACTGCATGGTAAAGTAACTATACTCCCATAAAAAAATAAAAAGATGCCATGTGCTGATCACATAACCTACCTTTTCTTCTTCAGTTTACCCTAGACTAGTACACTGGTTCTCAGACTAGATTGTGATGTGCATGAGAGCAAGAGAACGTGTTTAGAATGCACAACCTGATGCCTGAATTCCAGAGCTTCTAAATCATAGATCTTAGATAGGGCCTTGGAATCTGCATTTTAATGTGCTTCAATGATCCAGAGAAAATACTTTTAACACCTACCACAGAGGGAATCTGCATTAACCTGGTTTCCCAGAACACAAGAGCTTAAGGTATTAATGGTTGATGGCTTTATTGGATAAGCTGATCTTCAGTTCAGTTCAGTTCAGTTCAGTTGCTCAGTCCTGTCTGACTCTTTGCAACCCCATAAATTGCAGCACACCAGGCCTCCCTGTCCATCACCAACTCCCAGAGTTCACTCAAACGCATGTCCATTGAGTTGGTGATGCCATCCAGCCATCTCATCCTCTGTCATCCCCTGCTCCTCCTGCCCCCAATCCCTCCCAGCATCAGTCTTTTCCAATGAATCAACTCTTCGCATGAGGTGGCCAAAGTATTGGAGTTTCAGCTTTAGCATCATTCCTTCCAAAGAACACCCAGGACTGATCTCTGAAGCTGGAATGAGGGCAAATGGGAATATGATAGGTTCAGTTCAGTTCAGTCATGTCCGACTCTTTGATACCCCATGAACTACAGCACGCCAGGCCTCCCTGTCCATCACCAACTCCCGGAGTCCACCCAAACTCATGTCCATCAAGTTGGTGATACAATCCAACCATCTCATCCTCTGTCGTCCCATTCTCCTCCTGCCCTCAATCTTGCCCAGCATCAGGGTCTTTTCAAATGAGTCAGCTCTTCTCATCAGGTGGCCAAAGAATTGGAGTTTTAGCTTTAGCATCAGTCCTTCCAATGAACACCCCAGACTGATCTCATTTAGGATGGATTGGTTGTATCTCCTTGCAGTACAAGGGACGCTCAAGAGTCTTCTCCAACACCATAGTTCAAAAGCATCAATTCTTCAGTGCTCAGCTTTCTTTATAGTCCAACTCTCACATCCATACATGACCACTGGAAAAACCATAGCCTTGACTAGACAGACCTTTGTTGGCAAAGTAATGTTTCTGCTTTTTAATATGTTGTCTAGGTTGGTCATAACTTTCCTTTCAAGTAGTAAGTGTCCTTTAAATTCATGGCTGCAATCACCATCTGTAGTGATTTTGGAGCCCAGAAAAATTAAGTCAGTCACCATGTCCACTGTTTCCCCATCTATTTGCCATGAAGTGATGAGACCGGAGGCCATGATCTTCATTTTCTGAATGTTGAGCTTTAAGCCAACTTTTTCACTCTCCTCTTTCACTTTCATCAAGAGGCTTTTTAGTTCTTCCTCACTTTCTGCCATAAGAGTGGTGTCATCTGCATATCTGAGGTTATTGATATTTCTCCCAGCAATCTTGATTCCAGCTTGTGCTTTGTCCAGCCCAGTGTTTCTCATGACGTACTCTGCATATAAGTTAAATAAGCAGGGTGACAATATGCAGCCTTGACATACTCTTTTTCCTATTTGGAACCAGTCTGTTGTTCCATGATAGGTTAGGAAAGTGAAAAAGTGAAAGGTGTTAGTCGCTCAGTCGTGTCCGACTCTTTGTGACACCATGGACTGTAGTCTGCCAGGCTCCTCTGTCCATGGGATTTCCCAGGCAAGAATACTGGAGTGGGTTCCCATTTCCTCCTCCAGGGGATCTTCCTGACCCACGGATTGAATCCAGGTCGCCTGTATTGCAGGTGGATTCTTTACTGTCTGAGTCACCAGGGAAGCCCCGATAAGTTAGAAGGGAATGTCCATATGGTAAGATGCCACCAAGCTGGCTGAGCATTTTATGTCACTTCCAAGAAATTATTCTATCTCATTCTCTCATGATATTCCCTTCCAAGTGTCTTCACAAGTCACTGTGCTCTGGACAGTCTCTTTGGAGTTATGAAGAAGAGCTTATCTGATAGCTTGCATTTCCCAGTGTCAAAGATAAACCCCCAAGAGTTCAAATTCCCCTGTACTTCCGGTTATTCTGCCTGGGCCTAGGTGAATCCTATAGCATCTCATCCTTCAGCAGCAACTGAGGTGCTCAGTGTAGCAGGTGAGAGGCTCAAGGTGTGGCTATGAGGCTGGGGGCTGGCAGGCTGGGAGGTAGGGTGGGATAAATGCGGAGGACATGGCTGAGGAAGCTCCTGTAGAATGTGACTGTAGCTGGATCTGGGTCTAAACAGATGGCGAAGGGGACCAGAAGTGGCACTTACAAGCCATTGGATACAGATTCCAGGGCCAGCCTCCTTACCCCATCTACTTGGGCAAGACACTATAATTGTGGACAGGAACAAAACAAAGGGAAACCACAGGGACTGAGCTCTCTGTGAACTGAAATATGAAACTCTGAACTAGAAACTCCTCTGTTTTCTTCCCCACATGCACCTGTTTTGAACAAGGTTGACTGGAGAACCGTATGCCTGGAAACTTGACCTGGACCAAGCTGAGGGGAGAGGAAAGCAAGCATTGAGGGTGTTACCTGGGGGGAGGGAGGGTTTTATTCCCACTTTGTATCTCTCTCCTCTGTCATAACTTGATCCAGATGGCCCTGCAGGGTCAGGGTGAGCATAAAGAGAGCAGGTGTACAACAGGACCTCGAGTTTAGTCTGGGAGG
>NW_011494951.1:4339167-4359444 GCF_000754665.1 Bison bison bison | reverse complement strand
CTGGGAGGAAAAATGGAGCAAGGAAGGGCTTTGGAGTTGGCCAGGTAGAGTTCGGTTCAGTCCAGACTCAGTCACTTTCTGGTTTTGTAACACAAACTCTTAAAGTCCAGTCTGTTTCTTTTCATACAAAGGGTAGTGCTCACACACAATAATATACACAGATTATCTGGAGCCAAACAGGTGCTCAACTGGTATGAGTGCCCTTGTTCACCTTCTGACCCGAGGTGTAGTGTAAATGTGCAAATGTAAGCTGAAGGCCCACCCTTCGTACCTCCTCTGTGTGTGTGTGTGTGTGTGTGTGTGTGTGTGTGTCTTCATGAATGCTCAGCTGTGTTTGACTCTTTGCGACCCTATGGACTGTAGCCCACCAGGGTCCTCTGTCCATGGGATTTCCCAGGCGAGAATACTGGAGTAGTTAGCCATTTCCTCCTCCAGGGGATCTCCCTAACTCAGGGACTGAGCCCACATCTCTGGCACCTCCTGCATTGGCAGGCGGATTCTTTAGCCACTAGTGCTGCCTGGGAAGCCCTTGGCCCTTTCTAGTTGTATAGAAATTAAATAGAATTTGGGAATCTTGTATAAGTCAGCAAAAAAAGAAAAAAAAAGAATATATTTGCTTGTGCTTATGCCATTGGTGTTTATGCTGATGTGGCAATTATAGGGTATTTGTGGATAATTTAGGGGTGGGCCCTAGAAATGGTGCCTCTATCACAACCAATAGCAAAAAACCTGAGGAAGCCAGGGCACCGTATTGAGAAGACAGGGCAGTCTATGTGTTGAAAGGCCCCAAATGCATTATCTCAAGAGCTATTTAAACAGGGATTACAGCTGGTCTTCCTAGGATGTCTGACCACTACCACCACAAGGTGATTTAAAAGCTGTGGCCTCCCCACCCCGCTATAATATATGGTTATAATCTATCATATTTGCATTCCTACAAGACCTCAGATCATTTATTTAAAATTACATTATAAAGGTATTGCTTCAATGAGAATAAAAGTGTATTTGGAACTGGAGCTTTATGGTCTTTCAGTATGAAGATTGTTTTTATGCAGGAATTTCCAAAAGGATGTTTCAGAGTAAGTACCACACTGTATGGCTTACAACAACAACGATGTGTTCACTTACAGTTCTGGAAGCTTAAAGTCCTAAACCAAGGTGTCAGCTGGGTCAGCCTTCCTCCAAAGCCTCTCAGGGCGACACTTTCTTTGCATCTTCCAGTTTCTCGGAGCCTAGGTGTTCCCTGGCTTGTGGCAGCAGAACCTCAGTCTCTGCCCCTTCTTCATGTGATTTTCTTCTCCTTGTGTGTCTCTGTATCTTCTCAGGGTGCTCTCTTTTCTGTGTGTCTCTCCTCTTCTTTTAAGAACACCAATCATCCTGGCTAGGGGTCACCTAATGACCTCATTTGAAGTTGATTATATCTTCCAGGTGGTGCTAGTGGTAAAGAACCAACCTGCCAATGCAGGAGATGTAAGAGATGCCAATTTGATCCCTGGGTCAGGAAGATTCCCCTGGAGAAGGAAATGGCAACCCACTCCAGGATTCTTGCCTAGAGCATCTCCATGGACAGAGAAGCCTGGAAGGCTACAGTCTATGGGGTCACCAAGAATTGGACCGATTGAAGCGACTGAGCACACATACACACGCACGTACTGGGGGTTAGACTCAATTCAACCCACAACAGGCTTAAAGACAAAACATAACTAAACAAATACAGTCTTTAACTACATCATTTATGTTTCCTTCTGAATCTTTTCTTCCATCAACATCATCAGAAAGTCACACTGCTTCTTATGCGCTCTCATTGCATTTACACCAACTGTTATGATAACCTAGGTCCAAGCAGAACTGCCATGTAATAATGGAATATTACTCAGCCATGAATGAGTGAAATAATGCCATCTGCAACGACATGGATGGACCTAGTGATTATCATAGTAAGTAAAGTAAGACAGAGAAAGATAAATATCAAAGGTATCATTTCCATGTGGAATCTTAAAAAATGTGATACAAATGAACCTATTTAAAAAACAGAAATAGACTCATAGACATAGAAAGCAAACTTAAGGTTATCAAAGGGTAAAGTGGGCTGGGATAAATTAGGAGTTTGGATTAACACTAATATAGTAACACTAATATATATATAACAAATAATCAACAGGAACCTACTTGATAGCACATAGAATTATATTCAATATCTTATAATAACTATAATGGAAAAGAATCTAAAAATTATATATGTGTGTGTGTGTGTGTATGTGTGTGTGTAACTGGTTGTTGTTGTTTAGTTGATAAGTTGTGTCTGACTCTTTGCATCCCTATGGACTTTTAGCTGCCAGGCTCCTCTGTCCATGGAATTTCCCAGGCAAGAAGACTGGAGTGGGTTGCCATTTCCTTCTCCAGGGGATCTTCCCAACCCAGTAATCAAACCCGTGTCTCCTGCATTGGCAAGTGGATTCTTTACCACTGAGCCACATAATACATATAACTGAATCACTTTGCAGTACATCTGAAACTAACAAAACACTGTAAATCAACTATACTTCAAATAAAAATAATTACGTTTTAAAAAGGAGACCCAAATAAAGCACTAGTTCTGAAAACCCAATAGCTTCCCGGATACCCCAGAATTAGCAATACTTCCCATCTGAAACTCTGTTACATATATAATAGACATAATAAAAATCCTGTCCTCTAATTAAATGTTTAGAACATGTAGTACATACATACAATGGAATATTACTCAGCCATAAAAAGGAACAGACTGGGTCGTTTGTAGAGATGTTGATGAACCTAGACTCTGTCATACAGAGTAAAGTAAACCAGAAAGAGAAAAACAAATATTGGGTATCAACTCATATATATATGGGCTTCCCAGGTGACACTAGTAGTAAAGAATCCATCTGCCAATGCAGGAGATGTACGAGACACACATTCAATCTCTGGGTCAGGAAGATCCCCTGAAGAAGGGCATGGCAACCCACTCCACTATTCTTGTCTGGAGAATCCCATGGATAGAGGAGCCTGGTGGGCTATGGTCCATAGGGTCACGGAGTGTCAGACATGACTGAAGTGACTTAGCACACAGCATAATTCATATATGTGGAATCTAGAAAAGTGGTACAGATGAACCTATTTGCAGAGAAGAATAGAGAACAGACAGAATGGACTGTGGACATGGTGGGAAGGAGACAGTGGGGCAAATTGAGAAAGTAGCATTGACATATACACTCTACCATGTGGGAACTAGTTAGTAGGAAGCTGCTATAAAACACAGGAAGCCTGGCCTAGCACTTTGTGATGACCTATAGGGGCAGGATGGGGAGGTGGAATGAAGTCTCAAGAGGGAGGGATATTTATATATATGAGGGCTTCCCTGGTGGCTCAGCAGTAAAGAAGTCACCTACAACACAGAAGACACAGGAGACTCAGGTTCAGTCCCTGGGTCAGGAAGATCCCCTGGAGAAGGGCATGGCAACCCCCTCCAGTATTCATGCCTGGAGAATCCCATGGACAGAGGAGCCTGGCGGGCTACAGTCCATAAGTGACTCACACACACACACACACACACAGCTATGACTGATTCGCGATGTTACATGGCAGAAACAAGTTCAACATTGTAAAGCAATCATTCTCCAATTAAAGATAAGAAAAAAAAAATGGAAAAACTACTGGTTGGGACAAGCAACCTGAAGCTAAGAGACATGAGTTTATCCTTGCTCAGTGGTTTGCCACCTGCGGATCCCAGGCAAGACTTGTAACTGAACTTCTTTGAGTCTCAAAGAGACATTGTGGACCAAGATTCAAATGAAGAAATCCAATGTTTAGAAAAGCATCTGAAAATAGTAGTTACTCTACTGATGTCAGCTATTGTCATTCTTCTTTCCTTAGAGAGAAAAGTAATGTTGGTTTCCTTCTCCTTCTCTTAGAAAATATTAGAGAGAGAGCATTAAAGAGATTAAAAGCCCTGTCCCTACTAAAAAACCAAAGGTCCAATTTCATTTTGAATGTTGAGCTTGACTTGATTCCTCTGTTCTTCTACCCTCCACAAACTGTTAATCACACAGGCTAAGCGAAGCCCGTCAAGGATTCTAAGGCAGCGTTTGTGCTGTTTTCTTTTTTTCTTAATTCAATTCTTACTTCAAGACCTAAATTCAACTGATGTGAAGACAGGCGGCACAAGGCCCTTTGCCCTGCCAATTTAGCAACCCTGGCAATGATTCAGGTCCTTCATGGAGAGAGAGCAATTTTGCCCACATGGTTTAAAAATACTACAGTGTTTTTAACCTCTGGGAAAAATGTTTGGCAAACAACCTAAAGCAGATTTGGTGTGGGGGGAGGGGCAGGGAGGATGATGTCATATTCCTAGCCAGATTTGTGTAAACAAGGCTCTGCTCACAATTTACATATAGAATTAGGAGACATAGCTGGACTGGGCTGGCAAGAGATTTGGCTAAGACACTGGGCTTTGGTCCACTATGTTGGTTCTTCCTCCAACTCACCACAGTGGGTTGGTCACTTCACCTCAAAAAGACTCCACTTCCTTATTTTACAATGAGAGGTTTAATCTATAGCCAATTCAGTCCAACAATTACTGGATGATGCAAGGTCGGTTTTTGGTATTGTGATGAATTCCAAGATGAGAATTAACTACAATTGCCCTCAAGAAATGTACTAATTTATTGAGACATATACACTCCCAAAGCTCATCGCTTGGTTCCCTTTACTCAAAAATCTCTACTCTCTAAAATTACACTTGGCTGGGTTCTTTTCAACACTCAGGCCTCAGCTGAAAAGTCACCTCTGCAAAGACTCAACCCCAAATCATCTGATATAAAGAAACTCCCAACCCATACATCCTTTGTCACTCATTGTCCTCTTCTCCTACATCATTCATTCATTGCACTGTGCTTTCTTTCCCAGAGGGGTGGTGTGGGGAGGGGGGAGGGAGGAGGGAGGAGGGAGGAGGTTTCAGGATGGGGAACACGTGTATACCTGTGATGGATTCATGTTGATATATGGCAAAACCAATACAATATTGTAAAGTTAAAAAATAAAATAAAAAATATATATATATATAAAAGAATTTCTTTATCACTGGCATCTCATCAGGCAGAGTAACTTCTACCTCCCCATGGTCCTGGTAGGACAAAGCAACTAATATTCTGAAGCCATTATGGTGTCAAAGCCAGGAAGGGACACCTGGAGATGAGGGGGCAAATGAATCTATCCCCAATGTGGTGAGAACCTAATGATTCTGAGGTTGCTTTTTTCACAATGTATGCATATGCATGCTAAGTCACTTCAGTCATGCCAGACTCTTTGAGGCCCTATGGACTGTAACCCAGCAGACTCCTTTGTCCATGGGATTCTCCAGGCAAGAATATGAGAGTGGGTTGCCATGCCCTCGTCCAGGGGATCTACCCTGCCCAGGGACTTTTTCACAACAGTGAAAGTCGCTCAGCAGTGTCTGACTCTTTGTGACCCCATGGACTATACAGTCTGTGGAATTCTCCAGGGGAATCCCCTCCTCCGGGGGATCTTCCCAACCTAGGGATTGAACCCAGATCTCCCACATTGCAGGCGGATTCTTTACCAGCTGAGCTACAAGGAAAGCCCAAGAATACTGGAGTGGGTAGCCTATCCCTTCTCTGACAGACCTTCCTGACCCAGGAATCGAACCAGGGTCTCCTGCATTGCAGGCGGACTCTTTACCAACTGAGCTATGAGGGAAGCCCTTTTCACAATAGGTAATAGCAAAAATGACACCAACATTGAGGCATCATTGTGATTATTAAATTATGCCTTTATGCAAAGTGCCAAGAACAATGTCTAGTATATATTGAGGTTTTAACTTTTCATGTTAGTCCCATTAGGCTCTCCTGGGGAAAATTAATGTAAGCTAGGCAAAAAATTCAAATTTAATGGAGATTTATTAATTGGTAAACCACCTAACATTCTGTGAACAATGAATTAGGCAATGGCACCCCACTCCAGTACTCTTGCCTGGAAAATCCCATGGATGGGGGAGCCTGGAGGGCTGCAGTCCACGGGGTCGTGAAGAGTCGGAGATGACTGAGCGACTTCACTTGCACTTTTCACTTTCATGCATTGAAGAAGGAAATGGCAACCCACTCCAGTGTTCTTGCCTGGAGAATCCCAGGGATGGGGGAGCCTGGTGGGCTGCTGTCTATGGGGTCACACAGAGTCGGACATGACTGAAGCGACGCAGCAGCAGCAGCAGCAGTAGGAACCTGGGCAGAGATTTTAAGGAAAATCTCTTTCTTCATTTACTTACCACCTTCACCTCTCTGATGGCTAAAAAACCTTAGCATGGAAGCAGAAAAACTAGGCCAGGAGATAAATCCAAAGATCAGGAACATGTTATGTTCAAAATAATGGTTTACCTCTAACCCATGAGCTATGACACTGAGTCCTGAATTTCCCTTTTTTAGGGTCAGCCTTTTGGTGGGACGTGTCAGGGTGGTTGGGCCAAGAATCAGGAAAAATCTGAAGACCCCTTCTGGAAAGAAGAGACTTCAATGGGACAAGATCCACCAGCTCTAGTTCCCCAGATATGATCAGATGTGTTTGAATGTCAGCTGTGTTTATGCCTGAGATTTTCCCCAAGAATCTATTTCTTGGCAGTCAAGAAAATTGACCAATGGGCAACACAGACCCAGGTGAAATGGAGCACATAAGAAACCCAAAAGAGGATAAGCCTTAAGTTCAGCAGAGGTTCTTCCCCATCCAAAGATGTCAGAGTGATACAAGAGGGAGAACACATGGGGGCCTCATGGGATGTGTCCTGAAGGAGCTGGTATAAGAGATGAGAAGGGAGAGGCAATCAGTGTGAGGCAAGTCCCATTCAGGGGCCCACGGTCAGACCACCCAAGGCACCCACAGAAACAGATGCTAAACTGTAATAAATCAGAAATTGTTGTTGTTGTTGTTTAGTTGCTAAGTCATGTCCAACTCTTTACAACCCCATGGACTCCAGCACACCAGGCTTCCCTGTCCTTCATATCTGCCGGAGTTTGCTCAAGTTCATGTCCACTGAGTCAGTGATGCTATCTGACCATCTTATCCTCTGCCGTCCTGTTCTCCTTTTGCCTTCAATGTTTCCCAGCATCAGAGTCTTTCTTCCAAATCAGAAATAGTGGTGCTAATTAATCCAGGTTTTCACACGGTAACTCCCATACAACTGGTAAAAAATCCAGAGAGTTTGATCCATTGCAGGAAACAGCGCTCTCAACAAGGAGTTTATGAAATAAACATCGCACCTACCGTGATGGTGCTAGACAGTCTCTTATGTTCCCAGGATATCTGTATGTGCAAGTTGCAGAGTGCAATCCCAGGCTGACACCACCCTGATACCAGCTGCTTGACAGGAAGCTGAACTTGGCAGTCACCACCTACTGAAAGGAAGAAACCCAAGACCACATGGGGACATTGCGATGCTCACCCTGAACCCACAAACTGATCACCTAAATTTGTTTTATTCAAAAACTTTCAAGAGAAACATGAGGAGAGTGCAAGAGCAACAGGAAAGTGGTAAAGTTAGGTCAGACCTTGCTCTTCTTTTTTCTCATCCAACACTTTATCTTGGCCTTAACAGAAGAAGTAAATTAAGAATAAAATCTGTTTCTGCATAAAATGGTTATGAGAGAGTTAATTCTTAGGCAGATTGATTCTTAGGAGTCCAGGACCCTCGAGGAGGAGAAAGAGGTCTGGGGCTCTCAAGGAGGAGAAGGGGACAAACATTATTTTTCTCCATTGCTCTGTTTTAGTTACATAGGACATTTTTTCTTAAACTCTGAGTTGTTATAACAACAAACTTGCTTTAAGCCTAATGATTACACAATAAACAATTAATTCATCTTGCTCAAGGGTTTGTTTTTCCTTAAGCTCTGTACTAAAGATTATATAAAAACAATGTGTCTTGCTCAAGGGTGTATTTCTCCTTAACAAGAACCTTTTCTAAATCCAGCTTTAACAGCTGGAAGTTCATAGTTTATGTACTCTTGAAGCCTGGCTTGGAGAATTTTGAGCATTACTTTGATAGTGTGTGAGATGAGTGCGATCATGCAGTAGTTTGAGCAACCACAGATCAAGTTGCCAACATCTGCTGGATCATCAAAAAAGCGAGAGTTCCAGAAAAACATCTACTTCTGCTTTATTGACTGTGCCAAAGCCTTTGACTGTGTGGATCAGAAATGGGAATGCCAGATCACTTGACCTGCCTTCTGAAAAATCTATATGCTGGTCAAGAAGCAACAGTTAGAACTGGACATGGAACAACAGACTGGTTCCAAATTGGGAAGGGAGTACATCAAGGCTATATATTGTCATCCTGCTTATTTGACTTATATGCAGAGTACATCATGCAAAATGCCAGGCTGAATGAAGCACAAGCTGGAATCAAGATTGCCAGGAGAAATATCAATAACTTCATATATACACATGACACCACCCTTATGACAGAAAGCGAAGAAAAACTAGAGAGCCTCTTGATGAAAGTGAAAGAGGAGAGTGAAAAAGTTGGCTTAAGATCATAGCATCTGGTCCCATCACTTCATGGCATCTAAATGGGGAAACAATGGAAACAGTGACAGACTTTCTTTTTAGGGGGGACTCCAAAATTACAGCAAATCGTGACTGAAGCCATGAAATTAAAAGACACTTTCTCCTTGGAAGAAAAGTTATGACCAACATAGACAGCATATTAAAAAGCAGAGACATTACTTTGCCAACAAAGGTCCATCTAGTCAAAGCTGTGGTTTTTCCAGTAGTCATGTATGGATGTGAGAGTTGGACTATAAAGAAAGCTGAGCACCAAAGAATTGATGCTTTTTTTAAATTTAAATTTATTTATGTTAATTGGAGGCTAATTACAATATTGTATTGGTTCTGTGGTGTTGGAGAAGACTCTTGAGAGTCCCTTGGACTGCAAGAAGATCAAACCAGTCCATCCTAAAGGAAATCAGTCCTGAATATTCATTGGAAGGACTGATGTTGAAGTTGAAACTCCAATACTTTGGCCACCTGATGTGAAGAGCGACTCATTTGAAAAGACCCTGATGCTGGGAAAGATTGAGGGCAGGAGGAGAATGGGACGACAGAAGATGAGATGCTGGATGGCATCATCAACTCAATGGACATGAGTTTGAGTAAACTCTGGGAGTTGGTGATGGACAGGGAAGCCTGGTATGCTGCAGTCCATGGGGTTGCAAAGAATGTTTCAGGACTGAGCCACTGTGAACTGAACTGAACAAGAATCTTCTGACTAATCTTGTCTTATGTTGTGGCAGTGGGTCTGGTAAAACTTTCTATTGTTGGTTCTAATCTTGTTAATTTAAGGTGTGTGTTGTGGGAGTGGGTCTGGTGAAAGTACAAAAGGCCTGGATAAAACTTGATAAGTGGGGCACTCTCTAATATCTATGTCAGAAGCTTTCTGGGTCCTTTTTCACTGCAATAAAACTACTGCCACACAAGAACTCTGAGTATTCAAGCATGGGCCCTGATCTCAAAGCTAAACCTTCTTTAGAGATCACAAATCCAATATTGTTCACCATAAGCTATCAGTTATTTTTAAGAAATCAATTTCTAAAATAAAACTATATATCAAATTTGCTCTGGAGACCAAATTAGCATTAAAATGTAGCATGTTCTTTTTTATGGCTGAGTAGTATGACATTGGGAGAAGGCAATGGCACCCCACTCCAGTATCCTTGCCTGGAAAATCCCATGGACGGAGGAGCCTGGTAGGCTGCAGTCCATGGGGTCGCTGAAGGTCAGACACGACTGAGCGACTTCCCTTTCACTTTTCACTTTCATGCATTGGAGAAGGAAATGGCAACCCACTCCAGTGTTCTTGCCTGGAGAATCCCAGGGACGGGGGAGCCTGGTGGGCTGCCGTCTCTGGGGTCGCACAGAGTCGGGCACGACTGAAGCGACTTAGCAGCAGCAGTAGCTATGCCATTGTATATATGCACCACGTGTTCTTTATCTATTCATCTGTCACTGGCCATTGAGGTTGTTTCCATATCCTGGCTATTGTAAATAGTGCTGCAATGAACGTGGCCTTAGAGCCTGTCCTACAGAGTGAAGTAGTTTAGAAAGAGAAAAACAAATAGTGTGTATTAACACATACATATGGAATCTAGAAAAAAACAGTACTGATGAACCTATTTCCAGGGCAAGAATAGAGACACAGATGTAGAGAATCAACAAGTGGATGAGAGTAGGATGAATTGGGAGATTGGGATTGACATTAATACACTGCTGCTGCTGCTGCTAAGTCGCTTTAGTCGTGTCCGACTCTGTGCGACCCCAGAGACGGCAGCCCACCAGGCTCCCCTGTCCCTGGGATTCTCCAGGCAAGAACACTGGAGTGGGTTGCCAATTCCTTCTCCAATGCATGAAAGTGAAAAGTGAAAGTGAAGTCGCTCAGTTGTGTCCAACTCTTAGTGACCTCATAGACTGCAGCCTACCAGGCTCCTCCTTCCATGGATTTTCCAGGCAAGAGTACTGGAGTGGGGTGCCATTGCCCTCTCCCATTAATACACTACCATGTATAAAATAAGCTAGTGGGAACCTGCTGTAAAGTACAGGGAGCTCAGCTCAGTGCTCTGTAGTGACTTAGTGGGGGCAGGTATAGGGATGGTGTTCTAAGAGGGAGAAGATACATGTATACATATAGCCAATTCACTTTATTGTACAGCAGAAAGCAACACAACATTGTAAAGCAATTATACTCCAAAAAAATTTAATAAAATTAAATTTAACCATATGTTATAGAATAAAAATAATAAATAAAAATTGCTTTCAAAAAGTAAGTAAAGATAAATTAAAATATCATCTGTTTGGGGGCTCTAAAATGGTATCTCATTCTGATTAAATTTCCATTTTCCTAATTATAAATGAGATTGAGCAAGAAAAACAAAAGAAATCAGTTTCTCTGGAAAAACTGAGTACTTTTTGAACTCTCTCTATACTATTTTGGCATTTTCTTATGAGTCTATATTATTCCAAACTAAAAAGTTTAAAAATAAAATTATTTTTAAAGTATAGATGAAAACTTCAGTATCTCCTCATAAGCATTAAATTCATAGAAGTTGAAAAAATATCTTAAAATCTGTCTGAACGGGTTCCATGTTGTTGACATATTTTCTGATCTACATGTATTTGTGAGATAATTTTATCATTTCATGCACTGAAAAAAATGCTACGAGGTTAAGAGTGTCCCACTCCCTTTCACAGGCAAGAAACAAGAAAATTGGTTAAATTAGATAACTTGCTGAAATCCATTCAATTAGTGGAGCTAGGAGGGATTTGAGCTAAGCTAGTGTAACTCCAAAGCCTGACAGTCTTGGAGCTCTGCCTCCCAGGGGGATTGCAAGAGCCAGTAAAGACCTTCTTTCTCTCCATCTCAGAATCCATAGTCTGACTTGAATGTGCTTGGACTTTAAAATTCCTGCTTTTTTTGTAGGATTGTGTTTTGTTTTTTCTGTAAGTCTTTCTTGTGATCTACCCAAAGGCATCATAGCTTGAGTGGACTACCTAGAAAGTAAAGACTGGATAAACTCACAGTGGGCTTCCCTGCTGGCTCAGTGGTGAAGAATCTGCCTTCAATGCATTAGACACAGGAGACACAGGTTTGATCCCTGGGTCAGGAAGATCCCCTGGAGGAGGGCATGGCAACCCACTCCAGTATTCTTGCCTGGAGAATCCTGTGGATTGAGGAGGCTGATGGGTTACAGTCCATGGGGTTATGAAGAGTCAGACATGACTGAAGCGACTGAGCATGCACAAACTCACCTTATCAAGTGTTGACATAGGATTGTCCTACTCAGACTCACAGGTGACTCTGCACCCATCCTGGATCCTCTACTCGCACACATGGGGGACCACTTATCCATCAGCTAGCATTGCTGGTGGCCCTGTATTCTGCTTTAGTGGCACTGTGAGAGACCCCAGGTGAAACCAAAACACCCAAGGTTAATTAGATGCCAGGTGCAGTACTGCACACAGGAGATCAGCAATTTGACCTCGCATCATCCCTCCAGGTAAGTATGACCACCCTCATTTTAATGTGAGACTCAGAATTGTCAAGTCTTTGCTCCAGACCAGCTAGTCTTTCAGGGGTGCACCTGGGTAATTGTAATCTGGCTGTCAAAACCCAAACTCCTCTGGATTTTCCTAATACCCTCAGGGACCATGGACCCAATAAACTCTGGTTGAGGGGAACAGTGTTGTGGACAAGAGATAAGGATTCATGAAGGAATTAATACAAAAGCAACTGTTATCCAAACAGAAGAAGAGTCATTCTCTAAGTACGGTTCTGTTTTGTAAATAAATTCGTTTGTATCATTTCTTTTTTAGATTCACATGTAAGGGATGTCATACGATACTTCTCTTTCTTTGTCTGGTTCGCTTTACTCAGTCTGACAATCTCTAGATCCATCCATGTTACTTCAAATGACATTATTTCATTGTTTTTAATGGTTGAGTAATATTCCATGGTGTATAGGTACCACAACTTATGGTTACCAGGTGAGAAGGGCAGGGGGAGGGTATAGTTAGGGAGTTGCACGTACACACTGCTAGATTTAAAATGGATAACCAACAAGGACCTGCTGTATAGCACAGGGAACTCTGTTCAATGTTATGTTGCAGCCTGGATGGGAGCGGAGTTTGGGGGATAACGGATACATGTGTATGCATGGCTGAGTCCCTTCACCATGCACCTGAAGCTATCACAACATGGTTAAGTGGTTACACCCCAATATAAAACAAAAAGCTTACATTTAAAATTAATTCATTAATTTAAAAAGAAGAAAATTAATATGAGAGATTCTTTTGACCATGGAATGTAGAATATAGATAACAGGAAAGAGGGAGAGATGGGTTGGAACTTGTGGGTAGCTGGGCTCAGGCTCAGAGAGAATTTTCCTTATCCACCCAGCTATGTCTGTATCACACTTCATTCTTAGCATTCCAAGCCCCTTTTGTTTTTCTAGGTTCCCCCACTGAGCTCCTCTGTCTCTTCCACCCATGCATTTAGTCATACAATTCTTTTGACCTTGCCTCTTCTTCCTGACATTAGATTTACTCTTCCTCCCTCCCCTCCTCTTCCCTTCCGATTTGCATTCTTTCCTCCTTCCTGCTTCCTTCCCTTCCTCTCCCCTCCTCCATTTTCCTTTTGTTCTAGCAAATCCAACTCATCTTAGAGAGCCTGACTTTAGCATCACTCCTCCTCCCAAGGAAAGTCATTCCTGAATCCAGACTAGAGCATATTTTCTTCTAGTGCACCAGAGGGCTTTCTTTGTTTCTGTCTCAGAGGGGCATCACCCTGATCTTTATTTTGTGTTCAGTGTGGCTCTAATCCATTGGATTTTAAGCTCCATAAGGGTAGGAGCAAGATTTTTCTTTTTCACCTCTGTACCCCACACCTAACCAGTGCCTGGCAAATAGCAGGTAGGGGAGGTCAAGAAGTGTTGCTACCTGAATGGATGTCTGATTAGGTCACTTCATTGCATTTATCACAAGTTGTAGTTTTATAGATATTTGCAAAGTCCACTCATTTGTTTTCCCTTCCTCTGATCTGAACGTTACAGGAGGACAAGATTAGCTTGTCTTTCACCAAACTGTATTTTCAGCACCTAATGGACTGTTTGGCACATAGTAAATATTCAATAGATAATGAATGGATGGATGAGCTAATGAATGAATAAATGAAATTGCTGAAAGGCTATAAATATCACCTCCAGTATTAGCCATATTTTCATTGTACCAAACTGTTTTCTATTGTCTGATATGAAGCAGGGAGTTTCATAGATGTGGATTCCCATTGCAGTCCAGCCACTAACTAGATGTAAATATAGGCACTCTATTATTTGTCAATGAATGCCACAATGATCCCCTTTCTGTTTCTACCCCTTGTGTGATCTTCTCCCACACTCCTTTGGATTTGGCCATGCGTTTGGATTTGGCTAATGAAGCCATAGTAAACAGGATGCAAGCAGCATCCCAGAAAAGGTTTAATTACTGAGACTTTCCCGTTCTTGCTGCACTCGGAACCCAGGGCTCACCAGGGGTGGATGAGTCCTAGCTAGCCTCCTGGATGATGAGAAGCCTTGAAAAGGAGAACTCAGGCATCTGGATGACCTCCTGACAACTGACAGAAACATGAATGGGACATTTCTACATCACTCAGCTGCCTGCCAACCCACCAGCAGACACCTCATGGTCAGATTGTCCTGGTTGTGTCCGCCTCCCCAAATTTGTATATTAAAGTCCTAACCTCCAGTGTCTCAGAATATAACCTCACCTGGAAAAAGGTCTTTAAAGAAGTGCTGTTGTTCAGTTGCTAAGTCATGTCCAATTCTTTGTGACCCCATGGGCTGCAGCACTCCAGGCTTCCCTGTCCTTCATCTCTCCTAGAGTTTGCTTAAACTCATGTCCATTGAGTCAATAATGCCATACAATCATCTCATCCTCTAATGTCCCCTTCTCCTCCTGCCTTCAATCTTTCCCAGCATCAGGGTCTTTTCCAATGAGTAGGCTCTTAAAATGAGGTCATTAGGATGAGACCTAATTAGACGTGACCGGTATGCTTAAAAAAATGAAATATGTGGACGTGGACACAGGAAGAGTGCTGTATAAACATGACGACCACCATTTATCCTTACCTCACGTCCCTTGGAAGAAACCAACCCTGCCAACACCTTGATTCAGACTTCTAGCCTCCAAAACTGGGAGACAACACATTTCCGTTCTTTTAGCACCCACTTTGTGGAACTCTGTTATCACAGCCCCAGGTAATGATCACAGGTCCAGCCCAAACTACCGACAAAGTGACCCACACAACAGCAAACTAAATGAATGGTTATTGCTTTGAGCCCCTAATGCAGCAAAAGCTAACTGATTAGGTGGATATATTATGGAGTCTCTCTAGGCTTCAGTTTTCACAATTACAAAGGGATTTAAACATATTTTCCTCATCTGATTATCAGGAAGATTTAGTAGAATAATGTCTCCGAATCGCTCAGGACAGTACCTGGCATATGAGTAATACTTAACCAGTGCTTGGGGCCTCGAAGGTGATGCTAGTGGGAAAGAATCTGCCTGCCTATGCTGAAGATGCAAGAGATGTGTGTTGGATCCCTGGGTCGGGAAGGTCCCCTGGAGTAAGAAATGGCACCTCGCACCAGTATTCTTGCCTGGAGAATTCCCTGGGCAGAGGAGCCTGGTGGGCTACAGTCCCTGGGGCCTCACAGAGTTGGACATGACTGAGCACCATGCATGATGAGTGCTTACCTTAGCATCCCCTTTGGAGTGTATGGTAAGTCAAAATCAGAGTTATATATCTCTGAAAATATAAACTTCTATACCTTTGAGTATATTTTAAATAATTATGGAATTCAACATCATTTTGTATAAAACATCAATTTATATAAAACTAGAGTATCGAGTGGTGAGCACCAGGAGAACAGCAGGCACTTTACAAGGACTTGCTGTCAGTCTAAATGAACTAGGATTAAGGTAGAACAAAATTAAAATATACTGAGCAACTAATATGTTCCCCAAACTTTTCCCCATGCATTTATTGAACAAATGAGCATCATTCCATTCATTTCTTGGAGTATCTCTAAAAGATAAACATTACTATTTCTCAATCATAGACAGGGAAACTGATTGAGAAATAAACTGCGACTTGTCCAAGATCACATAACTAAATATTTAGTACAACAAGAAAAAGACCAGACTCCACATTCTCTACATCATACCTAAAGGATTCGGTCCATATGCCTTGCAGGGGGAAGAGGGGATGTCTCAGGAAGCCATCAGCAACATCATGTCACAAGATAAATCACTGTTCCTGAGCTGTGTGCTTAGTCACTCAGTCGTGTCCGACTCTTTGTGACCTCATGGACTGAAGCCAGCCAGGCTTCTCTCTCCCTGGGGATTCTTCAGGCAAGAATACTAGAGTAGGTGGCCATGCCCTCCTCCAGGGAATCTTGCCAACCCAGGGATCGAACCCACATCTCCCACATTACAGGCAGATTCTTTTCCATCTGAGCCACCAGGGAAGCCCAAGAATACTGGAGTGGGTAGCCTACCCCTTCTCCAGGGCATCTTCCTGACCCAGGAATTGAACTGGGGTCTCCTGCATTGCAGGCAGATGCTTTACCAGCTGAACTGCTAGGGACACCCAGTCAGGGTTCCATGTGCATATAAACCCATATGCTTCCATGTTACTCAGCAATGTTTCCAGATGTTCTGGTAATTTCAAAGTGCCACATGAGGACCTCATGTGTGTTTAAGGACATCCTTCGGGTTGGGAGACCTCAGCCTCCTATAGCTTCATTTATTGCACTGAACTCAAGAAGAGGAAGTCCCAGCCCTACACAGGTCACACCACCCAAACTCTGCGGCTGCATTTCACAGGAAACCAAACCTAAAAGGACCTAGGAGGAGGGTTCTGCTAAAGGACACTGCTGAACATTGAGAATTTTTCAGCCCCCTGCCTCCTGGATTACCGGCTCCTGGAGTTCTCCGTAATGCCCTCACGGACCCCTCACGCAAGGGACATCTCAGCACAAGGCTGTTTGCACTCCCGACACTGCTCAGGTAAACCTTGTAGGCCAGCCTCATCTGAGTGGTCATCTCACTGTCGTAGAGGATCATTAAGAGAGAGCTGACAGCAAGAATAAAAGGTGTTTTCTAACATGAATTCTGGGCCATCTATAAAGCATAGAAAGGGAGAAAAGAAACCAGCTCCCTTGATCGGTTTTTAAAGATCCCTTTCTTCTGCTGGAAGAAAGAATCGAGATACTGACCCACAAAAATTTAAAGATGAAATGTTTTCAATTTTCTGACTGTTGGCAATTCAGATTTAAGGTCAGGCTGGTCACCAGCTTTCTTGACTGATGTTCATGACAACAGCCACCTGGAAAGGCAACCTCCATTCAAAGTAGGCCATTGAAAGTAGAAGTTAACTCCTGGAGCCTTTGTGGGTGGATATTTCTTAAATGTTCTACATTGAAGTGGTTTGTTTTGTTTTTGTTTTTTTTTCTGTGTTGGGCTCAAGGAGTATGGACTTAGCAATCATGCTCATTGTCTTCCCTCTCCAGGGGCAAGGAGCTCAAGAGGGAGAGTGAAGTTGCATCAAAATGCCCACCCTCTACGGGTGCCAGGAGGCATCTCTTCTAGATGTCTCTTCTTCTTAGAGATAAACAAATGATAGAGTTAGAATAAGACAGAAAAGAGAATGTGTCATCAAAGTGTCTATACTTTAAAGGATACTGATGTAGTTGGACTTCATCAGCACTGATTTTACTAGGATGTACCCATTTACTTATCTAATTATCTCTCTTTATTGTGGTGTATGTGCATGCTAAATTGTTTCAGTCATGTTCAACTCTTTGCAACCCTATGGACCATAGCCCACCAGGCTCTTCTGTCCATGGGATTCTCCAGGTAAGAATACTGGACTGGGTTTCCATTCCCTCCTCCAGGGGATCTTTCCCACCCAGGGATCAAACTGTCCTCTCTTACATCTCTCCTGCATTGGCAGGTGGATTCTTTATCTCTAATGCCACCTGGGAAGCCCCTCTATTGCAGCATGACCTCTCAATGCTGTTCCTTTGTATCTCCAAGGACCACCCAGAGCACAGGGAACAGTTATGTCAAAAATCAGAAAGTCAGTTGTAAGTTAGGAACAGTTATCTCAAAAATCGAGAAGTCAGTTGTAGGTTAGGCAAACGAGGTCAGCAAAGAACATAGTTTCAGAAATTATCTGAGAAACTTAAGATAAAATATGCCCTAAAGAAGCAAGAAGGCTAACTGGGGTTTATTTAGCTCTTACCAACCAGTCTATAGCAATCCACTCCAGTATTCTTACCTTGAAAATCCCCTGGACAGAGAAGCCTGGTGGGCTACAGTCCACAGGGTCATAATGAGTCGGACATGACTTAGCAATTAAATGAACCAGTCTATATGCATTAACTCACTTAGTCCTTACACCCAAACTTGAGAGTTAGATATTGTTTTGCCTGGTTAACAGATGAAGAACTCGAGTGGCCAAGTTAATATTCAAAGTTGTCCTGTCACTAATATCAGTAACTGAATAGAAAACTACCCTGATTTGCACCTGATTCTGGCTGATATTGGAGAAGGAAATGGCAACCCACTCCAGTATTCTTTCTTGCCTGGAGAATCCCATGGACGGAGGAGCCTGGTGGGCTACAGTCCGCGGGGTCGCAAAGAGTCGGACACAATGGAGTGACTTCACTTTCACTGGCTGATATAAAAGGTGGCCACTGTTTCTTTGCAGCTTCATAGAACTCACTTTGAATCCATTCCTAGAGTGGTTTTTTACACCAGCCCTACTTTTAATTAATTATTATTATTTTTGTCTCTACTGGGACTTTGTTGCTGAGCACAGGCTTTCTCTGGTTGCAGCAAATGGCTACTCTTCACTGCAGGCTTCTCATTGCAGGGCTTCTCCTGCTGTGGAGCACAACCTCGGTAGGACTGCAGGCTCAGTAGTCGTGGTGCACAGGCTTAGATGCTCCATGGCGTGTGGAATCTTCCCAGACCAAGGACCAAACTCATGGCCTTGGCATTGACAGGTAGATTCTTAACCACCTGAGATCCTTACCCCAGCCCTCTTAATGGTGACATTGCTTTTATTTTCTCCAAGGAGCTCTTTCAGATGATTTTATGAACAGCTCCATTCTAAAACCAAAGATTATGGTTTTCTGTACCACCTGGCCAACCCTGGCTTAATGCCCAGGAACCTGTTTCTAGCTCACTTTGCCATAAGTCAGGTGCTCTCTTGAAAAGACTATAGGATTTTACATCTGAGTAAGTTGATCAGGATCCAAATTCCACAGCTTGACCAGATATGCTACTTTATTCCCTCCAGTCCTACATCTTTATAATGGAGCAAGAGCACATCACTAGTACTGACAACTCTTTTTAGCCTCAATAATATGATATTTATATTAAATAACATACAGCATATATTAATATCGGGTTGGCCAAGAAGTTCATTTGAGTGTTTCCGTAAGATGTAACAGAAAAACCCAAACATTTTGGCCAACAATACTTAATATGTGCTCAATAAATGTTTGTTTGTTTGTTTGTTTTTCTCTCTCTCATTGGAAAAGACTCAGATGCTGGAAAATTGAGGGCAGGAGGAGAAGGAGACGACAGAGGATAAGATGATTGGATGGGATCATTGACTCAATGCACGAGTTTGAGCAAACTCTGGGAGGTAGTGAAAGGGAAGCCTGGCATGTTGTAGTTCATGGGGTTGCAAAGAGTCAGACATGACTGAGCAACTAAGCAATAACAATTAAATATGTGCTCAATAAATGTTGTTTTTTTCTCCATTACTTTCTTTTCCTCACCCCACATCAGCTCTGGCCTTATGCTTAAAACATGCTCACAATCAGCATGGAATTTATTAATATAGAAAATTTTATGAATATTTTATTTTTATAAACTCATTAGAGAATAGTAATATACCACAGTTGCATAGCCTCATAGAATCAACAGAGTCCTTGGGCACTTTTTTTTTTAATTTAATGATTTTAACTGCTTAATGAAGTAGGCAGGGCAATGTTAGATGTTGAAACTGAGGCTCAAAAAGTTGATGAGGACGGACAATGTGGTGATATGGAAAAGAGGCTTTGAGATCAGTCAAAATGAATATGAATGTGGTGTGTGATTTAAATATGTGTTTGGGGGTAAGTGACTTATCTCTCTGAGTTTTGGTTAGCTGTTTTTGTATTATGTAGTCTGAAATGGTGTGGGTTAGTACACACTAGAGGTTACTATGAGGATGAAAGTGAATGTATATATTGTGTCTGACACAGAGGAGACATTCAGGAAACAGATAAATGGCAACTCTATAGTGTTGCTGCCACATCACAACAGATAGCTGAGCTAGTGCTGGAAGTACCATTTTACGAATGCCATCACACAAAGCAGTTAGGTTCACCCTCGTAGGCAATCGCCAAGGTCCACCAAGACTTGAGTTCTGGATGGTTGCTCCAAGTTGTGCCTACCCTTCCTAGCATGAAAAAAATGTTCAAAGGAGTTAAATTATTGAATAGAGATAAGTGGCTAAATCTAAGTCAGATTTAAGATTTTTAACAGATTGAACAAAACTTTCAGCAATTTGGGGAAGTAACTTACCAATAAGACTGAGAAACATCAGATTATATAGGTTAGATAGGAGTGGCTTTTTTAAGAAAAAAAAAC
>NW_011494951.1:4334857-4339067 GCF_000754665.1 Bison bison bison | reverse complement strand
GATAAGGAAAAATGATCATGAAAACCAGAATTATGGGAAACCATAATCATAGAAATTTTGCTATTTTTGTTACTTTAACAGACAGAATACTTTGGGAATCATCATCATGTTTATTCAAAATTAAGGTTAATCGGTTTAATTTTAATCCTGTTCTCCAAATACCAGTGACCAGAAAAAATTGCCATTTGAATGCCTGCTGTGTGCTGGGCAATGAATACTCACTGTTTTCTACTGTTTTAGTAGATAAATTAGTTCTCACTCTGTAAAAGAGGATACCAAGGTTCAGAGAGACTCCATACATTGTCCATTTCACAGCAGAAAGAGGAGCCAAGTCTGTTGAAATCCCAAGCTCCTGCTCTTAGCACTGCACACCATCAGGGTCCTGCTGAATGTGTTCAGGGTCATGATCATAGCATCAGTGTCCTTCCAACTAACCAATAGCATTTTAGGACTCCCAGATATACCATTAGCAATAGTAAAATATGTGTGTGAGTTTGGATTTTTGTACTTCATTGGTGATGCTCACTGAAACATTGCTTCCCAAACATCTAAGCCTGAGAATTAGAACCCCACCAGTTTAGATGTCTCTGTGAATAGCTATGTGTGCTATGAAATAAGATAAGCCAGAAGGTCTGGACATAACACGGCAATTCAGTAGCCATGTGTTTGAGGGCACAACCCTTATTGTGATGTCTTTTCTGTTGATTCTAGCATGAGATAAAGATGAAGGGTGGCCAGTAGTCAAGCCCAACATCTGAAAGAATTGAGCCTATACAGGGCACCCAAGGACCCACGTTTCATTATCGAATCAGCAGATTCAGAAAGACTAATTTTATACGAGGCACTCTGAGTTAACAGGACTTGAGAGCATTGTCTCACTCTGGTATTCTGGCCCATACATCCATCTTCTGTGACTTTGTTCAAGTGTGAAGGGTGTATTCAAGTTGTAAGTTCCCTCCCAACAGGTAAATCTACACGAGATATCAAATAACTGTCAGGAGCTAGTTTGATGAGCACAGAGTCCAAGCTGTGTCATTACAGTAGCTGGATTTGCCCAGCTACTGATGATCAAATGACTTGATAGGCACCTGGGAGCCAGTCTGTGCCCTCCCCCGCACCCCACGGCTACTTATGAATATTCATAGAGCTGGGCAAGTCTAGGGATCTGCTGGCCAGCTCCATGTCTCTCTGGTCCCTCCCAAAGAACACCTCCACACTCTGCTCATCCCAGACTCCTATTTCTGTTACCAAGTTCTCCCTACTAAACCACCCCATCCATCTGGTGAGAAATAGATAGCCTGGGGTTGAGTTCAAACCTTCCCTTCCTAGCAGGATGATTTTAGACAAGCTATTTAACTTCTCAGAAACTTAGACTATTATTTACCAGTTGGAATTGGCAATACCTAACTTCTGAATGTGTGGTGAGAAATGAGATGTAGTATGTAAAATTTACGTATTATAGTGTCTAACAAGTATGAAGTGCAATATAAATGAGAGTGGCTACATTATCATTTTTAGCACTGTTATCGTGAGTTATTTTATATTCAGACAAACCATCATTAGAATCTTTGGGAGTTTGGGTCTCTTTCTAAGAATGTTGACCTAAAGAAGTCTTATTATAAGGTGATTTCTACAGAAAGGTAATCTTGTCATTTTTCCATTTATTTTAATCAGCCATTTATCAAAGTCTTAGGAGTATCTTCCAACTCCCCAAATGTACTTATCTCCTGAAAACACAAAGATTTAATGAAAAATGATGCCAACTCCTTTAGAATACTTTCCTTGTCAATTTTATATCCTCAGTATTCTTCGTGGTACATAGAAATTGCTCAATAGTTGCTTGTTGAACTAGATTTGCCTAACAGTTAATAGTTTACAAAATACTTTCACTTCCATAATCATGAGGTCTTATATCCCCATTTTTTCAGAAGAGAGATATAGAGGCTCAGTTGTACAATTCATTGTACAATCTGGCGTACCTGGACTTAGAGACCTGCCTTGCCCCTGGCTAGGGAAGCAATCCTGAATAGAAAAGGGGATAAGGAAAACCTTAATTACATGGAGGAAGTTCAGTTCAGGAATTAAGCTCTAAATGCGCTTTAAGTCACAAATTAAGTGATGGTCTCATCTGAATCCATACTGTGAATGTGTCTGCTGGACAGATTTGGCTCAAGAGGACTTGTGCTGAATGCAATGACAGAATGGTTCAATACTGAAAAATCTGGGTCACTCAGATTGTTGCCTTACAATGGAGTCTAAATTACACAGGATGTTACATAGGATTCTGGCATTCAGTAAATAGTATCATCATCAACATTATCATTATTATTAAATTATATTATTCTTGAAAGTGAAAGTCACTCAGCCCTGTCCAACTCTTTGCAACCCCATGGACGGTAGCCGCCAGGCTCCTCTGTCCAGGGAATTCTCCAGAAAAGAATACTGGAGTGGGTTGCCATTTCCTTCTCCAGGGGATCTTCCCAACCCAGGGATTGAAGCCAGGTCTCCCACATCGCAGGCGGATTCTTTACTGCCTGAGCCATTAGGGAATACTGGCTTTTCAGGCCTCTTCGTGTATTTTTAGGTTTCCTTCAACACTTCTTTGAAGTCCTTATGGTGAAACAGGTCCTCAGAGATGACTAGCATACAGCAAGTGTCTAACAAATAACTGCTTGCAGAATAACAGTGCTTTCACCATTGGACATGAAACTTCCGTGGGAGGTAGGCTGCCCTATATGTTCTGACTGACAGATAAACAGGCCCATCCCTAAATCTCAGTTTATTTTCTTACATCTTTCTTTCTCCCAAAATTCTCCTTTGGTTCTGCCCTGATGCATTAATCAATCAGTGGAGAATTCATCACAGTTGGGATTAATCTGGGCCTGGCAGTTGTTGTTTAGTCACTAAGTCATGTCGGACTCTTCTGCAACCTCAAAGACTGTATCCCACCAGGCTCCTCTGCCCATGGGATTTCCATGCCAGAATACTGGAGTGCGTTGCCATTTCCTTCTACAAGGGGATCTTCCCAACCCAGGGATCGAATTTGTGCCTCCTGCATTGCAGGCGGATTGTTTATCCCTGAGCCACCTGGGAATCCCAGGCCTGGCAGCACCTGCCCCCGGTCAGTGTGCTTCTAGCATCATCTCTGAGTGCCAAATGAGAAAAGGAGCGGGGTCAACAAGTAAACTTTGAAAAAATAAGAAAACACCAAACTAGGCTCCTGATAATCTACATTTTATTTTGCTCTAGTTCCATTTTATCTGAACAGTAAAATAATATTAATGAGAAAAGTGCAGAAAGGGGAAGGGTTGAGGGAAAGGAGGAGGAAGTTGGGGAAGAAGGAAGGGAGGACAAAGGGGAGAGAGGAACATGTGAAAGCAAAATGAGTGAATGAGGAGAAGAGAGGATAGAGAGGCCATTTACTACAAAGTAAGGGAAAGGGGGACAGGGAAAATCTTACTAATTTTGCTACTGGAAAAAAAAAAGGAACTCTTTCTGCAGAAGAGAAAAAGAGATGGCTTTTGAAAATCAAAAACACTAAGAGGAATAAATTCCAAAGCAATAGACTGCACCCAGTTCATTAAGGGTGTTTTCAAAATCACTTAATATTAAAAATGGATGCACAGGAACATGGCCTTAAGATATTGAAGGGAAGTTATTTGTTATCAAGACATTTGCAAAATCTTCTTTAAAAATATGTCCATACTTAGTAGAAAAACTAGGAAAGCAATCTCCCATATTTCTTTTAAAAAAATCTATAATAGCAATCCACTTGACTTCAAATGCCTCCATTCATCAAAAATCCAATAAAATTAAAAGTTAAATTAAATTTAGCTGATTGTCCTGACCAGGACGTAGAATTAGAAATCCAATCAGCATATATCTTTCTCTAACTATGTGTACCTTTAAAATGTAACTTAGTCATTTGTGATATGAAAATAGAGGAAAATTACATATGGTAAGGACCAAATAAATGAATATCTGCATCTGAGAAATCTTGATTTCAATATGTTTGCTCAAAATTTGTGCACCATGCACACACACGCACACACACACACACACACTTCCTGCCCCTCCTCACAAAATATACAAACGTCCACATGTCATACCCTCCTTCAACTCCAAATAACAGCCATCACTTTATGTATACTGGGTGTGATTGTGTAGGGAATCAGATGAAGGCTGCATTTATTTTATATTCATTTCTTTG
>NW_011494951.1:4323722-4334757 GCF_000754665.1 Bison bison bison | reverse complement strand
TCTTGTTTTAATAAGAAAAAGCAGCCACTTTTAATTTAGACCTGCTCCTCCAGCCTTGACCCAGTTTTGGTTGCAGTTATACACCTTACCTTTATAACTGATTCTAACATCCTCTTCAGCAATTCTTAGTTTGCTTCTGGTCATTTCCTATATCTATTTAAGTACCTTATCATTATTACAACTATGTTTCTTAAACTTTGCAATAAACAGAGGCTAGTATTTTTATAAGCTTCATCTTTGAGGAATAAGTGAGAAATACTTGAGAGCAAAAAAAAATGTCCTTACTGCAAAAGCATTGTTTTCCCTTCATGAAATATTAATTTCAGATCAGGTTGAAATGCAGCAGAAATATTTATGATAAAAATGTCTCAGTTTGGTAGCATGGGTGAACTCCCAGTGGAGAACAAGAGTTCTCCTGGATAACAAGGAAATACGATTTGTTACTTTACATGTTTCCAATTGTTTAAACTGCTTATGATACCATAAGGGTATTAATTATTTTGGGATTAAGATTCTCCCCCAAATTCCATCTATTTATAAAGCAATTCTTTCCTTCCTAACACATCCACTGAGACCCCAAGTGGGTTACAAGCTCAGAAGTAGCCTTTCTGGTTTTAATGCCCAAATTTAATGTACATTCTTTTGGAGGTCTTAAGCACGCTCCCAGTCTGTAGAATCTTGTTTCTTTAATTTCAGTTTTTTCTGAAATATTGATATGTTTTAATCATCAAATCCATTACCTTTACAAAATACTTTTCAACCTACAAAGTGAGCAAATCTTTGGGATCATCTCCAAAATGGTGGGATTAATGGCCCAAATGGATGACTAGGATAGGAACCCCTTTACTCTCAGAATCCCAGTCAAGCCGTGCACCTCTCTTGACATGGCCCTCTTTATACCTTGAGGGAGGTGAAAGAGACTGATAGGGAGGGCAGGGACGGATGGAACAGCTATTTCTCAAACAGGTTCATTTTGGACTCCCGGGGCACCCCAGAAGCCTGCTGCTGCTGCTGCTGCTGCTAAGTCGCTTCAGTTGTGTCCGACTCTGTGTGACCCCAGAGACGACAGCCGACCAGGCTCCCCTGTCCCTGGGATTCTCCAGGCAAGAACACTGGAGTGGGTTGCCATTGCCTTCTCCAATGCATGAAAGTGAAAAGTGAAAGGGAAGTTGCTCAGTCATGTCCAACTCCTAGCAACCCCATAGATTGCAGCCTACCAGGCTCCTCTGTCCATGGGATTTTCCAGGCAAGAGTACTGGAGTGGGGTGCCATTGCCTTCCCCACCCCAGAAGCCTAGGGGTCTGTAAACCCCAGGGGAACTGTATTACTGAAATGAATGCATAGATGCACATGGCAAAATAAATTAATGACGAGCATATTCCAGCCCTTTCTCTTAGGCTTTGGAGCCTGGTGTACATTCAGGCAATTCTAGCACTCGGCGTGGCATTTATGATTAGCCCTGTATTGGCTTCTACCTCTTAATGCAGCTGGTATTTTCCCTTGTTGGAGAAATAAACAGGCATCATGAAAAAGGAAAAAGGTATCTTCTTTCTGTGGATTCCCAGAGGGCCCAGGGTCTCTTCCTGCTCAGACCCTTCCTGACCATGGGACCTAGGAGGCCAGGTACAGTCTCTTGGTACAGGCAGGATTCAGGCAGCATCCCCATGGCAGAACCAACTCTTGACATGTTAGCACCATTTGTAATAAGCGCCCTGCTGTGACTGACAGGTGGCACTGGAGCATCACTTCCCTTTCAGCAAGAGCCATGCTTTGGCTTTATTTCTGTGGCTAACTGGGAAGAGAAACTGAAATCAATGCCTCAGTTCCTATAGAAAATGAATGCACAAAACACGATGAAATGTCCCCATTTCTGGGATGCTGCAGCCTCTCAGGGTGCCTGAATGAAGACAAGTATCTAATGGTGCTATTTTATCTCAGATCACCTCTAGATCATGGAGATTCCTGGAGAAAGACCTGCAGCCCTGGGGGTGGCAGTGGGGGGTGTGGGGAAAGGTTCCTCAGCCTGGAGACCCTTCCCCACTCCCATTATCATGTCCCAACTAGGGGTCAGGGTTATTTCTAAGGAAAATTACAGGGGCCTTGGGAAGAAGTTCCTGACCCACAGGGAACTGGTGGATCCCCTCTGGGCATGCCTCCACTGTATCCCTCTAGCTCCTTATGTTCCTCTATTATTTATAGATATGCATCTTTAATCTCACTCCCTTAGAGTTATTTATGTCACTATGGAGAACAGTATGGTGGTTTCCTAAAAAGTAAAAATAAGACAACCATATAACCCAGAAGCAATTTCACTACCGAGCATACACCCTGACAAAACCATAATTCAAAATGACACACGCACGTCACAATAGCCAGGACATGGAAACAACCTAAATGTCCATCAACGATGAATGAAAAGGAAGATATGGCATTTATATACAACAGAATATTGCTCGGCCATTAAAAAGGAACAAAACTGGGTCATTTGTGGAGACATGGATGGACCTCACACTGTCGTATAGAGCGAAGTCAGAGAGAGAAAAATAATCTATATTAATGCACATATGTGGAACCTAGAAACATAGTACAGATAAACCTATTTGCAAGGAAGGAATAGAGTGGGAGGAAGAAGGGATGAGCTGGGAGATTGGGGTTGACCTATGCACACTACAATGTCCAAACAGGTACCCAGGGGGAATCTGCTATCACAGCCCAGGAAGCTCAGCTCAGCGCTCTGTGATGACCAAGAGGGGCGGATGAAAGGGAGGACGTGTATGTATACATATAGCTGATTCACTTCATTGTACAGCAGAAACTGGCACAATATTGTAAAGCAACTATACCTCAATAAAGCAATAATAAAAAATAAAACGAAGTACTATGGAAAAAGCAGACAAATGCTATGAGGGCAGAGCCTTGCTCTGTGGTGTCTAATCCCTAGTATCTGGACCATGTCCAGCACTTAGCAGACCTCAGTACATGTTTGCTGAATACATGAATAAATTCTGAGGAGGGCATGGCAACCCACTCCAGTATTCTTGCCTGAAGGATCCCATGGACAGAGGAGCCTGGCAGGCAGTCCATGGGGTCACAAAGAGTTAGACACAACTGAAGTGACTGAGCATGCACGCAGGACTGCTAGGAGAATCAAGTGTGGTTATTGTACTTTCTGTAAGAGTGGGAAGTGTTAGTGAGTGGTGGGTGTGGAGCAGATGGAAATGAGTGAACTGAGGTTCTTACATCCACTTTCTCTGCCTCACTGCCCAATAACATGCCTGGGGTATTTAAAAAATACCAATATCTGGACTCCAGCTTGTAGAGCTGACTCAGACTTTTGGAGGCATCAATATATTGCATTGGCCAAAAAGTTTGTTCAGGTTTCCATAATAAGTTATGGAAAAATCCAAATGAACTTTTTGGCCAACCCAAGAAAGAATCCACACCTCCCTCATCTGGTGGTCATGATTTGCAGGTAAGCACTTCTTATTTCTGGAGACTAAAACCCAAAAGTGACATAAGGCATTTAATTATAAAAGTTCAAGTTAATGTGAATCACCATTTCTCCATGTCTTAACTATCTTCTGTTCTCATGTCTTCCTGACAAGAGTCTTACTGACAGCTATTATGTTATCCCCATTTTAGAGATAGGCAAACTGAGGCTCACAGCAGGTAGACAAGGTGTCCCAACACCTAACTGAAACATTTGAAGTCCAGTGGTTTGTAAAACCATCTTGTAGAGCAGGCTACCTGCCACCTCTGAATGTTCGGTTTGGTTTTGTAGAAAATAAGAATGATAATACAGATCATATGGGGTTACTGTGACAGCAGCTGGGGACACAGTAGATGCTCAGTGTTTGTTCCATCTTTTTAAAAAGTGTATATGTCGGGAAGGGACGGGCATGGTCTTTAATAGGTCACATTTGTAGAACTGACGGACATGAATCTTTGTCTGATTCACCACATCCCATTCTCACCACATCCTTTACAAAAATGACTCAGATCAGGTAAGACCTCAGCGCTCTCAGACGGGGCTTAGACATTCTGAGTAGAGCAAAGCCCTGTACTCCTCACGGAGGGCCATCCATTCTGTCTTGTGGACAGCACCACTTGGCTGACTCATCCTCTGATATGGGTCAGTAAGACCCCAGTTTTGCTCTTGAAATGCCAGAGAAGTTGGGATCCCTTTATAACATTTTAAAATTATTTTTGTACAATACATTGCTCACATCTCTTAAAAGCTGCTAGTAAAATCTCTCTTTTAAACTTTTACTAAGATTTTAAAATACAAACCTAATGAGCACTGATGTTACAGATTGCATAATTTTCAAAGGTTTAGGTACAAAGCAAAAGCTAAGAATTCCTTCCCCAACCACTCCTCTGTCCACTGCTGATGCCCTAAGTGTTAGCACTTTGTCAAAAGTCTTTCTGCAATTTTGCTCTGCAAGGAGCTCTATTAAAGAAGACAATAAAATGTGAGAAACATAATAACATACTTCCAACTTTTTTAAACCATTCTTTGTCACCAAGTATGGAGGGATTGCAGTTTTTAAATGGATTTTTTAAAGGAATCTTTGAGCTGGAAGAGACCTATTGGGCCCAACCTTTTCATTATTCAGATGAAAAAAACAATGAGGTCCAGAACATTCCAATGCTTTGTTCAAGGCTACACCGTGGATGGCTGGAAAAGAGCTTTCCTGACCACCTCCCCAAGGCCTCTGATCCTAGGTTATAAGCTTTGGAGGAAAATACCCTGTACCTGTGATTTCTTCACATTGTACATAAGCTTGAGCTGAAAGCTAGGCACAGGGGTAGGTAACCCTCCACAAAGATAGCCTTATTTTGACTCATTTCAGCATAACTTAAAACTCCTGGTTAATGAACTCAAAGGAATGAAGGAATTATATATATTTTTTAATTTTATTTTATTTTTAAACTTTACAATATTGTATTAGTTTTGCCAAATATCGAAATGAATCCGCCACAGGTATACCCGCGTTCCCTATCCTGAACCCTCCTCCCTCCTCCCTCCCCTACCCTCCCTCTGGGTCGTCCCAGTGCACCAGCCCCAAGCATCCAGTACCGTGCATCAAACCTGGACTGGCGACTCGTTTCAAAGGAATTATAAGCAAGACATTCAAAATCATAAATGCTCCCAAAGTGGGAAAGGGGTTACAAATTTGACCTGCATTACTGTAATCAAGTCACTGAATTACTCTAAATATTAATATCCAAAAATCAATGTCCATAACCATGCTCTGTGCTTAGTCACTCAGTCGTATCCAACTCTTTGTGACCCCATGGACTGATTCCCACCAGGCTCCTCTGTTCATGGGGATTCTCCAGGCAAGAATACTAGAGTGGGTTACCATGCCCTCCTCCAGGGCATCTTAGCAACCCAGGGATTGAACCCAAGTCTCCCACATTTCAGGTAGATTCTTTACCATATGAGCCACCAGGGAAGCCCAAGAATACTGGAGTGGGTAGCTTATCCCTTCTTCAGGGATCTTCCCAACCTAGGAATCAAACCAGGGTCTCCTGAATTGCAGGCATATTCTTTACCAGCTGATCTACCAGGGAACCCTGTCCATAACCGTACATATCCAAATATAATATGACCAATGTTAAAACAACTTGTAAGCTTTACTTTGTTATGCAAGGGAAGACATATCCATATTTCCATAATGTTTATAGTTTGTAGGATATTTTCAGAGCATCAGCTTATTTCACACTTAATACTGGAAAGAGATAACATGGACATTCCCATTTATAAAGGAAGAGAGGCCAAGTGCTCCTACAAGGTCATGTGCTGGTTAATGACAGCACTGGAGGTCAGTTTTCAGTCCAGGACTCTTCCAGGAACTGATGTCCATTGCTTGTGTTATATTGATGAAGTCCTCTTCCTCACTGGACAAGACAACTTACAAAGAGGCCGTGAACTGGACACTCCACAGTCATCCAGAGAGAATGGCCAGAGTACCTAAAGGCCAACCCCCCTTTCCCTGTATCCTTTGTTGACCTAGAAGCACAGGGTGAGGCTTGCTGTAGGGTAGGACATAGGGTATCTGGGGAACTGGAGTTTAGTCCCAGTTTTTTAGTAATTTTCTTGAAGCCAGTGGTCCAAGATCACACAGCTCAAATCCAAATCCCATCCTTTGTCGCACATGGTCCTTGACGATCAAAACCCAATAGACCTTCCCAGGTTCTTTTTCACATGCTACTAATATCCAAGCTGCTGGCCTCTGTGATCCCATCAAGCCATGCAAAGTCTCTGTGTCACACTATATATTCTAACATCTTCACACCCTTGCACATGGCACCCCATTTACCCAGAACAACTTCCATAAATCAAGAAGATGCTGACTTAATCTGCAAGATCCAGATCAAGTATGATCTCCTTTATGAAGATCCCCTGGGCTGTCCAAGACAGAGTCAGAATTCATTCTGTTTTATCTGCATCTGTTTTTACAAAGCACTTTGCTAACAACCATCATAGGGGGAGTTAGAATAGAATCTACCTTATATTGAGTTTTAGGCATGCCTGGAGGGAAGGCACAATATTTGAATAAAGTTAGTTTTCAGTAAATGCTATTGGATAGATGAATGAATGGATGGGTGGATGGATAGACGGACATATGGATGGCAGAATGGTATAGGAGTACCTAAAGCTCAGTGGGCAATATGGTTGAATTGCTAGGAAATGGAATGCTTGAGTCCTGTAGATTTGGGCTCTTATTGCAGATGGGTGACCTTGGGTGCATAATTTAACCTCCAAGGATCTCATTCTCTTTAAAAGTGAAATCCACTCTCTACCCCACTGCACTAGCTTGGAGCCCCAGGAGGCTGATGGATAGAAGTCATACCAATGGCTCCTCACACTTGGCTTCCTGTTGAGTTTGGTCAGTGGAAGAGATTCAGGGCAAGAGACCCATGAGATGCAGATTTTTATTCCACCCACCACAGCTCAATCCCTGCGAGTCCCTCACCTGAAAGTCACAGTTCTTTTCCCATCAGCCTGCTTCTGGATCCCCGTGACCACTGGCTCCCTTGACCCCTCCTGGCACGTGCACAGGCACAGCCCCTCAGGCCCTTCACAGTCCTTTGGGATCCCCTACACCCTGCCCAGACCTTTTAAACCATCTCTTTATTAAACTGTTCTCAGATTACCCAATTTGAGGGTGCCATCTGTTTCTTGCTGGAACCCCAACTGATCCCATGGGTAATATCCTTTATACCTCCCAGAGTCCCTGTGCAGCTAAATGGGGATCATGGATGTAAAGTCCTTGTTGAATACTCTCAGGGTCTCTGCTGCTGATTTATATGCTAAGTGGGACTAATGATCTCTCCAACGCAAGCGAATACAAGCCACAAATAAACTGTCGTGTCCTACGTGACGCGGTATATAAATGTAACTCCCAATAAATATTTCATGGCGAAGTCGCACTCTGAAAGGAAAAGCATCCTTTCTGCACGCACTTGGGCTCCCCAGAGCAGAGCTTGGGCTAATGCACCCTGGGCGCCCAGGGGAAGCACGCGATGGCACGTCAGGCAAAACCAGGCTTGCTCAGGATAGGTGTGCCCAGCTCCCCGGGGGGCAGATTGGATGAATGCTGACATGAATGCTGACAGAAAGAGGACAGCGTGTCAGGGAAGACGTCCTCTCCCCCATCCCCTCCCAAAATAAACCAATTATCAACCTGGATTGATTCTCTCTCTGTCGTTTCCTCTAAGCTGCCACCTGCATCCCGTCTTAACAGGAAGCGACAGGAGCCTGTTCACCGGAATTAAAACATGTTGCGGAAGGCCCAGTAATGAGCTTGCTTTTGTTTCCACAGGCTGAGTTGAAGATCCCTCTCATTTGCCGGGTGCCAAGAAAGATGAACAGACCGTAAGTACCGCAAGGTCGCCTTGAGCGTGCACCTAGCGTCTCCTCCATGGGGACGGGAGTAGGGTACTGGGGAGAACCGCCGGAAGGATGCGGTGTGCCCACGTGGAAAGGCCGGGCTTGAGGATGTGTGGGTGCTCAGTGATTTCTGCAGGAGGTTCCTTGTTCTTCCCCAGTGCAGTCGGGGATGTGGGGTTAGGCAGAGACTAGATACCCAGCATCGGAATGCCAGGAGGGCATCCAGAAATACCACCCATCCACCTCCCACCAGGGTGTGAAATGAAAATTAACAGAACCGCAGCATGCACACTTATTCCCACAGAGAGAGCCTGGAATCCAGCTTTCTGTCTGTGGAACACCCAGAGCGGGTGCTGCGGCTGGTTTAGGATCCTGTCTAAATGTGTATCTGAATCAGCAAAAATTCATCCCATTTCAGATGTAGTAAAAAAGATAGCAGGCCTCCAAAGTATAAGAAATATTTATAATGAAAAACAAAAATCCTTTAAATTGGGAAAATTGGGTGCCCTGATTTTAAAATCAAGCTATTTATTTATTTTGCCGTTTGGAGAGGCAGTACTGTTTTTCTCCTCTGTGTGAAAAGAGCAGTCATGTGAGAAAGAACAAGGATTACAGAGTCAGGCAGACCCTACTATCAACCCTTGCTTTGCCCTGCTGTTTTATAGCCATACAATATTCAGGAAGTTTTACCTGTTAATAACTCCCTGGATATATTAACCCTTTCTCTGGGAAGAAGGATCTGGCCTGGAAAGGAAGACTGCCCAGGGGTAGCCCATGGTAACCAGGTGATGCCTGGGTATCACAGGTGGGCACTGGGCACGTGGTTGACACCAGGGTGACACAGAAGCATAACCCAACAAGAGACTTAGACCCCTCTTGGGGGGCAAAGTAGGGTTACTTTGACAGTCTCAGCAATATTTGCTACAGGCTTCTATCTGGCTTGGAGGTCATGAATCCCTCCCCTTCAGTCCTTGCTTCTGTTTCTCTCTCTGCAGTTCTGCTCTGTGCCAATAATCTCCTTCCTAAATAGGAGAGGTGTCTCCCTTTCATGACTTGAGATGGCTTTGCTTTTAGTCAGATCTTGGTCGCTCAGCAGTTGCTCTCATCAACGTTCCCAAACGGTAGTTTTTTTGAGTTCAGCTGTAGAGTCATATTGGATGTGAAGCTGCCCATACACAGACCAGAAAACAAATCAAATCATCATAACATCATAATCATGAGTTTTCTATCTGAGGATGTTAAATCTGAATCTGTACTTTAGCAAGATCCCCAGTTGATTTATATAAGCTTGTTAAAGTCTGAGCAGCATCTGACTGTAGAGGAATGGTTCACAGAGCTGTCTCTATCGCAGTACCCTGCAGAAGTATCTCGAGTATTTGTCAACTCAGGGAAGGCAGTTACGTATCAAAGGTTACATGAGTGTAAAATGGAAATTTTCTTCTCTCCCTACACACACACACACATACACACACACAAATATACACACTGTACATACACACAAGATTTTGTTCTGCTACACCTTGGAGGGAGCACGCCTTCCTCTGTGAAAACCATTAACCCAGTTTGTTCAAGGCAGTAGATTTTAAATCTGACTGACCATTAGAATCATCAAGGAAGCTCCAGACAAAATTTCAGCAACTTTCCCCAGACCAAAGAAATCAGAATACCTGAACAGTGGGCCGTTCTACTAATGCACAACTGAGTCTAACCTGCAGCTAAGCTTGCAAAATTCTGGTCTAAGATATCTTACAATTCCATAATCTAGAATTCTGATTTTCTAACATGAAATTCTAAATGGCCTTTGTAACTACGGCTATTTACTCTGAGCCACTGGGCAGTTTTACAAAGAATGAATAAACATAATGAGAGGATGATATAGAAATAGATTATATATTTATGCACTTGCACACACATATGGGTACATACACAGTGTGAATATATGCTCATGCTTTCCCCTTCAAATATATCAGCTGGGTCAAAAGCATTTACTGTACTTGCTTTTTATTGCTTATTTCACTTAACATAATCTCTTTAAGCATCATCCATCTAGTGTCAATTTCTTTCCCTTTTTTTAAATTCCTTCAGTGAGTTTATTTATTTATTTTTTTGGCTCATTTGTTTTTGAGAAGTACAGAACAAAATACAATTCTTGGAGGACAACTGCTCTACAATACTGTGTTGGCCTCTGCCACACATCAATACAAATCAGCCACAGGTATACAAATGTCCCCTCCCTCCTGAACCATTCTCCCATCTTCCCCACCATCTCACCGCACCCCCCAGGTTGTCACAGGACACTGGGCTGAGCTCCTTGTAGAAGGTAGAACAGCCATTTCCAGTGACTGGGGCAGGGCAAATAAGTAGCTGTTTAAAGTATATAGAGTTTCCTTTGGCAAAATATTGTGAAGTTTGGTTGCACAATGGTGTGAATATTCTTAACCATGACTGGACAGTATACTTAAAACGGTTGGCATGGTAAATTTAAGCTTTATATTGCTTTTCTGCTATTTAACATGAGGCTCCTTTGTGATGGACATGTACACTCTGCTGTATTGAAAATGGGTAATCTACTGCATGGCACAGGGAACTCCACTCGGTGTTGTGTGGCAGCCTGGATGGATAGTTTGTGGGAGAGTGGTTACATGTGTATCTACGGCTGAGTCACTTCACTGTTCACCTGACACTATCACAACATTGTTAATCAGCTGTTCAGTTCAGTTCAGTCGCTCAGTCGTGTCTGACTCTTTGCAACCCCATGAATCGCAGCACACCAGGCCTCCCTGTCCATCACCAACTCCCGGATTTCACCCAAACTCACGTCCATCGAGTCGGTGATGCCATCCAGCCATCTCATCCTCTGTCATCCCCTTCTCCTCCTGCCCCCAATTCCTCCCAGCATCAGAGTCTTTTTCAATGAGTCAGTTCTTCACATAAGGTGGCCAAAGTACTGGAGTTTCAGCTTTAGCATCATTCCTTCCAAAGAAATCCCAGGGCTGATCTCCTTCAGAATGGACTGGTGGGATCTCCTTGCAGTCCAAGGGACTCTCAAGAGTCTTCTCCAACACCACAGTTCAAAAGCATCAATTCTTCGGTGCTCAGCCTTCTCACAGTCCAAACTCTCACATCCATACATCG
>NW_011494951.1:4305774-4323622 GCF_000754665.1 Bison bison bison | reverse complement strand
GAATGACCACAGGAAAAACCATAGCCTTGACTAGACGAACCTTTGTTGGCAAAGTAATGTCTCTGCTTTTGAATATACTGTCTAGGTTGGTCATAACTTTCCTTCCAAGTAGTAAGCGTCTTTTAATTTCATGGCTGCAGTCACCATCTGCAGTGATTTTGGAGCCCAGAAAAATAAAGTCTGACACTGTTTCCACAGTTTCCCCATCTATTTCCCATGAAGTGATGGGACCAGATGCCATGATCTTCGTTTTCTGAATGTTGAACTTTAAGCCAACTTTTTCACTCTCCACTTTCACTTTCATCAAGAGGCTTTTTAGCTGTACTTCAATATAAAATTAAAAGTTAAAAAAAAAAAAAAAAAAAAAATTTACTGAATAATATATTCTATGCCAGGCACTAAGCCGGGCCCCTCCCTTATGAAGATGAATAAGGTCTAGCCCCTGCCCTCAAGAGCATTAGCCGTACATTAAGCAAAGCATTTTAGTATTAGGTTAAAAGTGATGGGAACGCTCCACAAATGCTACAGAGTCCAGCTGTCCTGATTCAAAATTGCTTCTGAAATTAGCAAGCTATTCTACATTTACTGTCTCTGCAACCAGACTCCTTAGTAATCAATCAAGCTACATAAAGCCTCTTTCCTTGGAACAAACTGGTGGAGTTAGAGTAGACTGATCACGTGGGCCCACTGCTCATGACACCCTTGGGGCTGGATACAGGAGTCCCCGATTTGGTTTCCAGTATCTCTCCATCATTCTGGACAGAACAGATAAGAACTGTGGTGCTGCGGTTCTGGGTATTCTGGAAGAGACCATTAGAGTGATGGCTTCTAGGCCTTTCCAGTAAGAAAATGCCCTCCCTGGCCCAGCTCCTTTGGGAACTCAGACACTCAGATCAGGGACTGATGAGGGAATAAGCACCCCCAATGTGCCCCCTTTGAAATGTGCTGAGAGGGTGTAACAGTTAGCTCACTTTGTTTACCCTTAAAATGATTCCTAGTTCCCGTGGAAATTTCAGAAAATATACAAATATACCAAGAAGGAAACAAAAATCACCAATTATCCTAAGACCCAGAAATAACCGTGTTTTGTTACCAATCCTTCTCACTGTTCTATGTCTTGTGTAATATTTGGAAATTTCAGGAAGTCTACTTTTAAAACTTGTATTGTTTTCAGTTATTCATTCAATAATACTGTTTTATGTTATAATCATTGTCTCATGTTAGTAAGTCCTCTTCAAAAGCAGAGTGTTTTAAGGCTTGTGTTGAAATAAGATCCACAATCCCATAGCCATAATTCCAAAGTCAAGAGGCTTCCAAATACTGAAAATTTTTGGTAACTAGAGTGAGAACAAAATTTGACCCTCGATGAGGTGAAGTTATGGATGTTCTTCATTTATCCCACTTACTGTGAAAAACCCACACACTTTGTGTTTAATGACTACCTATTGCTCCAGAACTTACTGGAAATATTACATAGTATTCAATACACGTACAATATTACTTTTCTAAATTCCAAAATATCTTGAATCGCTAGCCGTAAGGAATTTAGAAAGCAAATGATGGATCTGTATTTTATCTGGTGGTTTGTTTTATCTTGACCTTGGCTTTGGACATATCACTGGTTACCTATAAAGTTTTATGAGGCAGTTTTATTGCTGAGATCTAACTTAATACTTTATACTCTAGGAGTAATAGCCTGTTTCACTATGATCCCCAGCATGTGACGTTGGGTGTCTTATCACAGGTAATACAATTATTCTGTGATAGTCTAGTATTACATAAGAACACAGGCTCAATCAAATCATCTAACAGAACTTACAATATTTTTTTTCCTGCTCCGGGGAACTTGTCTCTCATGTCTATTTTGGAATGAGTTTTGATGGCTAAAAAATGTTTGTCTCTAAAAGAGAGAGTCTTTATGGTATGGAACTCAAGTTTCCATATATGGTTGTAACCCCATTAGTAATAGCTCTAAGAGATATAATTAAGACTCTCCTTTTTTCTTCAGCATGCACACATAATCTTTATTAGAACCTGTGAAAAGGGAAAGTATTAGTCACTCAGTTGTGTCCAACTCTTTGTGATCCCATGGACTATGGCATGTCAGGCTCCTCTGTCCATGGGATTCTCTAGGCAAGAATACTGGAGTGGGTAGCCTTTCTCTTCTCCAGGGAGTCTTCCCGGCCCTGAGATCAAACTCAGGTCTCCTGCATTGCAGGCAGACTTTTTACCACCTGAGCCACCAAGGAAGCCCCATTAGAAACTGTATGCTGTGTTTAAAACCAACCACCAAGCTTATTTCAGCTTTTAGTTAATTCAAGATCACTTTACCTCCAAAACTTTTCTACCTATTTCTGTTCTGTACTGTTGTTGTTCAATCACTAAGTCATGTCCAACTCTTTGCAACCCCATGGACTGCAGCACGCCAGGCTCCCCTGTCCTTCACTGTCTCCCAGAGTTTGCCCTAACTCAAGTCCATTGAGTCGGTGATGCCATCCAACCATCTCATCCTCTGTCGTCCCCTTCTCCTCCTGCCTTCAATCTTTCCCAGCATCAGGACCTTTTTCAATGAGTGGGCTCTATGCATCACGTGGCCAAAGTATTGGAGCTTTAGTTTCAGCATCAGTCCTTCCAATGAGTATTCAGGGTTACTGTTCTGGAAATACATTTTTAGATGAGTGAACTCTATACACAAATAGAACAGGAATGACTGGTTAGATTGTTCCCACTTGAAAGCTTCTTTATTTCTTTAAAGTGTTCAGTGGTTTTTAGTATATTCACAGAATTATGCAACCATCATCCTCAATCAATTTTAGTGTTTTCATATTCTTTATATATTATAGATATAAGTCCTTTATCAGATGCCTCAACATTTTCATCAACTCCAAAAGAAACCCAGTTAGAGGCTCTTCTTGAATAGTCTTAGGATAAAAGGCTCACTACCTTCTGATACAGTGAGTTTAAAAATTGTAAGAAAGGTTATCTTTTTACTGACATCAGCAAAGCCAGCTTCAAGTCAATGCCAATCATTAATCATTAAGCAAAATAATGATACTTTCCCACAGTAATTTACTCACTGGAATTCAGCATCTAGTTAAGAAAATATGTGCTTAGTTGCTCAGTCATATCCAACTCTTTGTGACCTCATGAACTGCAGCCCACTGGGTCCTCTGTCCATTGGATTCTCCAGGCAAGAATACTGGAATGGGTTGCCATGCCCTCCTTCAGGGAATCTTCCCAACCCAGGGATCAAACCCATGTCTCCCGCATTGCAGGCAGAGTCTTTACCAAATGAGCCACCAGAGAAGCCCAGTTATGAAAATAAAAGGGTAGAAAGAAAATTTCCTGGCCAGTAAGGCCTACAGGCCAGGCACCCGACTAGTCAATTTGCAGGAGGATCTCTGCCATGCTGACTGGCTGTTCAGCACTAAAACATGCTTCCCATATTGCCACAGAAGATCTGCCACCTTGGATAACCACCCAGTTCAGAGTCAGTTGAAGCCACATCTCTCTGACGCCAAAGTCCATGATCTTTGTGACAAATTGAGCTGCTACACAATGATTAGGAAAATAATCCTGTGCATATCTCATCAAGGACACATTCACAAACTGAAAGACTGCTTTCCTTGTATGGGCATATTTTCTCTTTGAAAACTCACCTGATGAAACTCACTGCATCACTGGGTGGCAATGGATATCAGTTTCTCTTGAAATGGTCCACTTCAATGTTTAGTACTCACGAAGTCCCAATAAATGTTTCTCTCTATTTGTATTGGATGTGGCATATCAGTTTTACGATAAAATAATAAAATCTTGTGTAAACCCCAGGTCATTATTTCCCTTCCTGATACATGTGAACACCACTGCCTTTGACCTAAGGGAGCAACTGAGTTTTGATTTGCAGGAATTAATAAGTGTAAATCCCACCAAACCTTGGGGAAATGAGAAGCAGCAATTTGGGCATCCTGAAATCAGAGCTTGCATCCAGCAGGGGAATCAATGTGGCTGGCTTCCCAGTTACTCAGTAGTAATTACGAACCAACTCTCGGGGCAACCAGGCTCGCCCACTGGTGCTATCAAAGTCATGGAGCTAGGATTCAGCTTCGTGGTTGGCTGGCAATTAAAAAGCTACAAGCTGTGAGAGAACATAGCTGAGATACAGGGCGAGAGTTTGACCGAGGTTGCAGACAAGGCCAAAGACACTATTGCAAGAGTAGCAGGTGTGGTTAGTCCTGAGACGTATGAAGATGGGTGGTGATGGGGCAACAGGGGGTGTGAAGGTAGACTTTCTTCTCTCTTAATGGCAGAATTACCAGCTGGGGATGGAACTAGCTGACTGAACTCACCTACCACCACTTGGGAAGCTTAACAAACTTAGTCTTCTGCTAACTAGCCATAAGGCTGGACTTTTCTTTGTATGGGTGGCCTTTAAAAACATCACAAAAAGCAAAGAAGGTTGTGACTTATTTTCATCTTTGAGTTTATTGTTATCATTCAAGTAATATATATTCACTGCTAAATACAAAATATATTTACATAAAGAAAAATACCACTAATCAAGCCTCTAAAAAGGAGTCAACATTACTGGATTTTTGCTTTATGGCTTTTTCATACAGCTATGCATTCTATTTTATTTTTTTAACTTTAATGTATTATAAATATTTTCAAATGTTACTAAAGTCATTTTCATGGCCATAGAACCTTCCATCATTTAAGCAGCTCATATTTTATATTCTTCCACTGCTAGAGAATAACACAACCCACAGACAAATTTGACAAACTCTATTCATCTAACCATGTCCAAATGTTAAAATGCTCTGTTTCGTTACCTGCAATGATTAAATCCAGCACACCCAGGGAAACTTACAAGTCTGGCCAGTGTTTGGAGAAACTGACCCCCAATGATAGCTTATAATGATCACAAAGTATTTTATTATATAAAGGTGCAGAGAAATCAGAGATAAGGATCATTTATGGTTGGATACTCCATAAAGATCGAATTACCAGTTGCTTGCATATTCTCCTTTACACACACCTGACATCTAAAAGGGGCTTTGAGACAGTTAAGCAACAATGTATGCAATAGGTGTAGCACCCTGGCTGGCACAGGGAAGCATGCAGTAGATACTGTAGCAGATGGTACTTTCTAAACATGGCAGCAACAACATCTCCCACCCCACTTGCTCTAGTGCAACATGACCTGGACACTCCCTGTTCAGAAGTCAATCAATGTCTCCACTTCCCTTAGCTTGTGAGGGCCTGTGGCAGTGTTGACCAATGGCATATGGCAGGAGGGACACTGCCCGGTCTGGGCAGAGGCTTTAACAGCCAGGCAACTCTGCTTTCTCCCTTTGGAAGACCACTTCCAGCTGTCACATGCTATGACCATCAGGCTATGAGGAGCTCCAATCTGTGGAGAAGCCCTGGGGAGAGAGATCCCATGGAGAGGCGAGGGGCTGAGGGTCACTGGGCGCTAGGCTTAAGATCAAGAAGCCTTCTGGGGCATTCAGCTCAGTCCAGTTTTGAGAGCGCAACAGCATGATAGAACCTGAGAGGAGCCCATCCAGCTAAAAGCCAAGAGAGAAAAAAATAAATTGTTTCTAAGGCACTGCTTTGGAGGAGGGTCTGAGGTAGCAAGAGGTGACTAGGACAGATATTGTCCTTTTTATTTACATATTTTTATTTATTTTTGGCTACTTGGGCTCTTTGCTGTGCACAGGCTTTCTCTAGTTGTGGCAAGCAGGGGTACTCTTTATTGTGGTGCTTGGGCTCTAGAGCATGGGCTCAGAAGTTGTGGCACATGGGCTTCGTTGCCCTGTGGCATACGGGATCTTCCTGGATCAGGGATCGAACCCACATGCCTTGCGTTAGCAAACAGATTCTTAACCACTGGACCACCAGGAAAGTCCTTTGTCTGATACATTTCTCATCATTGCAGTTATTACCACAAGCTAGAGTCTGTTGGATATTCAGGATTCGACTTAGATATTTGTAGGACTTGGGAAAACATCCATTCCAGAGGAGCATGACAGTAAACAAACAGCTCCTTGTGGGTGAGCAGAGGGCTAGTAAGGAGTGCTTTGTTCCACGTGTGTGCAAATTGCTAAGGGCACACAGAAGAGGTTCTGGTTACTCTGTGAGAGAGCAAATCTTGGGAAAGGGTAGGGTGGTATTAGAAAAGACATCCTCAGAGGAGGTGATAGTTGGGCTGAGCTAGGGGAATGATGGAAAGTTACCAAGTAGCAAATGGAGGAAGAGTAGGGATATACTTAAGAAATCACTGCAGCTGGAAAAGCTCAATCAGGATTTAATATAAAGGGCAATGTTACATTGACTCATAATTTGAATTTTGTTGCTTCAAAACTGAATCTAAGTAATTGGAGAGAGAATTTCTTAGCAATTTATGATGGCTGGTGGAATTCTAGTTCCCATATCTCTTTAACGATGGGAAAAGAAGGCCCTTCAATCCATAACCAGAAGGAGGATGAAGGCCTGAATCTCAGTTGCAATGCTTAAAATCTCATGTTGGGGGGGTGGATGTTTGCTGCCCTGCCATGTTCTTTGTAAATAGGCTGCAATTAGAGCATTTATCCTGCCATTTGGTGCCATTGTTTGTTTAAACAAAAATGCTTTGAATAATGAAAATTCTACACCCAGGTCAGTTTCTGTGGGCTTTTCTAAGGATTCTATCAGCAAAGATACAAGAAACTTCTTGAGGAAGAAACATGAAGATTTTTTTCTGCCATTTCGCAAGGTTTCATTCTCTTCCTTTATTATCTGCAATTGCTTTAAATATTGAATAGGAACAAAAGAATAGCCATAAAATATGCATGAGGTGTAAAGAACAATAAAACAGTTGATATGTTCACTCGTTCTCAGTTTTTTTAATTACTATTATTTTTGCAGTTTTCATTCACTTTTCTGTGATCACAACTCCTTACCTTCAGCCCTTCACACACAGGGGAGCAACTGTCCTGAATTTTGTGTTAATCATTCACTCACTTTTATTTTTATTACAATATATGGCTATATCATTAACAATAATTTGGTTTTGTTTGTTGTTGAACTTCAGATAAAAAAATCACACCAGAGGGTCTATTGTGCACCCAGACTGCCTGGTTTTTAATAACTGTTTCCTTTGGTTCCATTACGAGACCTTAAAAGTTAAAGTGGTTGTCCCTCAGTCGTGTCCAACTCTTGAGATCTTGAGTGTTAGTAAACATTACTGCGTCTGTATTCTCAACTACAAAATGAAAGTAATAGCAGTGCTTTCTTTGTGGTGGTCTTGTGACCAGTAAATGAGCTGATTGATATAATAAGACATTTACACATAAATGGAACATAATCTGGGCTCTGTATGTAATAGTCATCATCATTCTACAATCTGTTTTATGACTACCCCAGCTTACATTTCAGAGATAATCCTTTGCTATTGTGGATAATCATAATTCCTGCAGTTTCACGCCCATGTGAGATTTTTATACGTGCATATAATACTATGTATTGCTGTCCGATCAATAGACATTTGGATTGTCAGTGCTGCTAAGAACACTCTTGCTTTTGTCTTGGAGTATATACTCAAGAGTATCTGTATATAAGGGCTTCCCTAATGGCTCAGCAGGTGAAGAATCTGCCTGCAAAGCAGGAGACACAGAAGACACAGGTTCACTCCCTGGGTCTGCAAGATCCCCCAGAGAAGGAAATGGCAACCCGCTTCAGTATTCTTGCCTGGGAAATCCTCCATGGACATAGGAGGCTGACAGGCTACGGTTCATGGGGTGGCAAAGACTCGAACATGACTGAGCAAATGAGCACACACACATCTGTATATAAAGGTATATTCTCAGGATGGAAATTTCTGGATCGCAAGGTATGCACAGCTGCAAATTCCAACAGGTCATGCCACAGTTTCCAAAGTCAGCAGGCCAGTTTGCACTCCCACAAGTGTGTGTACATGGCCTATTGGCTATGCCGTCTCATTAATCGTCCATACTAGCAGTTGTCTTGTTCACCGAACTGGTAGGTGGTTTTGATTTGCCTTTTGTTGACCACAGATATGGTCAAGCATCAGTTCAGATACCTATTAGCCATTATGCTTTTCTTTTTTGCCCACAGTACTAGTTGAAATCGTTTGCTTACTCCTCTGTAAGGCTTTTTGTCTTTTTCATATTGAGTTATGTAAGTTATTTCTTTATTCTGTACATTTTTCCAGTTTGTGACTTAAGTTTCTTTCTCTTTTAACGTTTTCTTTTGCATAATTTTGAGGCCGTCAAGCATCACCAACTTTTCTTTTTTTATTCAATTTTAGTATTGTTTGCAAAAACTTTCCATATCCTGAGATCAGTAAAGTAGCTCCCTAGATTGAATTCCAAAATCATAAAATTTGCTTTTAATCAGTCTGCAATTGATTACTTTGAGTGTAACAGGAAATCCTAAAGGAAATCAACCCTGAATATACATTGAAAGGCCTGAAGCTGAAGCTGAAACTCCAATACTTTGGTCACCTGATACAAACAGCTGACTCATTGGTAAACACACTGGTCCTGGGAAAGACTGAAGGCAGAAGGGGGCAGTAGAGGCTGAGATGGTTAGGTATCAACTCAATGGACATGAGTCTGAGCAAACTCCAGGAGATAGCGAAGGACAGGGGAGCGTGGTGTGCTATAGTCTGTGAGGTTGCAAAGAATCAGACACAGCTTAGTGATTGAACAACAAAGAGAAGTAGGGGAGAATTGTTGTTTTTCATACAGATAATTTACTCAGCAACATATAATAAAAAAGCCTACCTACCCCTTCTACACTGATTTGAAACATCATAACCAAATTTTCTTAAACAGGTGGATCATTTTCTGGCCATTCTCTACTGTGCCATGTTTCGCCATGTCAATTACACAAGTTTTAATTGCTATAACTTCGTAGTAACTCATGGTATCTAGAAATTTGCAAACCCCAGTTTGCACTTTATCAATGAATTGGCTCTTGAATATGTATTCTTTCAGTTCAGTTCAGTTCAGTCACTCAGTCACGTCTGACTTTTCACGACCCACGGACCACAGCATGCCAGGCCTCCCTGTCCATCGCCAACTCCCAGAGTTCACCCAAACTCATCTCCATCGGTCACTGATGCCATCCAACCATCTCATCCTCTGTCGTCCCCTTTTCCTCCTGCCTTCAATCTTTCCCAGCATCAGCGTCTTTTCCAATGAGTCAGCTCTTCACATCAAATGACCAAAGTATTAGAGTTTAAGCTTCAACATCAGTCCTTCCAATGAACACCCAGGACTGATCTCCTTTAGGATGGACTGGTTGGATCTCCTTGCAGCCCAAGGGACTCTCAAGAGTCTTCTCCAACACCACAGTTCAAAAGCCATCAGTTCTTTGGCACTCACCTTTCTTTATAGTCCAGCTCTCACATCCATACATGATTACTAGAAAAACCATAGCTTTGACAAGATGGACCTTTGTTGGCAAAGTAATGTCTCTACTTTTTAATATGGTGTCTAGGTTGGTCATAGCTTTTCTTCCATGGAGCAAGCATCTTTTAATTTCACAGCTGCAGTCACCATCTGTAGTTATGTTGGAGCACAAAAAAATAAAGTCTGTCACTGTTTCCCCATCTATTTCCCATGAAGTGATGGGACCAGATGGCATGATCTTCATTCTTTGAATGTTGAGTTTTAAGCCAACTTTTTCACTATTCTGTCACTTTCATCAAGAGTTTCTTTAAGTTCCTCTTCACTTTCTGCCATAAGGGTGGTGTCATCTGCATATCTGAGGTTATTGATATTTCTCCTGGCAATCTTGATGCCAGCTTGTGCTTGATTCAGCCCAGCATTTTGCATGATGCACTCTGTATATAAGTTAAATAAGCAGGGTGATTTTATACAGCCTTGACATACTCCTTTTCCTATTTGGAACCAGTCTGTTGTTCCATGTTCAGTTCTAACTGTTGCTTTTTGACCTGCATACAGATTTCTCAGGAGGCAGGTAAGGTGTTCTGGTATCCCCATCTCTTGAAGAATTTTCCATAGTTTGTTGTGATCCACACAGTCAAAGGCTTTGGCGTAGTTAATAAAGCTGAAGTAAATGTTTTGTGATTTGCTTGATCTAATAAAATAAAACTGACTTTAAATAATTTACCCAATTTATAATTTGTATAATTTCTCAATTTGTTACTATACTTTATATTGTTTTTCCATTTACCTGTCCTTTTTTCTTTGTTTGTTTGTTTTCTTTTTGGTCTTCAGTTTTTCTTTTTTCTGGTTTTATATGCAAATGTGCATGCATGTGTGTATATATATTTTTTCTCACTCCATTATACCTCTACTAGTTTATTAGGTATGACTTATAATTCTCTTTCTGTGATCTCCTTAGATATTTTTAATATATAATTAAATTACAAACATCTAAGGGACTCCCCGGATGGCTCAGACCTAGGTTCAATCCTTGAGTCAGGAAGATCTCCTGGAGGAGGAAATGGCTCAGCTGGACATGACTGAGCAACTAACACTCATTTACAAGGTTATTTAACCCTCTTTTAGAATAATATATGCATTTTCAATACTTTATTTCTAATCATCCATTCACAATTTATATGCTTCTGCAGTCATGTATTTTAATTCTATATTATTGTTAACCCCTTGAAACCATTCAGTTCAGTTCACTTGCTCAGTCCTGTCTGACTCTTTGGGACCCCATGGACTGCAGCATGCCAGCTTCCATGTCCTTCACCAACTCCCAGAGCTTACTCAAACTCATGTCCATCGAGTCGGTGATGCGATCCAACTATCTCAACCTCTGTGGTCCCCTTCTCCGCCTGCCTTTAATCTTTCCCAGCTTCAGGGATTCTTCCAATGAGTCAGTTCTTAAGACTGTAGTATTGTTTTAAATAGTCAGTGCTTTAGAATATTTATCCAAATATTTAATGTAATATTTGGTCATTTTTTTTTCTTTTTATTTCTCAAACATTCTTGTGAAGACCACCTCCTCTCAGTAGAGCACAATTTGGAATTTTCTTTCATGTCAAGGCCCCTCATAAGAATATTAAAATGTCTTAACTTTTTCCTCATTCTTAAAATGATATCTTCATTGGACAAAAATTCCATATTGACCGTTATCTTACCTCTGAACTATAAAGTTATTTTTCTACACTCTGCTTCCAACCACTGTTGGGACTGAAAAATTAATTATGAGTATAATTGTCATTTTTTTGGAGGTAATATTTCTTTTCCATCTGGATGCTTCGAGGGTCTTCTCTTTGTCTTTGGTTTTCTGCACTTTCACTATGATGAACCCAGTGAAACTTATTTATTTGTCTCATTTTGGACACAATGATTGTGTGTCCTATGGACAGAGAAGCCTGGTGGGCTACAGTCCATGGGATTGCGAAGAATCAGACATGACTGAGCAACTAACACTAACACTTATGTGGGGGCAGGGTCTCCGACTAGTCCCTGAGCACAGAATATCTTAAATTCTCAATATTTCAAATTCTCAGTGTTCTATGAGGCTGTAAAAATCAAAGCCCATCCCCCAACCCCCGTTTTAGCAATGCCATCAAGGAGAGGCTGTTTTCAGTATTCTGTTTCCATCTCTGAGTTCTCACTTCATTTAAATCTGAGCTCTCTCAGAGCAGTTCTTACTGTTGCCAGCAATCAATTCCAATTTTTTTTTTAACTATTTTCTATGGAAGTTTTGGTCAGAGTGTCTTGTTCATTATGCCACAAGAAATAAGTTTCTTCCTTTCACCCTATGGAATTCAATTTTTTAATTTATTTTGGTAAATTTTTAATTAAAAATAGAATAAAAGAATTTTCATGTTTTCAGTTTTATCAGTGATGCTCTTATTTTTATATAAAGTAACACATCCTTGGGATTGATGTGTTCTTTACTCAATATGATTCATCACAGCTTTGCAGATGCTCATTCAATGAACATGAATTAAGTTCTTACTACTTGCCAGACTTTGTATTATTCATATTTGTATACAGTATCTCATTCCATGTACTCATCAGAGATAGAGGATTCCAGGGCTGCCCTATATATTAAAAAGGAAAAACAGTATCAGATAGAAGTCTGTATGAGGCTATTATTGCTTATTATGTGCCTGTATTAATAGGTCTATATATGTACTACCAGTTAATCCTTGTATGCATAAATGAGCAAACAAATAAACATAGCAATAAATAAATCCAAAATACATGAATGACCTTAATGCTGTGAAGGAATGGTTATGAGCTTGGGCTCTAATACCAGCTATGACAATTCTTAAGACTAGAAGGCTGGACTGCTCATGTCATTTCTCTGTCCCACAGTGCCCTAGATCAGCAGGAGATAATAATACTCCATCTAATGTAATAAAAGGCATCCCCAATGGCTCCGTAGTAAAGAATCCACCTGCCAATGCAGGAGACCCAGGTTCGACCCCTGGGCCAGGAAGATACCCTGGAGAAGGAAATGGCCACCCACTCCAGTATTCTTGCCTGGAAAATGCCAGGGACAGTGCAGCCTTGCGGGCTACAGTCCATGGAGTCACCAAGAGGTGGACATGATTCAGTGACTAAACAACAACAATGTAATAAAAAGACGGATTAAATAAATAAACTGTAAAAACACCAGTACTAGATATCTCTTTCCTCTTAATCAAGTTATCTTTGATAACTTATCAGTTGTGTGACCTTGGACAGGTTACTAAACCTCTGTGCTCCTCAATTTCTTAATCTAGGCAATGTAAATAATAATAATAATTAATATAATTATTTTATCTTCAATATAATAATTATAATTGTTATTTTATTACATTGTCCTGATTACTAAATGACTTAATATATGAGTGCCTAGAACATTATCTTGAACATGGTTTAAACCTTCATAGATTATAGCTATTCTCAGCAGTTACGGTCTCAATTTAAGAGAAACTCGAAACTGTACTAGCTTTTTCAATGTAAGAAATAACATTTTAAAAAATTTATTTCCTCTAATTGTAAAATAGGAACACATTCATATAACACACAAAGATAAATCAGAAAGGCATTTAAAAAAAAGTAAAAGTAGCCAAAAATGATACTCCTGTTACAGATTGCTATAACATTTTAGGTTCAGAAAATTCTGGAAGAATGTATACTAAAATGTTAGTAGTGGTCGGTCTCTGCATGTGGGAGCAGGGTGATTTTTAACTTTGTGTAGTAGGTACATAATGCTGATATAACTACAGGTATATTTAAGCAATATATGCACATGTTGTTGTTTAGTAGCTAAGTCGTATCCTACTTTTACAGGCTCCTTTGTCTATGGGATTTCCCAGGCAAGAATACAGGAGTGGGTTGCCATTTCCTTCTCCAGGGGATCCTCCCAATCCAGGGATCAAGCCCATGTCTCCAGCTTAGCAGGTGGATTCTTTACCACTGAGCCACCTGGAAACCTATATGCATGTGTATACATATCTAATTGTTTCTTTATAATTCAGTCACTGAAATAGGGCCAGTTAGCAGTGTTTAAATTAAGACTTTAATTGATTCAGTCCTCTATTCTCTTCTTTCTTCATCCATATGTTAATTCAATCCAGCATCTATATTCATTTGTGCATCCATTCATCCATTTATTTCCTATGTGCAAGGCTCTGTGCTGGCTGTTAGGGACAAATAGAGGGAGATGCCTCAGTCCCATATTTAACAATCCAGTGGAGCCAATAGAACAACAGATCAGTAAGCAAGGAGTTTCCAAACAGTGACGTATATTATGTGCAAATGAAAGTGCAGGGTAGTGCAGGAACTCAGAAGTAAGGGCACCTGCATCCACCCCAGAGGGGTAAGTGAGAGGTGCAGAGCTGCAGAGACTTATGTGAGACTCACAGAAAGGTTTCTCCAGAGCTTGTGTTGAAGACAAGTCCCTGGTAGCTCAGCAGTAAAGAATCCGCCTGCAATGAAGGAGACCTGAGTTCAATCCCTGGGTCAGGGAAATACCCTGGAGGTGAAATGGCTACCCACCCCAGGATTCTTGCCTGGAGAATTCCACAGACAGAAGAGCCTGGCGAGCTACTGTCCATGGGGTTGCAAAGAGTCGGACAGGACAGAGTGACTAACTTTCACTTTCAGGAGTTTGCCGGGTACACACGGAAGAGAAATGCATTCCTTGGATGAGAATGCTTAATGATGTCTGGAAAACCTGCTTCCTTCTAAGCCAATGAAGACTGCTGCTTCTGTCCTCCCAGGAAGACCAAATCTCCCTTATTTGAGAGCTGAAAGTAAGGGCATTCAGTCCAGTCGCTCAGTCCTGTCTGACTCTTTGCAACCTCATGGACTGCAGCATGTCAGGCTTATATGTTCGTCACGAACTCCAGGAACCTGCTCAATCTCATATCCCTCGAGTCAGTGATGCCAACCATCTCATCCTCTGTCATCCCCTTCTCCTCCTGCCTTCAATCTTTCCCAACATCAGCATCTTTTCCAATGAGTCAGTTCTTCGCATCAGGTGGCCAGAGTATTGGGGTTTCAGCTTCAGCATCAGTCTTCCAATGAATATTCAGGATTTATTTCCTTTAGGATTGACTGGTTTGATCTCCTTGCAGTCCAAGAGTCTTCTCCAATACCACAGTTCAAAAGCATCAGTTCTTCAGAGCTCAGCTTTCTTTATAGTCCAACTCTCATATCTGTACATGACTACTGGAAAAACCATAGCCTTGACTAGATGGACCTTTGTTGCAAAGTAATGTTTCTGCTTCTTAATATGCTGTCTAGGCTGGTCATAGTTTTAATTCTAAGGAGCAAGCATCTTTTAATTTCATGGCTGCAGTCACCATCTGCAGTGATTTTGGAGCCCAAAAAAATGAAGTCTGTCACTGTTTCCATTGTTTCCCCATCTATTTGCCATGAAGTGATGGGATCAGATGCCATGATCTTCATTTTTCGAATTTTGAGTGTTAAGCCAGCTTTTCACTCTCCTCTTTCACTTTCATCAAGAGGTTCTTTATTTCCTCTTCGCTTTCTGCCATAAGGGTGGTGTCACCTGCGTATCTGAGGTTATTGATATTTCTCCTGGCAATCTTGATTCCAGCTTGTGCTTCATCCAGCCTGGCATTTTTCATGATGTACTCTGCATATAAATTAAATAAGTATGGTGACAATATATAGCCGTGAGGTACTTCTTTCCCAATTTAGAACCAGACCATTGTTCCATGTCTAGTTCTAACTGTTGCTTTTTCACCTGCATACATATTTCTCAGGAAGCAGGTAAGGTGGTCAGATATTCCCATCTCTTGAAGGATTTTCCACAGTTTGTTGTGATATACACAGTTAAAGGCTTTGGCATAGTCAATAAAGCAGAAGTAGATGTCTTTCTGGAATTCTCTTGCTTTTTCTATGATCCAAAGGATTTTGACAAATGATCTCTGGTTCCTCTGCCTTTTCTAAATCCAGCTTGAACATCTGGAATTTCGTGGTTCATATATTGTTGAAACCTGGCTCGGAGAATTTTGAGCATTAATTTGCTAGCGTGTGAGATGAGTGCAATTGTGCAGTCGTTTGAACATTCTTTGGCATTACCTTCCTTTGGGAGTGGAATGAAGACTAAACCTTTTCCAGTCCTGTGACCACTGCTGAGTTTTCCAAATATGCTGGTATATTGAGTGCAGCACTTTAACAGCATCGTCTTTTAGGATTTCAAGTAGCTCAACCGGAATTGCATCACCTTCACTAGCATTGTTTGTAGTGATGCTTCTTAAGGCCCACTTGACTTTGCATTTCAGGATGTCTGGCTCTAGGTGAGTGATTGCACCATTGTGGTTATCTGGGTCATGAAGAAATGGATTGGTGGTGGTGGTGATTTAGTTGCTCAGTCAAGTCTGACTCATTGCCACTCAGTGGACTGTAGCCCACCAGGCTCTTCTGTCCATGGGATTTCTCAGGCAAGAACACTGGAGTGGGTTGCCATTGCCTTCTCCAATGCATGAAAGTGAAAAGTGAAAGTGAAAGTGAAGTTGCTCAGTCCTGTCCAACTCTTCGAGACCCCATGGACTGCAGCCTACCAGGCTCCTCCATCCATGGGAGTTTCCAGGCAAGAGGACTTTACATTAGATTCTGGCAATTCACCTTCTGCATAGATCAGAAAGCAGGAGAAATATCATTACGCTTCATTTCTCATTCTCATTCTGGTACGGTAGGACAGGACCCTCACCGTGTTACTCATCTTCTCAGCAATATATCTCGTTGTACAAATTACCATGTAATGAGTAGTCACATCCTTTTGGTATCATTGAACTGATTAAGATGTTCCCCACATATTAGCTAAAGTGACATCATGGGGCCAAAATCTTGTGAGACATCTCTATTTATAGATGAGGTAACAGGGCAATTTATCTTAGTCTCAAAATGTCACTAAATGATGGAGGTGTTACTGTCTTATGACTCCAAGTTCAAAGAACCAACAGTTAAGAGGATTTGACAATGGGCATTTCCCAGGTGCTTTACATACTTTATATAATGTAACCCTAATCTAGCAAGTGACAGAGGAAAAATTGGGACTGTAGTCTGGTTGATTTCAAGGCTTAATCTCTTTTTGCATAACCTCTTTTTACAGTAGCCGCAGTCATTTATCTTCACAATCAAACACGCTGCCGTTTTAAGCGTCCAGCAAAGGAAAGATGGTGGAGAAAATTGATGCTATTGTATTTCTTTTTAGATAAGCAAGTCCAAGACTCATTGAATAAAGATCTTGCTTGGGTTCAAACACCTTGTGAATGGCAGACAGGGTATGAAGACTCAGGCTTTCTGGTTCTGAGCCAATGGCTGTCCTCTTGTTCTAGCCTTCTAAACCTTGGTGCCCAAAGCTTGAGAAAACAAAGAAACTCAGTTTTACTTACTAATAATCCATTCAATGGCTTCCCAGGAGGCTCCGTCTGTGGGTTCGCACAGAGTCAGACGTGACTGAAGCGACTTAGTAGTAGTAGCAATGTACAGAAAGGGGCTTCCCAGATGGCTCAGTGGTAAAGAATCCACCTGCCAATGAAAGAGACGTGGGACTGATTCCTGGGTTGGGAAGATCCCCTGGAGGGGGAAATGGCAACCCACTCCATTATTCTTGCCTGGGAAAACCCATAGACAGAGAAGCCTGGCAGGCTACAGTCCATGGGGTCACAAAGAGTCAGACACGACTCAGTGACTAAAGGACAACAAAGTACAGAGAGGCCACAGCAGAACAAGTGGATTCAGTATAATGGGATGTAATGAAATGGACACTAATTTAGAATCCAGAGCCCAGATTTCATTTTAGATTCTGACCCAGCTGACCTTTGGAAGATCAGAGCAGGGGCATCTTTGGACTGTAGCACAGATAACTTGCCTGTGTTTATCAGGCAATTGTTATTTTGCATTGGAGAATAGTTGATTTACAATGTTGTGTAAAGTTTCAGGTGCACAGCTAGTGATTCATATACATACACCTTTTCTTTCTCAGATTCCTTCCCCACGTAGGTTACTACAGAATATTGAATTCCCTGTGCTATACAGTAGGTCCTTATTGATTATCTGTCTTATGTATAGTACTGTATGTATGTTTATATACACTATCCTAATTTATACCTCTCTCCCATGTTTCCCATTTGGTAACTACAAGTTTGTTTTTAAAGTCTATGAGTCTGTTTCTGTTTTGTAAGTCAGTTCATTTGTATCTTTTTTTTTTTAGATTTCACATATAAAGTGATATAGTATGATATATTTCTTTCTTTCTGATTTATTTCACCTAATACTATAATCTCTAGGTCCACCCATGTTGCTGCAAATGATGTTATTTCATTCTTTTTACAGTTGAGTAATATTCCATTGTATACACGTACCATGTTTTCTTTATCTGTTCG
>NW_011494951.1:4298364-4305674 GCF_000754665.1 Bison bison bison | reverse complement strand
ATTGTATACACGTACCATATCTTCTTTATCCATTCTTCCGTTAATAGACACATAGGCCTTGCCTGTATGTAAACAGTGTGTTCGTTACCATCACCTAGAAAAGTATCTTTTATGAGTCAACTGAATGAATAACTGAAGCCCTTTTTACAATTAGCTTTCTCCCTGATGCAATGGAGATTATAATAGCTGTCTGTTAGAATTACTGCGATAAACAAAAGAGGTCTCGCCTAGGACACAGTAGGTGCTTGACATAGAGCACGTCTCTCCTGCACTGATGAGAGGCTCTGTCCTATCTTGTAGGAGGATTTAATATGGCCTTTTCCTACAAGTTCCACCAGAGATCTCTTCGTATGTCCATAAGTTAAGTGCCCTTACAACTTCCAAAGGGCTCTGTCTTAAATTGCCTTCTTCAATGGAATTAATGATAAACAAAATAAAACAAATCGTTTCTGGTAATAACACTCAAGATACAAAAAAGACAGATGTCTAGCTATTCTCCATCCTTAAAAATATTCAAATTCATAATCCATCATCTTAGAAGCCTCATATAAAATAATCAGATAAGAGAAAGGGATGGAAGATTTTGAAGGTTCCTTAATAAGCCTTAGATTATAACTGCAGTTGCTAATTCCCCAGTTTTCATCAGAGCTATAGAGGGAAACCATTGAGAAAAGGAATGATTTCTTGAAAGACAGCAAGTCCTTGGAAGTAAACTCAAGGTTAGTCTGGGATAAGTCATGTCTCCTGTGCATCATACAGAACCTGGACCCAGGTGAGAAGTGAGGCCTGATCCCTGGGCCAAGGACCTGACACATATGAAAAGCCTGGGAGGTGGAGAAATGACAACACTGCACAGGAAATGCTGGGATCAAATGTATACAATGTTCAGTGATGGCAACAAAAAGACTGAAAAAAGCTGCCTGAAGATAGGGAGAAAGGTCCAGAAAGTCTGTCTCGAGAATATTTCCTTCAGTGTAGTCTTAACAATAAGAACCTTAGTTCAGCAAAGTCTTCATATTGCCAGATTCATAGCTTTGAAAATAGTGCTGGGATTAACCAAGCTTCTATCACTACACCTGTGTAAAGTGGGTCCTAGTGGGCAATAAACAGATAGGAATAATGGTTTGAATGCTGGGCTATTTGAGTTCCTGTGAGTCATAGAAAGTTTCATTTGCCCATGAAAACACTCAGAGTTTTACATACAAGAAAAAGAAAGGAACAGGTAAAGAGATGGTCTGCCACCATCACATCAGCATGGCTCAGAGAGACAGGACTTTTATCAAAGTAGTGTGTCTAGAGAGCCACGTTTTTCTGCCAAGAAACACATGGCTTAGTTGCCCACTTCTGTCTCCTCCACTCTGTCTTCCACAGGCCAGGGTCACTGGCAGTGAGAAATTTTGTCCTGACAAAATAGATTTGCTCGGGCTCATCTGTTCCAGAGCTGATAATATGTCCTAGAAACACCTCACTGGGCCGTGTCATTTTGCACTTCAAGTCTTGGGTCTATTTCCAGAACTGAAACATAAGCGACATAGACTGTCTCTTCTTCCAAAGCTCTCTGGGTCTAAAAATAAATCTTAACCTTGCAGAAAGTTCAGTCTGTGATTCACCTTTGCTCTAGTTTTGATTAAAATAAATATTAAAGTTAGCAGAACTGCAATCAGAATTTTAAAATTTCAAAATGAATATCTATAGATACAACCATAATATGTATGTTGGTATGTGTGCATGTGTGTGGCACACATGTGTGCCATTTCTAAATTACCAGTATGTACCTGATACAAGCATTATGTCATAGGATGATCCTAAAGATTATATGTATTATTATATATTTGCCATCACTTCATGGCAAATAGAAAGGAAAAAAAAGTTGAAATAATGACATATTTTATTTCTCTTGGCTCCAAAACACTGCAGACAGTGATTACAGCCATGAAATTAAAAGATGCTTGCTCCTTGAATGGGAAGCTACGATAAACCTAGACAGTCCATTCAAAAGCAGAGATGTCACCTTACTGACAAAGGTCCATACAATCAAAGCTATGTTTTTTCTAGTAGTCACGTACAGATGTGAGAGTTGGACCATAAAGAAGGCTCAGTGCCGAAGAATTGATGCTTTCGAACTGTGGTGCTGGAGAAGACCCCTGAGAGTCCCTTGGACTGCAAGGAAGTCGAACCAGTCAATCCTAAAAGAAATCAGCCCTGAATATTCACCGGAAGGACTGATGCTGCAGCTAAAGTGACAATACTTTGGCCACCTGATACAAAGAGCCGACTCATTGGAAAAGACCCTGATGCTGGGAAAGATTGAAGGCACAAGGAGATGGGGACAGAGGATGAGATGGTTGGATAGCATTACCCACTCAACGGGTCTGAGTTTGAGCAAATTCTGGGAGATACAGGGAAGCCTAGCATGCTGCAGTCCATGGGGTCACATAGAGTTGGACATGACTTGGCCCCTCAACAACAGCAACAACACATGTATTATTGTCTTCAAAAGTAAGCTAGACAAAGTGCTGTGCTGTGTGCTTAGTTGCCCAGTCATGTCCGACTCTGCCACGCCATGAACTGTAGCCCATCGGGCTCCTCTGTCCATGGGGATTCTCCAAGCAAGAATATTGGAGTGAATTGCCATGCCCTTCTCCTGGAGATCTTCCCAACCCAGGGATCGAATCCAGGTCTCCCACATTGCAGACAGATTCTCTACCATCTGACCAGGGAAGCCCAAGCTAGACAAAGTATGTACACTCAAATCTATCTGATTTTAATGCTGTGTTAGTTCTACTTAGCCATGCTGATTTATAAGGTTTTTACCCTCAAAAGGAGAGGAATTGGTATTTCAAGAGACACGTAGACTCTCAGAACAATAGAGTTAAAAGTTTCCTTGAAGCACATTTACTCACATTTCAGGCACCTAGTGAACTGTCTGTTACAGCTTGGGCACCGAGCAGGCACTAAGCACAGCAACAAGGATGCGTTGTCAGTCATCCCTCAGGGGTGTCATCACACCCTATCATTAGCTGTTAGAGGCAACAATTGCTGTGCAAAGGATAACCCGAGAGGCTTGACGTTTCAGAGAGGACCATCCGCCTCAGGCTGGGGCAGGAGCCTAGAGATGAGCATCATCAAGGAAAGTCTTTTGGAGAAAGTTTTCTGTTTTACTATTCACCCTACTCCCTTTGGGGACTTCCCAGGTGTCTGCTGCTGCTAAGTTGCGTCAGTCGTGTCTGACTCTGTGCGACCCTATGGACTGTAGCCTGCTAGGCTTCTCCATCCGTGGGATTATCCAGGTGAGAATACTGGAGTGGGTTGCTGTTTCCTTCTCCAGGAGATACAAGAGATATGGGTTCAATCCTTGGGTCATAAAATGGCATCCTTTGGAGTAGGAAATGGCAACCCACTCCAGTATTCTCACCTGGATAATCCCAGGGACAGAGGAGCCTGGTGGCTACAGACCATGGAATCGCAAACCGTCAGACACAGCTGAGCGACTGAGCACTACTCCCTTTTATGGTTTGAGGTCTTGCAGAACGATTCACAGTAGTCAAGATGTGAAAACCACCTAAATGTCCATCAGTGAATGAATGGATAAAGAAAATGTGATACATGCATGCACTAGAATATTATTCAGCCTAACAATGAAAGGAAATTCTGCATTCCACAATAACTTGAGTGAACCTGGAGGACAGTAAGCTAAATGAATTAAGCCAGTCACAGAAAGACACACTGTGTAATTCTACTTGTATGAAGTATCTAAAATAGTTAAATTCATGGAATCAAAGAGTGGAATGGTGGTTGCCAGGGCCTGGACAGAGGAAAAGAAATGGGGAGATATTAATCAATGGACATAAACTTCAATTAAGCAGGATGAGTAAGTTGTAGAAATGTTTTGTCTAACATGATACTTACAGTTAACACTGTACCATCCATTTTAAAATGTGTTGATTATAGATCTCATGTGCTTACTGTGATCAAATAATTAAAAAAAAAAAAAAAAAGAACCAACTCAGGAGTCATAGCCAGGGAAAACATTACCTACAAATTCAGGGAGACCCATGACAGGCACCCAGCCATCAACTGGCATCTTCTAACCATTGCCAGCTAGCAAGGATCAACATGAACACCCTCTCCATGCTATGCAGAAGTGGAAAGCTCTACCTAAGAATTTCACAAATTTCAGCATAAGTAATTGCTCAGAGCTCTCTCTGGTTCAGAATGGAGAACAAGAATTAAGAAGCAGCAGGAAAATTTAACTACACTTAGAATCGTGCTGAGCCACGTTGGAACAAGTGGGAAAAGAAAAATCTGAAATACTGATCCTGTCTTTGTTTTGAGATTTTATATTTCCTCATAGTAGATACTTTGCTTCAATTTTAAAAAGTCACGCTCAAACTATGCTCAGCTTGATTACTGAGTTTTTGGTGCCCCCTTAAATTTTGTTTCCAAGGTGAATGCCTCACCTGCCCCCCCTCCCCCCCCTCCCCCCCCGCCCGATCTCCATCCTAAGCCTCTGGTACATTCTGGGCTTCAGGGCGTAGACCCAAAAGTGGGCTCTGCCTCTTACTGGTAGAGACGAAACCTCGCTGTGCCTCATTGCCCTTATCTGTAAATTGGGGAGAATGGGAGCATCTCTCACTGAGTTGTGAGGTTTAAATTGAGTTAATATCTGGGCTGTGATAGAACATGGCCAGCCCTCTGGCAACTACAGCATTAAGTTATAACAAGGACACATAATAAGTGTGAGCCATCATCATCCTGCTCATCCCCATTTCTCACCATAGCAATGACCAAGACAACTCTGGTGTGTGAAGCAAGGCTTGTGGCTGAAGACTGAAAAGTGAGAGAGAATGGAAACTTCATGCCCTCCACCACATGCAACTTAAATCTCAGTAGACATTCATTCCCTGGAGCCTCTTTTCATGAGGGCTCCAGCCCTCATGTTGCTCAGCTTCCTAACCTCCTCTTGACCCCTCCCTCTGTCCTCCTCTGTGTCTCCTTCTCACCTTCTTGCTCCTATGTTGTCTAAGTTTTTGTTGATCTGTACAGAATACGTTGGCCTTCTCCAGTCCCATCTTCCTGTGTGAGGAAAACATGAAGCCGCTGTGTTTAATTAACAGAGATGCAGACATAAAGAATGAACTTGTGGACACAGTGGGGGATGGAGTTCAGTTCAGTTCAGTTCAGTCATTCAGTCGTGTCCGACTCTTTGCAACCCCATGAATCGCAGCACGCCAGGCCTCCCTGTCCATCACCAACTCCCAGAGTTCACTCAGACTCACGTCCATCGAGTTGGTGATGCCATCCAGCCATCTCATCCTCTGTCGTCCCCTTCTCCTCCTGCCCCCAATCCCTCCCAGCATCAGAGTCTTTTCCAATGAGTCAACTCTTTGCATGAGGTGGCCAAAGTACTGGAGTTTCAGCTTTAGCATCATTCCTTCCAAAGAACACCCAGGACTGATCTCCTTTAGAATGGACTGGTTGTATCTCCTTGCAGTCCAAGGGACTCTCAAGAGTCTTCTCCAACACCACAGTTCAAAGAGGGTGGGGCAAATTGAGAGAGTAGCCCTGACACATATACATTGCTGCTGCTCTTTAGTCACTAAGTCACACCTCACTCTTTGTGACACCATGGACTATAGCTCACTAGACTCCTCTGTCCTTGGGATTTCCCGGGCAAGAATACCAGAGTGGGTTGCCATTTCCTTCTCCAATATATACATTACCACGTGTAAAACAGATAGCTAGTGGGAAGTTTTCCAGGTGGCACTGGTGGTAAAGAACCCGCCTATCAGTGCAGGTTAGACGTAACAGACGTGGGTTCTATCCCTGGGTGGGGAAGAGCCCCTGGAGAAGGGAATGCTACCCACTCCGGTATTCTTGCCTGGAGAATCCCATGGACAGAGGAGGCTGGCGGGCTACAGTCCACAGGGTAGCACAGAGTCGGACACGACTGAAGTGACTTAGCACAGTGGGAAACTGTTGTGTAGCACAGGGAGCTCAGCTCAGTGCTCTGTGATGACCTAGACGGGTGGGATGGGGATACTGGTGGGAAGGAGATCCAAGAGGGAGGGGATACATGTAAACACATAGCTAATTCCAGTTGTTGTACAGCAGAGACTGACACAGCGTTGTAAAGACGTTATCCTCCAATTAAAAGACAAAGTATTTAGCACAGTGCCTGAGGCATTAAAAAGAATTCAGTAAATCCTACTGTTTTATTATTTATTATCATCATGTGTTCAGTGGCTAAGTCGTGTCTGACTCTTTGTGACCCCATGGACTGTGGCTACTGGGATAGCCTTCGCTACTTGTCCTTCACTACTTATCACTATTAAAATGATATATTACTGATAGTTTTAAAAAAAGGACTATGTTTAGGAATATATCTACCTAAAGAAACTAAAGACCTATATATAGAAAACTATAAAACACTGGTGAAAGAAATCAAAGAGGATACTAATAGATGGAGAAATATACCATGTTCATGGATTGGAAGAATCAATATAGTGAAAATGAGTATACTACCCAAAGCAATTTATAGATTCAACGCAATCCCTATCAAGCTACCAACAGTATTCTTCACAGAGCTAGAACAAATAATTTCACAATTTGTATGGAAATACAAAAAACCTCGAATAGCCAAAGCGATCTTGAGAAAGAAGAATGGAACTGGAGGAATCAACCTACCTGACTTCAGGCTCTACTACAAAGCCACAGTTATCAAGACAGTATGGTACTGGCACAAAGACAGAAATATTGATCAATGGAATAAAATAGAAAGCCCAGAGATAAATCCACGCACATATGGACACCTTATCTTTGACAAAGGAGGCAAGAATATACAATGGATTAAAGACAATCTCTTTAACAAGTGGTGCTGGGAAATCTGGTCAACCACTTGTAAAAGAATGAAACTGGACCACTTTCTAACACCATACACAAAAATAAACTCAAAATGGATTAAAGATCTAAACGTAAGACCAGAAACTATAAAACTCCTAGAGGAGAACATAGGCAAAACACTCTCTGACATACATCACAGCAGGATCCTCTATGACCCACCTCCCAGAATATTGGAAATAAAAGCAAAAATAAACAAATGGGACCTAATTAACCTTAAAAGCTTCTGCACATCAAAGGAAACTATTAGCAAGGTGAAAAGACAGCCTTCAGAATGGGAGAAAATAATAGCAAATGAAGCAACCGACAAACAACTAATCTCAAAAATATACAAGCAACTCCTACAGCTCAACTCCAGAAAAATAAACGACCCAATCAAAAAATGGGCCAAAGAACTAAATAGACATTTC
>NW_011494951.1:4280265-4298264 GCF_000754665.1 Bison bison bison | reverse complement strand
CTACAGCTCAACTCCAGAAAAATAAACGACCCAATCAAAAAATGGGCCAAAGAACTAAATAGACATTTCTCCAAAGAAGACATACATATGGCTAACAAACACATGAAAAGATGCTCAACATCACTCATTATCAGAGAAATGCAAATCAAAACCACTATGAGGTACCATTTCACACCAGTCAGAATGGCTGCGATCCAAAAGTCTACAAATAATAAATGCTGGAGAGGGTGTGGAGAAAAGGGAACCCTCTTACACTGTTGGTGGGAATGCAAACTAGTACAGCCACTATGGAGAACAGTGTGGAGATTCCTTAAAAAACTGGAAATAGAACTGCCTTATGACCCAGCAATCCCACTGCTGGGCATCCACACTGAGGAAACCAGAAGGGAAAGAGACATGTGTACCCCAATGTTCATCGAAGCACTGTTTATAATAGCCAAGACATGGAAGCAACCTAGATGTCCATCAGCAGATGAATGGATAAGAAAGCTGTGGTACATATACACAATGGAGTATTACTCAGCCATTAAAAAGAATACATTTGAATCAGTTCTAATGAGGTGGATGAAACTGGAGCCTATTATACAGAGTGAAGTAAGCCAGAAGGAAAAACATAAATACAGTATACTAACGCATATATATGGAATTTAGAAAGATGGTAACAATAACCCAGTGTACGAGACAGCAAAAGAGACACAGATGTATAGAACAGTCTTATGGACTCTGTGGGAGAGGGAGAGGGTGGGAAGATTTGGGAGAATGGCATTGAAACATGTAAAATATCATGTAGGAAACGAGTTGCCAGTCCAGGTTCGATGCACGATGCTGGATGCTTGGGGCTGGTGCACTGGGAGGGCCCAGAGGGATGGTATGGGGAGGGAGGAGGGAGGAGGGTTCGGGATGGGGAACACATGTATACCTGTGGTGGATTCATTTTGATATTTGGCAAAACTAATACAAGTATGTAAAGTTTAAAAATAAAATAAAATTAGGAAAAAAAATAAAAAATAAAAAAAGGACTATGTAAATGATGACTTGCTGAACAACAGGGAGACACAAGCCACCCACACGGAGTCAGCAAGGAGCTGTCTCGGTGTCTGATTTCCCACCCCAGGGTGATTTTGATTGGAGATGCAGTTTCAGTGCATGCACACAAAGGAAGTAGCATCATTGGATTTCTTGCTTAGAAATCCCAGAATAGGTGTGCAATGAAAGGGCAGTCCTCTGTCCCGGGTCACGAGAGAGCAGGAGACAGCAGGGTAGCAAACACCTGTTATTTACAAGGTGGTTGGGGCAGAGGTCACTAACTTTTCACAGACTCAACTTGAAGTGGTTATTTTAGAAGGTGCCCTGAGCCAGGATAGCAGGAACCTGTAGCAGGAACCCCAAGCTCAGGTCCTTATCTGAATGTCCAGACTCTAGTTATGAGCAGGTAGTCACAGTGTGAGATGCCTGGACAGTAACTCAAAATGTCTGTTTTCTCAGCAGACAAGCTCAGGTTCAGGCCAGCTAATGTAGCCTTTTTTTTTTTTTTTTTTTTTTTTTTTGAGTTTTTTTTTTTTTAACATGCAAAAAGAACATCCCAGAAACAGAAGAGGTTTTAAGTTATTAACAGTGAACCACTACATAAGAAAGCCCCCTCTTCACTTTGTAAATAGGAATATAGTGCAAATAGACGTAAAAGGAGATGGACACTTTAGGATTCAATGCAAACCCTAAAGTTGTTTTGAGGTTGAGATTTTCATTGGTGTTGACAAACAAAAAAAAAAGCGGGGGAGATTTCCACGTATGATGATCTAGGGCCCTATGATGACAAACACAAGAGTGTCCAAGAACTTGTTGTTTGTTTTTTAGTTGCTAAGTCGTGTCTGACTCCTTGTGACCCCATGGACTATAGCCCACAGGTTCCTCTGTCCATGAGATTTCCCAGGCAAGACTACTGGAGGGGGTTGTCACTTCCTTCTCCAGGGGATCTCTCCAACCCAGGAACTGAACACACATCCTGCATTGGTAGGCGGGTTCTTTACCACTGTGCCACCAGGGAAGTCAAAGAACTGAGGAACCGCAAGATACTTGGTGTCGGTGATTCCCAGCAACGTGTCACTGGAATTTCCCTCTGGACATTTGGACTTTCGTTAGTGACACTGAGAGTTTACACTCGTGTTGTGACTGTGGAATGTGAAGTCCTAATTTTGAAAGCTGGTGGGGGCATGTTAGAAAGCGAAGGGACTTTGAGGACGGAGGGATACTTGTGGGCTTCCCAGGCGGTGCTGGTGGTAAAGAATCTGCAGGAGACATAAGAGACATGGATGTGACCCCTGCGTCAGGAAGATCCCCTGGAGGAGGGCACGGTAACCCACTCTAGTGTTTCTGCCTGGAGAATCCAATAGTCAGAGGAGCCAGGTGAGCTACAGTCCATGGGATCACAAAGAGTCGGACACTACTGAACTGACTTAGCATGCAAGCAAAGACCAAGTCCTAAGTGGTATATGTAACTTTGGGGATTCCCTGGTGGCTCCGATGTTAAAGAATCTGCCTGCATTGCAGGAGACCAAGGTTCAATCCCTGGGTTGGGGAGATGCCCTGGAGAAGGGAATGACAACCCATTCTAGTACTCCTGCCTGGAGAATTCCATGGACAGAGGAGCCTACCAGCCTACTGACCACGGGGTCGCAAACAATCAGACACAACTGAAGCGACTTAGCACACACACAGATACTAGTACAGCCACTCCTTCCTCCAACCAGACCCTCCTCGACTATTACACTCCTACGCATGGCAGCGAGTAGGAGTATCTTTTCCTAATGTGTCATCTTTTGTCGAATCAGCATCTACCATGGTGGCAGCAGGAAATTCTGAGATGGTAGCTATAGATAAGAGAAAGGAAATCAGTCATTATCAGGCAACCACCAAAGGCTATCTTGTTGCTCCTGGACAGTGAGCACCATCAGGATAAGGATGCCATCTCTCGGGGTCACTGCTCTATCCTCAGTCTGCAGCACAGAGCCTGTCACAGAGCAGTCTTTCAGTAGCAATTTCTGTCATTTATTTTATTGAAGTATAATTTACAATTAATTGCTGCTGCACAGAGAAGTGATTCAGTTGTATGTGTATATATACATTCTTTTTCATTTTCTTTTCCATCATGGTTTATCACAGGATATCAAATGTAGTTTCCTGGGCTTTACAGTAGGACTTTATTGCCTATCCATTCGAAATGTGATAGTTTTCATCTTCTAACCCCAAACTCCCAGCCCATCCTTCCTCCACTCCATGCCCCTTTGACAACCACAAGTCTGTTCTCTGTCAGCACATTTCTGCCTTGTAGAGAAGGTCATCTGTGTCACATTTCAGGTCCTACATATAAATGGTATATGGTATTTTCTATAGACCTTAATAGATGGAAGTTATTGCCAGTGCAACTGAAAAAAAGGAATCTAAAGATGGAATCTCATGACTGATGTCATATGAGCTCTTCCTTCTACTGTCATCCCAAGGAAGAGAAACCTGCATTTACCTCTTTCGGGAAAAGCCATTCTTATCCAGGTGACGTAAGTTAGAAATCCAACAGCAAAGAAAACCATGATAATAGCCCAGATCCTGAAAACTTACTTCCTAAAGTTGGACCAGCCACTTTAAAATGCCATGTCTGTCTCTCTGTCCCCCTTCCTGTGGGCATATAGCCTGTTCTGTACATGATAGATCTATTGACCATCCATCAGTGTGGATTTGCCAGGTACATACTAAAATAATTTTTAAGTGTGACTTAGAGTGCTGCAGTGCTTAACATTTTGAATGTCCTTCAAAGTCCACTGTTTTACCTAGTCTTCCCAGGAGCTCTACAGGAATATCAAGGCATATATAATTATTCCCACTTCAGGCTTTAAGGTAACTGATGATTTAAAGTTAGATGACTTTCCCAGAGCCATCCACTTATTAAATGACAGTGCAACCCAGTGAGATAGATTATGGTTTTTGCTTTATTTGTTTTCCATTTCTGTTAAGTAGATGGGGATACAGAAGCTCCAAGATTGCTTGGCTCACCCGAATTCATTCAGGTGCCATTGGTGGCAGTACCAGGACTCAGGCCAGCAAAGTCAGATGACCTGGGTTTTCTTTCTAACATCCGTGCTGCCTGTCTTCTCCTTCCTCATTCTCAGTCCCCTGCCTCTGTCCTGTCTGGAATGACCTCCCCTTCCCGATAGGCTCACCTTTATGATGTAAATCACATGACTGTCTGGAAAAAAATGTGTCCCTTATTCCTTCAGACCTCACTGAACACCCTGTCAGTACCCGCTTGCCCTGACTTTGCATTTGTTCATTTTGCCCCTGCATCTCAATCTGAAGCTCTCTGAAGGCAAGTGCAATGTCTTGGCCATCTCTGCATATCCCAGAGAAACTCTGGGATGGGCGTCAGGTACACGGCAAGGGGCACTGAACATGAAGTCTGAATGTATACGGCACTGCAAGCTGACAGTGCAACAAGCTGTATATATGTCAGATTCTTACATATACTTCACTTTTTTTCCCCCAAAACTGATGCTAAAAAACATTTTCATGTATTCGTGACGGCAGTTGTATTCTTGAGAAAGTGAAAGTGAAGTCACTCAGTCGTGTCTGACTCTTAGCGACCCCATGGACTGCAGCCTACCAGGCTCCTTCGTCCGTGGGATTCTCCAGGCAAGAATACTGGAGTGGGGTGCCATTTCCTTCTCCATAATTGAGAGTGCCATATTAATGGGTGCTGTATTGGAAGGATGCGCTTTCGTCATTCATTTCTTCTCTCACAAGTTCATTCGCTCAGATGAAGAGGTCTGACAGTTGTCTACAAGTATCCTGCCCAATACCTGGGGGAGGGGGGCTCCTTCAGCCTCACAGGACAATCTGGGTGGTGCATCACACCATCCACTACAGAGAGCCTTGGTGTGGTTTGGATTCTCTCTCAGACACAATGGGGAAGCCTGTGGAGTGAGCCTGGTATTTGCAATTGACCCGTCACTCCATGTCAACTCTTGTTTTCTGTTGACGTGATGCTGCTGAGCCCTTGGTGCAGACCCAGATTGAATCAGCGACCCAGACTATGGGAAGCACTGGATTGTTTCTGCCTCTCTTGAGGCCTCTGCTCTGAGCAGCAGCATTCCCGTCATGCCCCTGCAGCTACCCATCCCCCACAAGCATGCCATCCACTCCAGGGGGCCTGTGACACCCCACTCCACTCCATGCGCCTTGCCACACACAACCCAGCTGTCCCTGGAAAGCCAATTCCTTTCTACGTAGAGGTCTAAAGCAGGCTTCAAAGCACAATCTTACTCCCCTATAGCTTTAAGACATTAAGGCAAAAATCACACATTCTGATCTAATACTTGATTTTTTTTTTTTTTTTTTTCATATGAGAAACAGCCCCACCATGCTCAGAGGCTGGGGACTGGGCGAGCTTCCAGAGGCAGCTGCCTTGAGCCCATCTTAGCTGTGGCTTCACTTCCAGCTGAAGCAAAGGTCTGCCTCTGAAGCTCCAAGCACGGGCTCCCAGGCGGGCGCTGCCTGCTGGCTTCAGGCATCTGCCTTTCATCTGCCTCTAAGTAGGTTTCACGTTGCTGTTTTTAGTTCTTGCTGCAAGGACGGCTCTTGGGCGGGGAAGCAGACACCCGCAGCGCTGGAGAGAAAGCAGAAGCGTGATTATGGGAGAGTAAGAACAGTCTCGTAGCAGGTCATCCTTGTACAGCTCTGTGTAGTCTGTAGACTGTATCTTCAGTCTCCAGACAAGAGCTAATGGCCCAGCCATAGCATCCCTGTTTTACTTAGGGATTAGGAGTGAAGAATGTTTATGCAGCTTGGCTAAGATTGCACAGCACTGAGCACTCAAGGAAGAATTGTGATACTCAAGGGGTGTGGGTGTGAGTACGTGTGTTGCAGAGAGAGGCAAAGAATGAATGACACAGGTGCACAGGCAGAATCAGAGAGAAACCTTTAAGATCTCTTCCAAAAATTTCAGTCCAGTCCCTGACCAATGCAGGAACGTCCTGGATAGATTCCAATAACCAAAAGCTTACTCATTGCCTCTCAAGTTAGACTACAGTGTTGTTGACTCTAAAGACTAAAGAAGTGAAAATGTTAGTCACTCAGTTGTGTCTGACTCTTTGGGACCCCATGGACTGTAGCCTGCCAGGCTCCTCTGTCCATGGCATTCTCCAGGCAAGAATACTGGAGTGGGTTGCAAGAATACCCTTCTTAAGGAGATCTTCCCGACCCAGGATATTAAACTGAAAATAGGAGGTAGTGAAACAGAACACAGACTCTAAACGATGGGCAGTTCTGGAGTTGACGCTCAGCCATCCTACTTTGTATGCGACAGAAAAGTAAAAGTGTTAACTGCTCTGGTGTGTCTGACTCTTTGTGACTCCGTGGACTGTAGCCCACCAGGCTCCTCTGCCCATGGAATTCTCCAGGGAAGAATACTGGAGCGGATATGTTACACAGAAGAAGAGCTTAATATTGCTGCATCTTGGATGCTTCACCACACAGTAGTAATAATGTCCTTCATGAGAAAAGCTATGTAAAGCTCCTAGAACTTTCCAGGAGAACTTTCCGTAATCATGGGAAATGTTCTAAATCCGGACTCTCCAATATGGTAGCCACATGTTACACATGAATATTGAAAGCTTAAAATGTGATGAGTGCAACTGAGAAACTGATTTCGTGAGTTAATTTTGAGTAACCACATGAGCATGTGATGATCTGGAAGCTACAAATTCATGACCCCATTTGTCCTTCATGACTTATATGATGCAGAGATGATGCATTTTATTAATGAGGAAGTTGAGTCTCAAAGGAGACCCTACTGAAATCTCACATGGGCACCTCATGCCATCAGTGGGCTCCTAAATTTGGGAGCTGTAAAGAGTCCCCACCCACCCAGCTCAGCAGGCACACGCAAGCCCTAAGGCCAGCCAGGCTTGGCCTGAGCAGAGAAAGCGTTTTGCCGAGAGAGCCAAAGCCACTGACTAAGTATTATTCATTGTCCCAGTGTTAAGACATTCTGTCTAAACCATTTCCCATCACCGATAGGAGAGAGTTGGCTGGGGACAAGCCTTGGAGTTTCACACAATCAGTTTCACGCAGCCTCACTCAGCAGGGCAAGAAAGGGCTTAAAATTTGATGCTAGATTATGCTCTGCATTAGCCAGAAATGGTTCTAACTCCAGATCAAGAGTATTCTTAAAATTCCTTCAATACAGTGGGTTTGGGCCTTGATATATACCAATATTCCTTGAGGAGAAAGGCATCTATTATGGGATGAAGTGTGTTCTCCATACCCACCAAGTTCATATGTTGAGGCCCTAACCCACAGTACCTAAGAATGTCACAGTATTTGGAAATAATCTCTTTAAAGAGGTCATTAAGGTTAAAATGGGGCTTCCCCGATGGCTCAGCAGTAACGAATCCACCTGCAATGCAGGAGAACCAGGAGACATGAATTCAATCCCTGTGTTGGGAAGATCCCCTAGGGAAGGAAATGGTAACCCACTCCAGTATTCTTGCCTGAAAAATCCTATGGACAGAGGAACTTGGCAGACTACAGTCTGCTGCTGCTGCTGCTAAGTCACTTCAGTCATGTCCAATTCCGTGCGACCCTATAGACGGCAGCCCACCAGGCTCCCCCATCCCTGGGATTCTCTAGGCAAGAACACTGGAGTGGGTTGCTATTTCCTCCTCCAATGCATGAAAATGAAAAGTGAAAGTGAAGTCGCTCAGTTGTGTCTGACTCTTAGCAACCCCATGGACTGCAGCCTACCAGGCTCCTCTACCCGTTGGATTTTCCAAGCAAGAGTACTGGAGTGGGGTGCCATTGCCTTCTCTGAGACTACAGGCTATAGAGTTGCAAAGAGTCAGATATGGCTGAGCATGTGCACAAGGTAAAATGAGATCATTAGAATGGATCATAATCCAGTATAGTCAGTATCCCTGTAAAAGGGGAAATATGGACACAGATGTACAGAGGAAGACCAATCCAAGCAAGCTTACACTGTCATCCTTGGGTTTCTATGGAGGCTTGTTTCCAGGCCTCCCACAGACACCAAATCTATGGATGCTCAGGTCCCTTATATAAAAGAGTATAGTATTTGCATATAAACTACACACATTGTCTGGTACAATACCTAGTAGAATGTAAATACTATGTAAGACTGCTTACCAGGTGGCACAGTGATAAGGAATCCACTGCCAATGCAGGAGACACAAGAAACGAGAGTTCTGGGTTGGGAAGATCCCCTGGAGGAGGGCATGGCAACCCACTCCATTATTCTTTCAGGGAAAATCCATGGACAGAGGAGCCTGGTGGGCTACAGTCCATGGGAGAGTCAGACACAACTGAGCACGCACACAATTGGAAATACAATGGAAATGCTATGTAATCGGTTGCTGTTGCACAGCAAATAGAAGTTTTTCTTCTTGGAACTTTCTGTAATTTTTTTCCAAATATCTTCTATCAATGGTTAGTTGAATCCACAGATGCAAAACCTGCAGACACGGAGGGCTGACGGTACAGCATTTATTTGATCAGTCTTCCCAGATGACTCTAGAAGCAGCACAGGTGAAGAACCTCAGCTTTAATTCACCAAGGAACAACACTCATTACATAGATGTCAACAGCAAGGATGATAAGAACAACTTAAAGCATTATAGCTTTTTAGAATTAATACAGCACTTTCATATACATTTTTACAATGTTGTTGTAAGACTTAATCATCTTCCCAATTTACAGATGAGCCTCTGGAATCTTGTTTCAGTTCAGAGTCTATAATTAATAAAGCCAGATTACCCACACTACATCCTGGACTACTCAATCCTGGGCAAATCCATTTCATCACTTCATCTGCTTTTCACCAAAACCGTCTTTGAGCAGGGTGAATGTGTATCCCGATTTGCCCAAGGCACTGCATGTCTACTGCTTTTTCCCAAAGTAATTATGAATAACACCTTCTTTCACGCTCAGAAGCATCTGTGTTTACACGATTTATCTTATGTTCAACTTACAGATAAGGCACTTTTCCCTGTAAAAGGTTTCCTGCGGTGGTTGTGGTGGCTGTTGTTTAGTTGCTAAGTCACGTCTGACTCTTTGTGACTCCATGGACTGTAGTCCTCCAGGTTCCTCTGTCCATGGAATTCCACAGGCAAGAATACTGGAGTGGGCTGCCATTTGTTTCTCCAGGGGATCTTCCTGACCCAAGGATTGAACCTATGTCTCCTGCATTGGCTGCACTGAGCCAACTGGGAAGACCATGGTAAGGGAATGTCTTTGTGCAATTCATGGTCTCACAGACACATCTATTGGGTAAAACATAGACTGAACAGTGGGCTGTTTTATAGAGAACAAAGCACACCCAACAGCCCGATTCAAGAGACCAGGACCCTGATTTGACCTGCTTCAGGCTTGCAGTGGGAATTTAGATAAATAAGAAGGAATTCAGCTAGATGAACCTTAGTTCAATTCAGCTTGAATTCTCTGGTTAATTTGATGAGTACTTAATGTGTTTAAGCACCATCCCTACTAGCTCAAACAGTAAAGAATCTGCCTGCAACAGAGAAGACCCTGGTTCGATTGCTGGGTCAGAAAGATCCCCTGGAGAAGGGATTGGCAACCCACTCCAGTATTCTTGCCTAGAGAATCCCATGGACAGAGGAGCCTGGTGGGCTACAGTCCATGGGGTTTCAAAGAGTTGGACAAGACTGAGTGACTTTCACTTTTCACTTTCATTTTCAATGTGTTTAAGGGACTGTGAGTGGGAGTGGGCAGTAAAAGAATAATCAGGGTGTTCTGGGGCCTTTGGGGGAAGGAGGACATATATGTGATGGTGATGTTTTGCACCCAGACGTCTGAAATCTGCATTCATTAGTTAGTTACAATAGTAAACAAACCCCAGAAAGATGAGTTGCTAACCATAGAAAAGTTTATCATTTTGTTCATGCAAAGTGTGTGGTGATTCCCGTGGTGCCCAGGGTGGACCATTTCCAGTCGTTCAGGGATACAGCCTCGCATCTGGCAGCTTCAGCCTTTGGAGCAGGTACCCGAGGCAAGGACAGCGAGAGCCGGGCAGTGATGACACCCTTCCTGTTTTGCTCACACTCCATTGACTAGAGCTAGTTGCCTGGCCCTGCCTAGGAAGTGGGTTACTTGCTAAACCCCACCCTTTGAATTTCAGTCCCCAGCTAGCACTTCAACCCTGCAGCCTACAGCTTCCTTCCTGCCTCCCCAGCTCCAGACAAACTCTCAATGGACAACAGAGAAGTCGTCCCCATGCCTTAGCTTTCTACTGTCCCTTCCTGCCTTTCTTAACCTCCCTGTCCCTCAGCCCAACACCTAAGTGATATCTGCTTGTATCCGTTTCCTAAAGATGCTACAACAAATGACCACAATTTTATAGATCGCTCAAAGCAATAGAAATGTATTCTCTAACAGTTCTGGAAATCAGAATTCTGAAGCCAAGGTTTCTGCAGACACTGCACTCTCTCCTAGCTTCTGGCGGTTGTTGGCAATTCTTGGCACTTCTTCACTTGCAGCTGCATCACTCCATCTCGGCCTCCATCGTTCCATGGCCACCTTCCCTCTGTGTGTGTGTGTCTTCACATGATGTTCCACTCTCTGCATCTGACTCTTCTTTTCTCTTCCTATAAGGTCCAGAGTCATATTGGATTAAGAGCCCACCCTACTCCAATATGAACTCAACTTATATTTTAATCACACCTGCAAAGACCCTATTTCTAAATAAGGTCATATTCACAGGTACCAGGGGTTAGAACTTCTACATATTTTTTGGCGAACACAGTCCAACCCAAGCCATTGTTTGAGAAGCCTCCTCACGTGCCCTGGAGCAGAATTACCCACTTCTGCCTCTGTGTTCTCATGGATCATATGCCATATACTAGAGGATGGCTTTGTTCCAGTGTGGGAGTTACTGGTTTGCACACTTCTTTTTCCCATTTTGTGGACAGGGATGATGTCTTGGTATCCTTGACATCTTTCTAGGAGCATTTCTCGTAATGCCTGATGTTGTAGTCTTGTCTAGAACAAAGGACAGGGGTTTTGGCAACAGATATTCCCTTGAATTCCAATCTTGCCACATCCTAGCCACGTAGTTGGAAGAAGATATTTAACCTATAAGATTTTCAGTTTCTCCTTCTTTTAAGTTGAGAGCTCTAACCCAACCAAGCCAGCTTAAGCCACAAAAGAAATTCATCCTTTCCTGAAGAAGACCCAGTCCAACCTCACCTTACCAAAGTTCCCTCTAGCGATTATATTCTCTGGATCTTCCCCGTCTCTGATGACTTTCACTAATCTGAATGGAACCGAAGGGAAAAATCATATTGTTCTCCTGAGCTCTGCCCAGGTAGGAAGCTAAAGAGCTTCAGGAGGCTTGAGCAGTGACAGAGATTTCAAAAAATCAAAGTGTGACTAGGAATGCTGGAAGCACAGAGGTGTCTCTGAGAAGCAGTGGGGCAACTCACACGCAAAGCAATTAGTGCTCTCAGCGCACAGGCTGGCAGAGAGCAGCGTAAGCCCACCAGGCAAGATTGGGGCTACAGCATTGTTTTCTCTTCTGGTAGATCAAATGCAGAAAGGTAGACAGCGTGAAGTTTGAGTTGCAAGGAGAAATGACAGGCAAACGCAGTAAACAGAACTAATTAACTTCAGCTTCATTCCCAGGTTACAAAGGGCCAAGTAGGCACAGCAAGCTGGCAGGGGAACAGTGGGGTCTCTGGCTTTGCCTACTGACCCAGAGATAACTTGTAAGATACCTCCCAAAGTGCCTTCCAGGTGTCTCCTTTTATATCCAAAGTGTCCAGTGGAATGCTTTTTTTGAGACAAATATTCACCCTTCCTCCTTCATCTTTCCTCATTGTCTCCTCTTTTCTCAGAAGCCTTCTCTTAAATCCCCACTGGCTTCTGTTCCCCTTCTCTGAGCTCTCAGCCAGAATCCAGTGCTGACCGAGGAGAAGGAGTGTGACGCAAGGTTACAGACAGGGCTCAGGACAGGACTGTCTGTCTGGACGCAGCTCAACCTGTGTGATCTTAGCAGGCAACTGAACCACTCTGTATCTCGTTTTCCTTGTCTGTAAAATGGAAATTCTAAATGCAACTTCACTGGTTGTCCTAAGTACGCATGGGAAAATGTAAACACAATTGCATGACCATCATCTTTTCATGATGCCACCCAACATGGTTTAACCTGTCCCATTTCAACCCACCTCACAGGGCTGCCACGGGGAGTCAATGAATTATTGCATATGAAGGCACATCACAAAGTCTAACACTTTTTACGTTGCAATTGTTGGTCCTATTGCAATTATGTCTACTTCTTATATGTACAGCTTTTGGCACAACTCCATTTCTGCTGTTCAGTATGGTGTGGAACAATTATAAGGGCTTGGGGTAGAAAGATGACCAAACTCTTGATCTTCAGAGAACTTGTAGAGATCCAAGAAGGCATCGTGGTCAAGAGGAAAGAGCATTAGTTCTGGGATCAGATATACCTGGATTAAGGTGTGCCATCTCCTTCAAATTACTCATCTCCTTTTCCTCACTTGCAAACTGTGGTCAAAATTGAACTTCCTACATAGGGAATAATAATAAAATGAGAGAATGTATGAGTTGGCCAAAAAGTTTATTCAGGCCCAAGAAAACTTTTCAGCTAACCCAACAGAGTGTTAACATACCACTCTGAATATAGTATTAAGTAAACAAGCACTCTCATCAGAGCCTCTGAGAAAGCCACAAACCACTAAAAATGGTGAGGAAGATAATCACAATTAACAGCACAAAATGATGATGCTCTCAAGCTGAAATAATGCTCAGTTCGGTTCATTTTAGTCACTCAGTCATGTCCGACTCTTTGCTACCCCATGGACTGCCAGCACTCCAGGCTTCCCTGTCCTTCACCAACTCCTGAGTTTACTCAAACTCATGTCCATTGAGTTGGTGATGCCTCACAGGCAGCCCTGTGAGGTGGGTTGAAATGGGACAGGTTAAACCATGTTGGGTGGCATCATGAAAAGATGATGGTCATGCATTGTGTTTACATTCTCCCATGCATACTTAGGACAACCAGTGAAGTTGCATTTAGAATTTCCATTTTACAGACAAGGAAAACGAGATACAGAGTGGTTCAGTTGCCTGCTAAGATCACACAGGTTGAGCTGCGTTCATCCTCTGTCAACCCCTTTTCCTCCTGCCTTCAATCTTTCCCAGCATCAGAGACTTTTCACATGCATCAGCTCATCAGATGGCCAAAGTATTGGAGTTTCAGCTTCAACATCAGTCCTTCCAATGAATATTCAGGATTGATTTCCTTTAGGATTGACTGGTTGGATCTCCTTGCAGTCCAAGGGACTCTCAAGAATCTTTTCCAACACCACAATTCAAAAGCATCAATTCTTCAGCACTCAGCTTTCTTTATAGTCCAACTCTCACATCCATACATGACTACTGGAAAAACCATAGCCTTTACTAGATGGACATTTGTTGGCAAAGTAATGTCTTTGTTTTTTAATATGTTGTCTAGGTTGGTCATAACTTTCCTTTCAAGGAGCAAGCATCTTTTAATTTCATGGCTGCAATCACTATCTGCAGTGATTTTGAAGCCCCCCCAAAATAAAGTCTGTCACTGTATCAGCTGTTTCCCCATCTATTTGCCATGAAGTGATGGGACCAGATGCCATGATCTTCATTTTCTGAATGTTGAGCTTTAAGCCAACTTTTTCACTCTCCTCTTTCACTTTCATCAAGAGGCTCTTTAGTTCTTCTTCACTTTCTGCCATAAGGGTAGTGTCATCTGCATATCTGAGGTTATTGATATTTCTCCCAGCAATCTTGATTCTAGCTTGTGCTTTATCCAGCCTAGCATTTCACATGATGTACTCTGCATATAAGTTATATAAACAGGGTGATTTTATACAGCCTTGATGTACTCCTTTCCCAATTTGGGACCAGTTTGTTGTTCCATGTCCAGTTCTAACTGTTGCTTCTTGACCTGCATACAGATTTCTCAAGAGGCAGGTCAGGTGGTCTAGTATTCCCATCTCTTTCAGAATTTTCTACAGTTTTTTGTGATCCACACAGTCAAAGGCTTTGGCATAGTCAATAAAGCAGAAATAGATGTGTTTCTGGAACTCTCTTGATTTTTCCACGATCCAGCGGATGTTGGCAATTTGATCTCTGGTTCCTCTGCCTTTGCTAAAACCAGCTTGAACATCTGAAAGTTCATGATTCACATATTGTTGAAATCTGGCCTGGAGAATTTTGAGCATTACTTTACTAGTGTGTGAGATGAGTGCAATTGTGTGGTAGTCTGAGCATTCTTTAGCATTGCCTTTCTTTGGGATTGGAATGAAAACTGACCTTTTCCAGTCCTGTGGCCACTGCTGAGTTTTCCAATTTGCTGGCATATTGAATGCAGCACTTTCACAGCATCATCTTCCAGGATTTGAAATAGCTCTACTGGAATTCCATCACCTCCACCAGCTTTGTTCATAGTGATGCTTCCTAAGGCCCACTTGACTTCACATTCCAGGATGTCTGGCTCTAGGTCAGTGATCACACCATCGTGATTATCTGGGTCGTGAAGATCTTTTTTGTACAGTTCTTCTGTGTACTCTTGCCACCTCTTCTTAATATCTTCTGCTTCTGTTAGGTCCATACCATTTCTGTGCTTTATTGAGCTCATCTTTGCATGAAATGTTCCCTTGGTATCTCTAATTTTCTTGAAGAGATCTCTAGTCTTTCCCATTCTATTGTTTTCCTCTATTTCTTTGCACCGATCACTGAGGAAGGTTTTTTTTATCTCTCCTTGCTATTCTTTGGAACTCTGCTTTCAAAATGTGCATGGCTTAAGTTAAGAACATTTAACTTAGCTTTCATTCTATAAATGAAAAGAAGTTCCAGATCTTAACTGCTTCTGTTATGAGTAGCCTCTCCATATTTGCTTACATGGGTCTAAGTTTGAGGTATTTTTAAAATATTGCTTAGTTAAAGATATGTGATGAATGCAGAAGTAGTAACAACATTGAAAGTGGTGGAAATAAAAATGGAGACTTTTTATGTGAGAAAATGAATAAAAATGATGAATGTCCTATGGTTTATTTGCCATGACTCTTTCAATAGTAGGAACATTCTGGAAGACAAACTGTGAATCTGTTGTGTTTGAAAAGTGTGGTCAATATGCACCAACAATATATATCAAAAGAAGAGGAGAGTGATTGTCAGACCCTGGGCTGGACTGGGTCTAATAGGATTCATGATAAACAGAGAGCCAACCCACGCTCTTGTGGTGTTACAATATGGTGGAAGAAACAAATGCTCCACAAAGAGTCACATGAAGGTCAGATATGCTCAGTGAAAGTTGTATGTTGGGATACGTCTGAAATGCTGTGCAGATTGCAAGGGCAAAATAGAAGTCCCCTACTTTCTTCTTTGGTACTCCTTTACATGAAGCACTGATAAGGGCTAAGGAGGCTGTCTGCATACTTCATGGACCAGGAAGCCAGCAAAAATGATGGTGGATGTGGAGGAGGTCAAATAGAAAGAAGTGGACTGAGTCAGGAGGTGGCTTGAAGAGAAACTTTCCAAGACTATGATGGCTTGATCTGGAGGTATTAGATGGTTGAGGATGATTTCTGAACTCTTTTATTTCACAACTGGATAACAGAAGTTTCCATTTACAGAACCAAGGAGGCCTGCAGAGATGGATGTCTGAAAGACAGGAGTCACATTTTGAATTTTTTTAATTTTTAGATGCTTGTCACCCATATAATTGTAGATATCAGGGGTCCCCCCTACACAAGGGCTGTTCATGCTGTCAACCACCATTTAATACTGTAACACAAACTTTGAAACAGGTAATATACATATCAAGCCCTCTATTCAGAAACAGAGCTGGGGTTCAAATAAAAAGATCTCTAACCAAACATATTTGAGCTTTTATTCCATTGTCATTAACTGTGTGACATTTGGAGGAAAACTGGGAAAATCCTTTTGTGGTTCAAGCTTCACTAAAATCTAGGAATAATCCCCACGTCATCAAGTGATTTTGAGAATAAAAAGAGAGAGAAATTGTTTTATAGCCAGACTCTATAATTTCCCTGTTCACTTTTCCATTTCTCTCTCTTTCTTTCTTCTATTGCCCTGTTACTTGGTGATAGAACTGGAGTAAGTTATTATCAGATGTCTAATGAAAGTTTGTTGAAATTGTTTGGGAATGCTAAAAAATTATTTGCCTTACCCCAAGTTCCTGACCATTTCAGATAGAGATAGATAGATGATAGATTAGACAGATAGAATTATATAGATCTATATATCCAAGAGATATAGATATATCAAATGTCCTCATCTTATTTTCCAACAACACAATGATCTGAACATTTTCTAGCTCCCTGTAATTGTGATCTCCACTCTCCAACTGTTTCGTCTTCTTTCTCTTCATCTGAGCATCTGAGACAGAGGCAGTATCTGTATTCTTTCTCACCTGTCTCCAGTCTGCAGCCTTCTGCTTTACCTGCTGCTGCCCATGCTAGAGCAGAATGCAATTAAAGGACTTCAGAAGGCAGCTGGAGCTCAGCCTTCATGAGAGACAACACGTACCTTTGACAGCTTGGAAATGCTTTTCAATCAATATGGTCTGGGCAGGGGTCACTCAGAGGGTACTTAGATCCTTTAGAGTTCTTCAGGAGCTGACCTTGTCATGTTGACCCAAATCTGAGTAGACACCAGGAGGAGCAGGAAGGAAATGGAGGGCCAGAAGAGAAGGTTTTCATTAAGCTGTGATGGGAAGTGAGAGTGGATCAGGAAATGTTGATTCCCAAAGCAGCTCTGGCATTTGGCAAGATTGCTATGAAACGGGAGTGAGGAGAGGGCATCTTTTTGTGTTTTTCTCTTCTATACTTTCTGCAAATACCTTCCTCGCAGCCCTTGTTCATTTTCCCATCCGTTTGTCCAGCAAATGTGCATGGAGATAAATGCGTATGGGCATAAACATCACCCTCAATTCTACTGACATATTGTACGGGACTGCCCACTATGGCATACACACAACAACAGTACTGCCTGGCTTGTGGTAAGCTTCCCATAAATAAGGATGTATTGGTGTGATTACTAAAGAAGCCTATGAACTTATGAATGAACGGAAGGATGGATCAATAGATGAATGAATCAATGAGTGAATGAAAAGGAAAGGAAGGATGCTCAGCCCAGCCTATGAGATTGTGTAAGGAATAAGAATGAGGTGAACTAGAAGAAAGATAAGCTTTCTCACTCAAGCTGTGTTGGTGTAATTAATTTTATTGGCTCCTGCCTTCTCAGAGTTCATACTTCATTTAGAGAGAGCATGCCACCATCATTTCTGAATCCCCAACACGTAGTGCAGGGCTCTGCAGAGAGTGAGAAGAAAGGGGGTGTGTACCTGGATGAGGAGATGCAGGTTAGAATCCCCATTCTGCCACATTCTACCTATTAGAGCTCAGGCTGGTCCCTGGAGCTCTGGGCTCTTTGTTTTCTCCTCCACATAAGAATCCACCTGCAATGTGGGAGACCTGGGTTCGATCCCTGAGTTGGGGATGATCCCCTGGAGAAGGGAAAGGCTACCCACTCCAGTATCCTGGCCTGGAGAATTCCCATAGTCCTTGAGGTCGAAAAGAGTTGGACATGACTGAACGACTTTCACTTAACTTCACTTCCACATAATAAAGATCATGAGAGCCTTTCTCAGAGTATCTCACAGAATGGTCACAGAGCCCAGAGGGGGACAAATACGTGTCCCAGTAAGTTATCAACCATCAACCACTGTTTAGAGGCAAACTTGCGAACAAGACATCAGCAGGCTCAGGAGTGAAATGACAGAAAACAAGCCCAGCTCAACTCATGATACAACACTGAATCAGCAGCCATAGGGCTCCAGAATTTTCAGAGAAAATAACCTGATTCTCAGAGCAGGAGCTTAGGAAGGCAGTTCTCTG
>NW_011494951.1:4270642-4280165 GCF_000754665.1 Bison bison bison | reverse complement strand
TCTCTGGTGCATCCCGTAAGTACCATCCATCTTCCATTACTTCTGACTCCTGCGGGCCTCAGAGGTTCTCAGACACCGGGCATCGACTGGGTTTGGCTGGCAGTAGCAGAAACACCAGGCATGGCTTTATTAAATTTTCCAAATTTTTATTAAATGTTTCTGAAGCTTTGAAAAAAAATAGATGATTGGGCTTCCCTTGTGGAGGTTCTAATTCCATAAGTCTCTATAGAGACTGTGACTGTTTACTTAAAAAAGGCCCCCAGTGAGCAGTCACAGTGGGGACCACTGTCCTGCTCACCACTGTGTTGCCTTACCACCATGTGCCTTACTGCTGGGAAGATGTTGCCATGAGACCTGCTTAGGTTTATGAGACATTGGCCTGGGGAGTAGGGGCAAGGAGCTCCTCACAGGTAGACCTGCACGTTCTGTGAGGTTAGCTGGAACTCCAAATTTGGGTTGAGGTCTGGCCATCCTCTCTCCAGCCTTGAGAGACGTTAGCATCTCCTCGCCCTGGCTGGGTCAGAGTTTACTTCTGGATCCCAGGATGAGTGAATTGTCAGGGGATCTCCCAAGCGAACACTCTATTGCCTTAAATCTCAACTGTCCATATGTTTTGGGAAGTCAAGCCCCCTCTCATCCCTCCTCCTTAAGTCCAGGCCAGTTTAGCTCTAGTTGTTAAACCGCTAGTGGCTATAACCACTAGTTACTGAGCAAGGTCCTTTATACAAGCCCATGAGGGAGGCTGGCTTTGCTATCTTCACTGAAGGTGTCAAGACAGAGGCTAACACGGTTTTGTGTGTCCCAGGCAGCTAAGAGCTGAGTTCATCTCTCCCTGCCTCCAACCCTTACCTCCCAAACCCTCTACTCCATTCCGCAATGATGCCGGCCCCTTTCTAGGGGCTGCCATATCCTGGTAAAGCAGAAACAATCCCTACCTTTTAGAAAATGAACATTAATTCAGAGAAATAAAAGGAGTAATATCTCAGAAGTCGTTGTTATTATTCAGTCACTTAGTCGTATCCAACTATTTGCGACCCCATGCGCTGCAGCACCCCAGGCTTCCCTGTCCTCCATTATTTCCCAAACTTGCTCAAATTCATGTCCATGGAATTGGTGATGCTATAACCGTTTCTTTTTTTTTTTTTTTAAACTTTACAATATTGTATTGGTTTTGCCAAACATCGAAATGAATCCACCACAGGTATACTTGTCGGGCAGAGGATGAGATGGTTAGAAATAGATATTTGCAAACTCCATGAAGTCCAGGGATGGTGTATAAGAGGGGGCATTGATGTCATCTGAGTTACAATGTTACCCCGCATTGAAATCCAAAGGACAATTGGAAAACAAAGCAAAGAGTGAAGAAAAATAAACAAACATCCCACCTGGGGGAACCACGTGAAGAAAGACTTTGAATTTAAAGGGATAATGGCCTTTTTGAGGAAATGAAAGGTCAGGAAGGCCTGAGTTAGAGAGGAGGCTTGGAGTCAACCTGCAAAGGTCAACAAAAGACAAGCCATGTGGTCCATGCAGTCTTTGCTATGAGAACAAGGAGATGCTGAAAGTGTCAGGCATGGAAGTAAAGTGTTAGTTGCTCAGTTATGTCTGACTCTTTGCAACCCCATGGACCAGACTTGCCAGGCTCTTCTGTTCATGGAATTCTCCAGGCAAGAATACGGAGTGGGTTGCCAGTGAGATCAACATACACAGATACATTTTAGAGTATCCATAGGCTGCTCTCTGGAAACAGACTGGAGGGGGACAAGAAAGAGAGAGTGTGGAAAGTCCCTAAGAGGCTCCTCTCCAAGTGCCAGATGGTGCTGAAGTCCACCTCATTGTCCGCTAAACTTCATGCCCAACATCAGCGTCTACAGAAGCAGAGGCTGCAACAGGGATTCATGTGCGAGTGAGTTACGGAACTCGTGCTGGCAGGAGCATCCTTCAAGGGGGAAGACACCAGGAGGGGCTGGAGAGTTATGAAAAGGTTTTCCTGACTCTGTAGGAAGCTCCTGGGCCTGAGTGTCAGAGAGATTGTTGAATGCAGAGGCAGGGAGCTGACTCAGCAGCTCAGGATGCCCTTGAGGGTGAGAGTGAACAATCCCTTTTCTCAGGCATCACCAGGCCAGGGGGCTCCAGTCAGTGAAAAGAGTGCAAATCTTAACAGTTACCCCCTAGCAGCAGAGGAGGGGTATGCCAGTCCAGTAAAGGGGACCCAGCGGGGTCACCAGTATCATCTGCTGCACTTCCACCCATGGACCCAAGTGGTCATATTGTTTGAATAAGTGAGTCAATATAAAACAAACTTATGGTACCAGAGGATAAGAGAGGAGAGGAGGGGTAAATTGGGAGATTGGGACTGATACATACATACTATTATATACATATGTAATAAGGATCAATTGTATGGCATAGTGAACTCTACTCAATACTCTGTAGTATTAGGAAATAGCTGACCTATATGGGAAAAGAATCTAAAGAAGAGTGGATTTATGCATATGAAATGACCACCCACTCCAGTATTCTTGCCTGGAAAATTCCCTGGACAGAGGCCTGCAGTGGGCTACAGTCTATATAGTCGCAAAGAGTCAGACAAGACTGAACAACTGAGCATAAATAATTCACTTTGCTGCACACCCAAAACAAACACAACATTGTAAATGAACTATATTCCAATGAAAATTAATCTTAAGAAATAATGTGGTGTGGTTTACATTCACTAAGTCATACGTGACTCTTGTGAAAGGATTCTTATTTCGCCCAGGCTCAGAAGGTTGGTCAGAACACTGGGCACTCACAGGCCTTCGGCTACCAGGCCAGGCTTGGGAAGTGTGTGTGGTGAGCCTCGTCTTCTACATAAAGGAGGTATTTGTGCTTCAATGTCTGGAGCTGAGTCTGGGTCCACAGTCCTGGGGCTGAAAAACTCACAGTTTTCACCAGTAAAACGGATCCATTCTGTGACTGTCAACCTTCCTGCCAACCATGGAGAGGGGGAAAAATAAATTTTAAACCCCTGGAAGAGGAAGGCACAGCTGACGTGGCCATGCCTCTGACTTTAGGTGATGTTTACCCAGCATAAGTAAACTGGAAACTAGGAAAGCTGGGTTCTAGAGCTAGTTCTATGAAAGAAAGTGGGCAAAAAGCTCTCCCTGCCTGCGGTGCAGGTGAGGAATCTGAGGAACACAGAGGCAAAAAATCCTCCTCAAAATCCCATAGGTAATGAGTGTCAAGACTAAGTCATTTTTGAAAGCACACACCATTCATTTGGGACACTTTATAATGTGGTCTAAAAGCCATATTCTGAAATATTGTGCAGCCATCAAGTATGATATCACGGAGGCAAACTGCACAAGCGCACACACACACACACACACACACCCTTAGCACAATAAATGCCCCCCTCTCTTCATTCCATTAACCCTAAAGGAAATCAGTCCTGAATGGTCACTGGAAGGACTAATGCTGAAGCTGAAGCTCCAGGAATCTGGCCTCCTGATGCGAAGAGCTGACTCACTGGAAAAGATCCTAATACTGAGAAAGATTGAAGACAAAAGAAGAGGGCAACAGAGGATGAGAGGGATAAATTGGAAGCTTGGGATTAACATACACAGGACTGTGTATAAAATAGATCATTGTTGACTAAAAAGAGGTACAGTGTGAGAGTTGTGAGTTAAGTTTTATTTGGGGCAAAGAGGACTGCAGCCCAGGAGGCAGCCCCTCAGATAGCTCTGAGACACTGCTCCCAATAGGCAGTGGGGGAAGGTCAATATATAAGATTTTGGTGAAGGAAAAGTTCAATACAATTAAGCACTCATTTTACAAAAGGTTTTCCACTTGTCTTGAGGATCTGATGTCATCATGAAGAGATCTAGTGTTTTTCTAGATATGAGGAGATGCAGGGATTGGGATCATAAAATCTGTTCCTGAAAATATCCAACTGTATAAAGACCTGTCCCACCAGATTCCCTGGAGCACAGAGTGCCTCACTCCACCCTGAACTCCCTCAGGGGGTGTTGAAGGTCAGCAGCTGCAGATGCACATCTGAAACTAACTCAACACGGTAAATCAACTCTACTCCAATCAAATATTTTTTAAAAGACATCTTGAGATTAGGGGCTAGCAAAGCACATCGGTGTTTATCTGTCCCAGCATCACTGCCCTCCCTCAGTTCTAACACTCTGGACTGTTTAAATACAACCTAAACTCCTCAGGTTCCATACTTTTCCACTTGGAGTGGGGAAGAGAGAGTTCAGTTCCGTCGCTCAGTCATGTCCGACTCTTTGGGACCCCGTGGACTACAGCACACCAGGCCTCCCTGTTCTCCTTCATTGTCTCCCCAAGTTTGCTCAAACTCATGTCCATCAGCTTAGTGATGCCATCCTCTGTCGTTTCCTTCTCCTCCTGCTTCAGTCTTTCCCAGCATCAGAGTCTTTTCCAATGAGTCAGTTCTTCGCATTAGGTGGCCAAAGTATTGGAGCTTCAGCATCAGCATCAGTCCTTCCAAAGAATATTCAGGACTGATTTCCTGTACGATTGGCTGGTTTGATCTCCCAGCATCAGGGTCTTTTCTAACACATTGGCTCTTCACAACAGGCAGCCAAACAATCTATGCAAACAAAGGGTTAGCACGCAAAGACATTTAAGTTTTTTCTACTCCTTCAAATCTTCCAAGGCCTAGAATATAAGGACTCAAATGTCCAAACAAAATTTTTTTCTGATCTCTAAGCAACCTTTGTTCCCAAACCACTAACTTGATGACCTAGACTGCAAATACCAAGTCCTGTTTAGCCCAGATGAGAACCATTCAACAGTTGTACATTTATCAGCATCGCAGTTACAGAAATACCTGCACTAAATGGCTCAGTGCTGATCCACGGTGAAAATTTGTGGAGTGTTCAATTACCCTTAGAATTGTTCATCTCTTACCTGTGGAGCCCCAGCATCTAATCATGGAACAAGAGGCTGCAGTCAGGAAGCTGTTCGCTGCACACAAAGGCAGTTCAGTGAGAAGCCACGGGCTCCAGGCTGCCCCAGTGCAAAACAAGTTGTCCATTTTCAAACCTGCATCATCCTTCTCTCAGCATTTTGTTCCTAACATCTTCCTGAGAGGACGGAATAACAGTGAATCTGATGTCACTATAGGGAATTTTAGGATGGAAAGAACTCAAGGAGTAGAAGTCCCAGGGGCTACCGTTTGTGGGTCTTCACTGGATGTCGTCTGTTTCAGACACGAGCCATGTTTCTAGAAGCAAGTCTATCTAGCAAAGCTTTATGCCCCTGACTCCAAGGACCCCTATGTGGAAAGGCCCCAATGACACTTAAGCTTCTTATACTGAGTTAGAGATTTATTCACCCATTTCCCTATTTAAATTTAGTTTGTTTTATTGAAGAATAGTTGATTTACAATGCTGTGTTAGTTTCAGGTGTACAGCAAAGTAATTCAGTTATACATATGTATGTATATGTGTGTGTGTGTGTGTGTGTGTGTGTGTGTGAGAATATGTATACATATTCTTTTTTGGATTCGTTTCCCTCCTCAATGGCACCCCACTCCAGTACTCTTGTCTGGAAAATCCCATGGATGGAGGAGCCTGGTGGGCTGCAGTCCATGGGGTCACTAAGAGTCTGACATGACTGAGTGACTTCCCTTTCACTTTTCACTTTCATGCATTGGAGAAGGAAATGGCAACCCACTCCAGTGTTCTTGCCTGGAGAATCCCAGGGACAGGGGAGCCTGGTGGGCCGCCGTCTATGGGGTCGCACAGAGTTGGACACGTCTGAAGCAACTTAGCAGCAGCAGCAGCATTATTGTTGTTTAGTTGCTAAGTCCGGAGAAGGCAATGGCCACCCACTCCAGTACTCTTGCCTGGAGAATCCCAGGGATGAGGGAGTCTGGTGGGCTGCCGTCCATGGGGTAGCACAGAGTCAGACACGACTGAAGTGACTTAGCAGCAGCAGCAGCAGCAGCAGCAGTTGCTAAGTCATGTCCAACTCTTTTGAGGCCCCATGGACTGCAGCCTGCCAGGCTCCTCTGCCCATAGGATTTCTCAGGCAAAAATATTGAAGTGGGTTACCATTTCCTTCTCCAGGGGATCTTCCCAAGCCAGGGATTGAACCCACGTGTCTTGCATTGGCAGGTGGATTCTTCACCACTGAGCCAACAGGAAAGCCCTCTTTTCCCTTATAGGTTACTACAAATATTTTTGTTGTTGTTGTTGTTGTTATTTTTTTTAATTTTATTTTTAAACTTTACATAATTGTATTAGTTTTGCCAAATATCAAAATGAATCCGCCACAGGCATACATGTGTTCCCCAATCTGAACCCCATGTAGCTCCCTATGCCATACTGTAGGTCCTTGTTGGTTATCTATTTTGTATATGGTAGTGTTTATATTATCATCCATTTCTTATTCCACAAATGTTTAATGAATATCAGTTATCTACCAGTAACCACATAGGAATTAGAAACCAAATGAGATCCAGTCCCTGCCCTGAAGAATCTCCCTAACTCAGATACATTGCTACTCTTCTGCCCTTTCCAGAAAGATGTTTATACTCTCTCTTTCAAAGGACAGACAGACAAGGAAGTTAGTGCTTATAACCTGATATGTAAAACATGATGAGGAAACAAACACAGACCATGAGATCCAGGAGAGAGACTGCTTAACAGAGCAGGCCGGCAAGCTAGACTGGATCTTGGTTTTGAAAGATTTGAAAGTAAGAATCAGCCAGCTGCCTTACAATCTGGGCAGAAGAAACTCTTTGGGTATGAGATCAATATTGCATGGGTGCGGGCGTGGTGCCTTTAAGGGAACATGAAGGGAGGCAGACCCTGAGGTTAGAGACAACCCCACTGAGCAGCTCCAGATGTAATCATCGAGGATCCTGAAACAGTTAAGTTAGCCTCTAAGTGAGGCGATTCTGTAATACCTGGGTTTCTGCCATCAATGTTAACATGGCAATTCTGGGTACAAAACCCCACTGAAAAGGATAAAACCATTGGCCCCTCCCGCCACAAAAGGCTCAGATGCCCAGTAAAATGGTGCCCTTAGGAATGGAGGTAGCTCTGGCTTGTGTGGGTTGAATGTACAGTTTCCACTTCTGAACTTTAAGTCTCTCATTTTTACAGTGAGGAGCTGTGAACTCTAAGGGATTGGGGGGTAGCTTCAAGGAGATGGATGCATGCTTCCCTTTATCTTGATATATAGAATTTCCCTCATAGCTTGACTGCCCAAGGGGTAAGAAGGAGTGTCCAGGCTATAGATTTCCCACATTCTTTTGTGCAAAAAAATCGGGGCTTGTTATCTAGGTGCCTTCTTTCTATGCCACTTAGAACCTCTCAGTGAATACTAAGTCAGAGCACTGTGGAAAGAATCTTGGGCTTTGAGTCTGAGAGGAATAAGTTTGGGTGGCCTTGCCACTCATCACTAGGGGACAGGGTGTTACATGCCTCTTGGCCTCAGTTTCTGCATCTGCAAAATGGGGACAAGAACACCCGTCCTCTTAGAAGGAGAGCACCTCAGTGTCTGTCTCCCTTCATTTTCCTGTAAAGGCACCATATTCATCACCCATGGAATGTTGCATCTCATATCCATAGAGTCATCTTAGAGGACTCCCTGAGCTGTTGTTGTTCAGTCACGTATCTGACTCTTTCTGATACCATTGACTGCAGCATGTCAGGCTTCCCTGTTCTTCACTGTCTCCTGGAGGTGGCTCAAATTCATGTCCATTGAGTCAGTGATACTAACCATCTCATCCTCCGTCACCCCCTTCTCCTCCTGCTTTCAATCTTTCCCAGGGTCAGGGTCTTTTCTAATGAGTTCTCTTTGGTTCACGTGAACAAAGTATTGAAGCTTCAGCTTCAGCATCAGTCCTTCCAGTGAATATTCAGGGCTCTTTTTATTTTTTTGTGCTTTGACTTTTTGTAGAGTCCTCTTTAATATTGTGGAAATCTATTCAAACCCATTTATAATGCTGACTGTCCTCTTTCCTTGCATTTTTATTTCTTTTCTTTTCCCATTATACTCCCTACCTCATGTCTCTCTCTCTTTCTCTCTCTCACACACACATGTCTGTGTTTCTGGCAGAAATGAAGCCAATTTTAATAACTAGTGAGGTCACAGTCATACAGAGAGCAGCCAAGGTGCTCTGAGAAGGACAGCAACCCATAACGTTGAATTTTATTCCAACAAGGTGTTGCCCACATCATTATTACCTAGACATGGTCCTAAAGATGCCATCTGTCTAGACTGCATACCTATCCCTGGCTTGCTGGCAGCAGTCTGAGAACTCTGACTGGTTAGAAAACACAAAGCTTCTAAAAACAGAGGGAATTCATTTTCCTAACAGGTGATTACTATGCTTAACTCTAATTTAGCATGAAAGGCTGGGCAATTGCTTTCAGAGATAGCGGAGTGTCATTAGAATGAATTACAGCACTTGGTCCCTGGGTACGCGCCAGTACAGCCACAAAGGCTAAGCCTTTAGGGAGTTTCAGCTGTTTAGTAGAATTATCGAGTTGTGTGGCCATCACCATAAAACACTTTTACATTTCCATCATCCCCATTTACTATTAATCCCTGTCTCCCAACCCACACCCTCTGCCTCCGGCAACTTCTCATCTACTTCCTGACTCTGTAGATTTATCTTTTCTGGACATTTCATGTAAATGGAATTGTACAATATGCAGTCTCTTGTTTCTGGCCTCTTTCACTTGACATGTGTTTGAAGTTCATCCAAGTTGTAGCATGTAAAATAGTTCATTCCTTTCTACTGCTCAGTAATATTCCATTGCATGAATATACCCCGTTTTGTCTGTCCATCCCCTGATTCATGAGCTTCTTCAGTTAAGTTCAGTTCAATTGTCCAGTCGTGTCCAGCTCTTTGTGACCCCCTGGACTGCAGCACGCCAGGTTTCCCTGTCCATCACCAACTCCCGGAGTTTACTCAAACTCATGCCCACTGAGTCGGTGAAGCCATCCAGCCATCTCACCCTTCCCCTCCAGCCTTCAGTCTTTCCCAGCATCAGAGTCTTTTCAAATGAGTCAATTCTTCGCATCTGGTGGTGAAGTATTGGAGTTTCAGCTTCATCATCAGTCCTTCCAAAGAATATTCAGGACTGATTTCTTTTTTTTTTTTTTTTTCCAGTTTTATTTATTTTTTTACTTTACAATATTGTATTGGTTTGCCATACATTGACATGAATCCACCATGGGTGTACATGTGTTCTCCATCCTGAAACCCCCTCCCACGTCCCTCCCCATCCCATCCCTCTGGGTCATCCCAGTGCACCAGCCCTGAGCATCCTGTCTCATGCATTGAACCTGGACTGGTGATTCGTTTCACATATGATATTACACATGTTTCAATGCCATTCTCCCATATCACCCTGCCCTTGCCCTCTCCCACAGAGTCCAAAAGACTGTTCTATACATCTGTGTCTCTTTTGCTGTCTCACATACTGGATTATCGTTACCATCCTTCTAAATTCCATATATATATATATATATATATATATATATTAGT